>NW_006921785.1:837038-916700 GCF_000298275.1 Orycteropus afer afer
TTGAACTGCCAGCCTTCTGGTTAGCAGTCAAATGCCTTAGGCACTACACCACCAGAGCTCCTATAGGGTGAATATTATAATAAAAATCTAATGGCAAATGAAATAAAATAACTTCTTCACAAGGCTTAGTCCAAAGTTTCTGAGCTAATTTTTAGCCCCACTTATTCAGACACTGCAAGTATTTTCTTTACCCTGATGAACCTAGTCCATGTGCCTCACTCCTGGAACTCAGGAGAACACAGTAATAAGCGTAGTAAGAGACTAATCTAAACCAGGAACTGATCAGAGTAGCCTCACAGACAGCATTTCCTTTCACTAGCACACAGAAAAATTAGAGTATCTGCAGATTGCCAATGGCACTGTGTCCACACCCAGAGGTATCAGTAAAGTCTGGTGGCGGAATAAACCAAACCAAGCCAAACTCACTGCCATCGAGTTGATTCTGACTCACAGGGACCCTCATTGGGTTTCCAAGGCGGTACTGCCCCATCTTCCTTCCACGGAGTGGCTAGTGGGCTTCAACCTCCAACCTCACGCAAATGCCTTAGGGGTTATGCCACCAGAGACTTTAGCAATTCTGCTTTAATTCTTTCAAGTTGGGACACTGACCTGGCTTGAGGGGGTAGTAATCACATTGAAACTCAAGGTTCCAATTCTCTTCTGCATAGAGAGGTACATTAAAGACCAACCATTTGAGTTTATATCCCCAGAAAGAAAGAAACTTCAGAAAGGCCACGCTATGACAATCTCTGGTAAGTGTGAAGTTTTCTTAGCACACCCTCAGGCCAAATTGCAAATATTTTGCTGGTCTCCTAAAGTCCCCAAAGCGTGAGTGTGCAGAGGGTGGAGGGAATAGAAAAGTTAATAAGAAGAGTTTTCGGAAACCATGACAGTTTGGAAACCATGAGAGTAGTGGTTTGTGGAAGAGAACAGGGACAAGGAGCTTTCAGTAAAAGGAAATGGAAAAGGCATATAGGAAAATGGAGAGGTGAGAAATTGACTAAGATTTCTGAAAGACGGTCCAGGGCACCCTGTGTCGCTGGAGGAAGAATTACAAGAACAGAGAATAAATTTAAACAAATCTGGTATCTGCTAAGTGTCTATTATATGTAAAGTACTAACGCTAACTGTTGTAAGTGCCATAGGAAGGAAGCTTTAACTTTAGATCCTCACTGGGCAGCACTAAGCGATGGATGGATGGACGGATGGATGGAAGGATGGATGGACGGATGGGAAAAACAGAGGGAGAACAACTGAAATAGAGAGCGATTGTAGACAGAAAGAGATAGAGATACAAAGAAAGAATGTCCTCAAGGACTCTACAGGCTATTTAAGAGGAAGGCTATCTCTATGTGTAGCTTACTCTGTGACCCAGTCAAACAATGGAATCATCAAGGTAGAAAGTGTTTTCCTGCATATGGGATCAGAAGCTATTAACTGCGAGAGGATGCCTGAGAGATAATATGGAGATTAGGGGAAAAGAGGAGCCAGAATGGAAAATGGGGACCCTGGTTCCCTTCCATGGGTACCTCCAGGTGTTTTGTGGAAGAGAAAAGCGGGTATTAGCCTCTGGAGAGCCAACTCTCTGGGCTTCTACTGACCTGGTCTCCGCCTCACGGGCCTCTTGCGGCCGCTGCAGAAGCGCACTTTGCTGAACACCCCGAGGACGTGCCTCTCGCACAAGGAGCGCCCGTCTTTGCTAGGGCTGGAGCGGCGCTTGGAAGCAGACACCCGGTCGCTGTTGGACTCCCTCGCCTGTCGCTTCTGCCGGATCAAGGAGCTGGCTATAGCCGCAGCCATGGCTGTTCAACGCAGGGGCCCAGGCCCCGGGCTTGGCTGTGCCCTCGGGATCGCGCTCTGCCTGGGCGAGGGCAGGACCTCGACGGCCGGGAGAGACAAGGCAAGCACGGGAAGGCAGTGCTAATATTTGAGGAAGCTGCAGTACTGAAAACCAGGCGCCCACAAGGTTAGTCAGTCTGGGCAGTGGCGACAAAATGTGTGTTAATCCAGATGTAAACTTCCCTGACCACTGGCGGCAGGGGGCGGGGCGGTCCCAGGCCTTCCAGCTAACTAGATGCTTGCACCCCAAACTTACATCCCAAGATGATCCGAGTCCAAGGGGCAGTGGGGAGTTTGGTCACACAGCGTTCGGGGTATCAAGTGGAAGGGTAAGAAGAAGGTCCAAAACAACAAGCTGTGCCCCTGTTGGAGAGGCGCAAGCGTTGTAAGGTGTCCAAAGTATAGCTACACATACATACATATAAAACCCGTTTACAAAGCAGAGTCTGGGCCGAGGCGGATAGAATGTCCCCGGTAGAAAATATTAAAAAGTGAGTAAAATGTTCCTTTAGAAAACAAGCCACCAACCGCAAGAGAGAAGGGGAGGAAGGCAGCAAATTAACTCCTGCAGTTCTGGAGGTTAGGAGGTCCGTCCCGGCTGAGTGAGGAATGCATCGCACGGCTGCTGTTCTCCAAGGGTCGACAACCGGACTTCTGGAATTCCAAGCCACCAAGTGGGAGCGGTTAACTGGAATCTGGGAAGGGGCTCGGGCAGCTGTTTCCAGCTGTGGTGAGCCCAACTCCCCACCAGCAGCGCAGCCAAGAGACCCGGAGGCAAGGGGGGGAAGAGGGAAGGGGGGAAGGAGGGAGGGAAGGAGAGAGGGAGATCCTCGAGGGCCAAGCACCCCTTGGGAAGAAACCGCGACAGGCTTGCACCGGGGATCCGCGGGGTCCTGAGAGCAGGCGCTCTCTCTTTCCGCTTGCTTTCCGGCACGAGACGGGCACAGTTGGTGATTATTTAGGGAATCCTAAATCTGGAATGACTCAGTAGTTTAAATAAGCCCCCTCAAAAGGCAGCAATGCTGAAGGTGTCCTCTTCAGCTCAGCGCCTACACGTCTTTAACTGGAGCTCCCGCCTTGGTCCGTCCGGGGCCGCCGCACCAAGCCAGTCTCGGCACTGGCTCGAGCAGAGGGAGCAAGGGAGGGAAGGGGCGCCCTGGAGGACTCGGGATCAGGTCATCGCCGCGCTGCCCCGGCCCCCTAGGCTTGCGCGGCCCCGGCAGTAGGCAGCTCACAGGCAGCAGATCAGATGGGGATTACCCGCCAGACGCGAGGCCGATCACTCAGTCCCGCGCGGCCCATCCCGGCCGAGGAAGGAAGTGACCGGCGCGCAGCGAACCCCCGCGCGTCCGTTCGGGTGGGGCGGGGGCTGGCTGCGGGCGACGTCGGCTCGCGGCGGCTGCGGCTCCGGGCCGGAGCTGCCCACCATGGTCTGGCGCCAGGGCGCTGGAAGGGCCCCTAGGCCGCCAGAGGCGACCGCAGAAGGCGGCCAAGCGCACAGCCAGGGCCTCGTGGCCCGACGCGGATAAGGGGGCCAGAGCCACAAGGCTGGTGCGGGCGGCCACCAACTCGCCCAACTTCCTGCGCGGGTGGCCCCTCAGAGGCGCAGGGTCGAGGGGCGCCCCCCACCGGCGCGGCGCCACCTCCCCAGGCCCAGGTGGGGGCGCTCAGGGCGGAGTCCCATTCACGGACTGAGGCTCTGGGCGCGCGGAGCCACACAAACTCCCCACCACCGCTGTCTCCGCGGCACAGCCGGCTCGCTCGTCTTGAGCGCTAGCTTCGCAGGAAAGTCCAGGCTGGGGCGACCACCACGGACACCGAGGGGGGGACACAGAGCCAGCAGCCGAGTTCCTCCATAGCGCTCACCAACCCAAGGGAGGGCGCGCAAGTGCGCAGGTGGGCCGAGATGGGGGCCGGGTTCCCAGAGCGCAAGTAAGCGCTGCGTACTGGGGTCCTCTTCCCCTCCCTCGTGCCCACTGCTCCCAGACTCCCTTCTCCTCCCGCCCTCTCATTACCCCTCTCCCCCTTCTCCGTCTCCAGCCTCTCCCCTTTTCTCCTCTCTACGCAATCCTACGTGATTGAGGTTTGGATGAGAAATTGTCAGAGGCAGAGGGAGGGAACTGCAGCTCGGGTCGGCTCCGTCCGGTCCCTCCCCCAAGAGAAAACCCAAACACTGACCGGCAAAAGAACCCCCCTTGGTGTACTAAGAAGGGGCTGGGGGCGGGATAACTGAAAGAACGCGGTCCACCCTCTCTCCAGTGAAGCATGCGGAATTTTTCTGTTTAGTAAGGACGGCAGTGGACACTGGATAAAGTAACAATGGTCTCTTGAGCCCTAATGTTGGGCCCCACTTTCGGCTCATTTCGGAGCAGGAAAAAGTATTTTGGCCTGTTTGGAACCCAGATTTCTTAGTTTTATAAGGAAAACTCCACAGCATGCTTAAGTCCCTAAACAGGACTAAGTAAGCCTGCACAAAGGTGGATAGTGGGGGTGGGGTGAGCGGGTGATGTTGGAAGGGCAGTCAACAACCAGTTTTAGGGTAATTGGGTCTTTAGTTGTGCTGCTTGTGATGATAATTGGATCTTACAGAAAACTCTACAGAGGAGATAATGGCATCCAAGCTAAAACGCAGCATGAAAGATTTTAGTCACACAAAAGGAGTAACCACTTGCATTCTTGCTGAAGTCTTGGAGTAGCTATTACCCACTGCCAGCGAGTTGATTCCGACTCATAGTGACCCCCACTGGGTTTCAAGGCTCTAAGTCTTTACGGAAGTAGATGCCCAGTCTTCCTTCTGCAGACTGGCTGGTGGGTTTGAACCACCAATCTCCTGGTTAACAGTCAAATACCTACTTAAAATCTTTCTTCAACTCGTTTTCAAATACCTACTTCTTCCCCTTCACAGACACTTCTTTAAGCATCCAGGGTAGCTCAATAAATGAGTGTCAAAGCATTAAACGAATGATGTCCATGCGGGGACAAGTGTGTATGATGGGTACACTTTAACAGAGTGCATGGAAAATGCAGCCTGGAAACTACTGAAAATGGATGTGGGAAACAGAGAAGCTCCGGGAAATCTCTAGATGTGGTGACAAACCTGTGGGCCTAGCTGAGATTCACTTGGACAATGAAAAGGATTGTGTTCTGTAAGTCTGTTTAGACCAAGCAATTCTGTGGGGGCCTGGCGCTCCCAATCTGGGAGCTGGGCAAAGCAATCTCAGAGGCTGGCAGTCAGGAGCTCATGGGGCTGACAACTGAGAGGAAGATGAAATAAGCAAGGAATCCCTGGGGAGAGGGGAATCCCAACTGTTAGTGGGGAGCACAAATCCCCCTTCATTGTTGCTAAATGAAGACAGGTGGACTCCTCCGGATTCTAACAATATAGACTAAAACAGGTGAAAACAAGAGGTGTGTGTGTGTGTGTGTGTATTGGGGGGCATAATTCATTCTTCAGAGTGAAGCAGGACACTTTCAAAAGTGCATCTGGATGTGGAGAAAGTGGATTACTAAAAATCAAGTGGTGAAACCATATGGGGACTATGAATTAGAAAAATGTCCACATTCCACATATAAAATTATTTTCCTTGGCTACCAGAAGACACCACATTCTTGAGCAAGACGGGCACAGATAGTACTGACTGGTTTTGGGGGCTCCCTGCCTTTTGTAATTCCAACACTTAATGAGAAAAAGGTCAGTTAAGGGGAGGTTATCCAGAGAAATTGGCAAGAGGGTGGTGTATAATGAGGCACTGAAGAAATCACTGCTAAACTGAGTCTGTTTTTTATCCTCGAAATAGAGATAATCATTCCTGTCTACCTCACATAACTGAATATGTATGTGTAAGCACTTTTAAAACTGGAAAATGCCAATTTAGTGAAAAAGATGATGATAGAGTTTATTGTTTTTAAAAGAACATGCATCTGATTCACCTGCTTGTTAAAAATGCAGATTCCTGGTGTTTCCTTAGAACTTGAAGCAGAATCTCTGTGGGTAGAGCTCAGGGATTTGAATTGTTAACAAGTTTTCCAGGTGTCAGAGTTTGAGAATTTAATAGATATTACAGTGTAAGTAAGACTAGAAGAGAGAAGTAAACCCAGACTCTCAACACCTGTCACAAGTCCCCAACATTACAGTCTATACCCCAAAACAAGCCCTAAAAAGAGAATTGTGTTCTGTAATTTTGAGTGTTAGTTGAATTTTTTTTTTTCCTTGTAGTTTTATCAGAATTGAAGATGTTTTGATGCAGAAGGTAACCAATGAAGCAGCTTAGGATAGAGTGCTAAGGGAAGAGATGAAAAAGCAGAAAACAGTTGCTGTTTGAAGTTTTCCTCTCTACCTTGACATGACAGTATCAAGGTAAGCATTTAAAGAACAAACCAAAAACAATAAATGCAGCTCTCTGAGAGGGACATTATTTCTGTCTTCAGATGTCTATTAAAAGAATGTGGTGTTTTTTATTCTATCAGACAAAAAAGACTTTAGTTTTTTTTCCCTCACACTACTGGAGCTATTTACAGGGTGCTTTTGAGCTGTTTAGCCCTGTAAGTCATCATCAGCATCTTTTGCTCCATTCTCCCAGTGAGAAGTATAGAGAAATTTGAGACTTTATCTAGGACCTAAGTGCATGGCTGTTCAGCTCAGAAGCAATGCTAAAATCAATCTGTTGGCATCCAGAACATCATCATTTTCCTACCTGGGCCAATAAATCTCACCAATCTTCCTCCACAGCTGTTGTTATGTGCCACTGAGTTAGACCCGACTCATAGTGACTCCTCCTTGGGTTTCCAAGGCAGTATCTCTACGCAAGTGGATTGCCCAACCTTCTTTCCGAGGAGTGGCTGGTGGGTTTGAACTGCCAGCCTTCTGGTTAGCAGTCAAGTACCTTAGGCACTACTACTATCTCCAATTTCTTTGCATTTTAGGTTCAAGAATGAAATTAAATAAATCTACTGATGATTTAAGTAAAACAAGTAGATGCCTTAATTTAAAGGGTGATGTCTAAGGAATAAACAATACCTTGATTGGTATGCCATGTTTCTTTGAACAACTTGAGAATTTCTAGTTACAATTTTAAAGACATCATGTGTAGGCACAGTTTGAATTACTTTCGAGAAAGTTGTCAGATACTCATTGAAGGGATACTTTTATTACTATACTTATCTTTCTGACCTCCAAACAGACAAAACATGGACAGTCTTAATTGTCTCCATTTTTCAGAAGGAAAAACCTTGAGAGTTGAATAGTCTATGCTTTATTCTTAGGCCAAGAATTCCAACCTGCAATTCTAATCATTAGGACTATTGTACTCATTCCATTTAAAACCTTGTGTTAAGCATGGATAGTGTTCAGAGCTATGTTTTAATCCCCAGGGGGTACTCTATACACCTCTACTTTCTTCCTGTCCTCAACAAGCTTACATTTCATGCTGCCATAACGTTATTTAGCTCTTGTCTTTTCCTATGAAGCAATAGAGGCTCAACAGTTAAGCACTCAGCTGCTAACCAAAAGTCTAGCAGTTCAAATCCATCTAGCGGCCCCATGGGAAAAAGACCTGGCAATTTGCTTCCATAAAGATTACAGCCTAGAAAACCCTATTGTGGCAGTTTTACTCTATCACATGGGGTCACTCCAAGTCGAAATTAACTGGATAGCACCTGACAAAAACAGCTATATCTGGACAAGTTATTCAAGCTCTCCAAACCATATCTACAAAATAGATTAATAAAAATACTTACCTCCTTGGTAATGTACCTATCTCCCTGCAACGTTACAAAGCTCAAAGATGTGATAATAAAGTAGGGGGATGAGCATGCTGTCATTAAAAATCCATTTAAATCAGGTCCCTACTAAAATCCAGACTTTCCAAAACAGGACAACATACCTTGTGATTCATGCACATCATCATTCACTCCTGGACATAATGTATTTAATGAAGGCTGGAAATCTACTTAAAATGAATGATTAACCTTGACATTGTAATGGTAAACAAAATTTTCATTAGTGGAATATTGTCAAGGTCCTTGTCTGTTGGGAACACAAAGGAGCTTAGCTCTGCTCATACATCATCCTGCTCTGAGAATAGGCCCCTGACTCAAAGCTGCTGCTGCTGAGCTCACTGGGCTCTGCCACCGCAAGGAAGCTTGATGGCCAAAAGACCTCTCCATTAATTTTTTTCATACATTAGTTGCACTTCTACTTGCTGTTTTCTGCCCGAGCGGAGTCAGAGTACCTAATCAGCAAGGTGAGCACGGCTTACTTGTACTTACTTACTATTCTGCAGTAAAGTTTCACATGTGAAATTATTCACTACAGAATAGTAAGTAAGCACAAGTAAGCCTATGCTTATTCTTATTGCATCATCTGACATTGTGCCTGATGGTCAGTTAAACTAGGCTGGCAAGAACAATAAGAACAGTTACTTTCTAGTAATTTGTGAATTCTGTGCTAAAGAAAATTCATTTATGGTACTTTATTCAACAATTCAACAATTGAGTTACATGTTATATGCCTGTCTGGTTTTGGTCTTTTCTCAAAGCCAGAAAGAGAATAGATTTAATGCTTTTTTATGAAATAGATGAAGAGTCGTGACCTCATTGTCCAAGTAGGGAAATTGTGTATGTTTTGGAAAATGTCTGTGTTGATAAGAAATACAAGATAGAACTAATGTGTATCCAATGCTAAGTGCCCTGTACTATTCTAAATAATTAAAATCATTGACACATTGATCCTTACAACAATCTTATAAGGGAGGTTCTGCCCTTACCCCCATTTTATAAATAAAGAAACCAGGGCACAAAGAGGTTAAGTTGTAACAGGTCACCCAGCTAAGAATTGATAAAGCTCAGATTCAAACCCATGTTAACATTATTTCCAGACCTGCTCTTTTAACCTCTATGTTATATTGTATGTCATTAAAAACATAATGTCATGATAACTATAATCATGTAGCAAAACAAAATCAATGAGAATATTATAATTTACATTTATGGAGCATGTTACTGTTTAGAAATCATCTTACCATTTATTATCTCAAAACCTTGTGAGCAAAGTTAAGGAGATAGCAATATCCCAATTTTACAAACTGAGAAGACTAACAAGTGATGTGATTTCCCAAGGTCACACAATAGGTAAGTGAAGATCTATGACTTTAAACCACGTCTTCTGAGCACATGTCTCTCATGTTTTGTATAAAATCACATTGAGAAACAAAATGGAAATTTCAGCTGTCCTTCATTTCAATAACCTTTAGTGTTTCAAGTCAGAATTGACTTGATGGCAGTGGATTTAGTTTGGTTTCAAGGCTTACACCCTCTTGTGAATGAACTTGAAGAGATCATTCCCTGTTGGAAGGGAGGAAGACACAGCTGCCTCAAGTCTTTACCCTCTGCAACTTTTATGTCTCTCTAGGCCAGACAGCTCACCAGCCACTCTGTGGAAGGTAAACTGGGCAATCTACTTTCATAAAGATTTACCACCTTGGAAACCCAAAGGGGGTCGCTATGAGTCAGAAGTCAGAATCAATTCCATGGCTGTGAGTTTGGTTCTTTTTTTTTTTTGCCAGAAAGCTAAGGTGGTGGTTTTACCACACTTGACCATGACATAACACTCTGTCCCCTTGGTTCTTAAATATATGTGGCCTCCAAACCCTTGCCTCCTTACTTTTAGAAGATCCCTATGACAATGTAAGATCCATTAAGACAGGGACATTGTCTATTCTGTTTCTTTCCTATGTCCAGTGCCTAAAATTGAGTTAGATGTTCAATAACTACTTGATGAATAAATAAATTAATCCACTCACCCATTGATCATCTATCCATCCATCCTTCTTTTAGATACATAGGTTACCCCAAAGAGGACAGTAGAACACTTTCATCCCAGGGAATCAACTCATGGGCAGCATCCATATCTCCAACTTGGTTATTTTGCTTTATCAACATCTTCTAAAATGTTCTGCCTAAATTCAGTTCATCTGCTGGAATCTGATAGTCCAAGAAGGTACATGCTACCTAGATTTCTGCTTTTCCATTCTTCATATCTAGGCCTATATTTTCAGTTCTAATTTCACTCTGAGATCTCTCTTTTCTTATGCACACACACACACACATTCACACACACTTTAACAAAAGAAAATGAATGTAACAATAAGGAAAACAGAAGAGGACCACACACACCAAATAGAAATAAAGCTTTTTAAAGCTTCAGAGTAAGACTATATCTTAAAATGGTTTGATAATCCTAACACTCATGCTGTCACCCATATTTACTGAGCTGCTTTCTCCATGGGCCATTCCTAGTTGCTCTCATTTCTAATTTTAGATCCCACATTTTCAGGGAATAGATCTTGTTGAAACAAGTCTTTCACAGCAGCCAGCACATGACTGACACTCAAAATATATTATGAAAATCCTAATAAATTCATATTCTTGCCCTCTGCATGTGCATAGCACTGGGTATTGTGAAAATAACAGACAATAAGTGAGAGATCCCACTGATGCCTTGCCTATAGGTATTTGATATTAAGATTTTATTGGAAATACACAAAAATGGTTATGGAAATTGTCAGGAGATCAAATGGGAATTTGGGCAAGGTGATTTAATAAGGTGACTTCTAGTACTCAGTTTTTAGAATTGTCTAAAAATAAAATGTGTAGTAGAAAGCATACACAATTTACAGTAAGCAATTTATCCTTGCACAAGTTACTTAACCTACCTGAGCCTAGGTTTATTTACCTATAGAATGCCTACACGATAGGACCTGTTGTTGTTAGGTGCCCTCGAGTTGGATCTGACTCATAGAGACCATAGTACAACAGAATGAAACACTGCCTGGTCCTGCACCATCCTCACAATCCTTGCTATACTTGAGCCCATCGTTACAGCCACTGTGCCAATCCATCCCATTGAGGGTCTTCCCATTTTTAGCTGACCCTCTACCAAGCGTGATATCCTCCAGGAATAGGTCCCTTCTGATAACATGAGCAAAGTAGAAGAGACAAACTCTGGCCATTCTTGCTTCTGTGGAGCATCCCGGCTGTACTTCCTCCATGACAGATGTGTTCATTCTTCTAGCAGTCCATGGTACATCCAATATTCTTCACCAACACCAAATTTCAAATGGATCAATATTCTGCAGTCTTCCTTATTCACTGTCCAGCTCTCACATGCATATGAGGCTATTGAAAATAACCAGTTTTGGAACTGACACACCTTTGCCTTCAAAGTGACATCTTTGTTCTTTAACACTTTTATGAAGTCTTTTGCAGAAGATTTGTCCAGTGCAATATATCATTTGATTTCTTGACTGTTGCTTCCATGGGCACTGATTAGCGATCCAAGTAAAATGAAATCCTTGACAACTTCAGTATTTTCTTCCTTTATCATGATGTTGTTTATTGGCCCAGTTGTGAAGATTTTTTTCTTTATGTTGAGGTGTAATCCATACTGAAGGCTACAGTCTTTGCTCTTCATCAGTAAGTGCTTCAAGTCCTCTTGACATTCAGCAAGCAAGGTTGTGTCATGTGCATATCACAGGTTGTTAATGAGTCTTCCTCCAATCCTGATGCCACATTCTTCTTCATATAGTTTAGCTTCCATATGATTATTTGCTCAGCATACAAATTGAATAAGTAAGGCACTTGACTGCTAACCCAAAGGGTGGTTCCAACTCATCAGCCACTCCTCAGAAGGAAGGTTGGGCAATCTACTTCCCTAGTGATGCCACCTCGGAAATCCAAGGAGGGCTCACTATGAGTCATGTCTGACTCAACGGCACATAACAACAACATGGTGAAAGGATGCAATCCTGATGCACACCCTACCTGATTGCAAACCATGCAGTATCTCCTTGTTATGTTTGAACGACTGCCTCCTGGTCTATGTACAGGTTCCTCAGGAGTACAATTAAGTGTCCTGCAATTCTTCATAATGTTATCCATAGTTTGTTATGATCCACACAGTCAAATGCCTTTGTATAGTCAATAAAACATAGGTAAACATCTTTCTGGTATTCTCTGCTTTTAGCCAAGATCCATCTGACATAAGCAATGGTATCCCTCATTTCACGTTCTCTTCTAAATCTGGCTTGAATTTCTGGCAATTCCCTGTCTGTATACATCAACAACCATTTCTGAATTGTCTTCAGCAGTATTTTTCTTTATCAAGTTTTACTATATCACTGGTTTTTGAAATGAGAAAAATTATGACTGAGTAAAATAAATGAATCAATGGATAGATGATGAAATATAGCATCTAAATATCTCTGATCTAGTATTGCTAGGTTAAGCAAAATAGTTCAGAATAAAAATATTGAGGAGTTTCTGTTTAAAATACTGGGGAGGCAAATAAAAAAGAAAACTTGGAAAAAATCTAGGGTAGTTAGTGAAAACATTTATTAAAATTCTCATTCACTTAGCATTCATTTTCACACAAAACTATATTCCCCATATCTATCTTTGCCCTCTCATCCCACATATGCAACATAGAATCAAGGGAATTGCTGTAAATGACTGTGTGTTTGTGAAATATAAAGGCTAAAGCTAGAGTATATAATTAGATAGATATGGGTACAGATAGATATGCATTGCAATGCTCAGATATCCAAAGGGGAGGTATAAGATGATTATATAAGGCTATTACTTAAAAAAAAAAAAAAAAAATGGAGCAGGAAGGAACAACAGTATTTTTGTAATATTTGGGACAAAATAATAGCATCTAAACTTTTAGTGTTAGCTAGCAGGGATTTCATGAGGTCATCATCCCATTCCAAATAATTTATACACATTGTAATCAGCTAGAGACTATAAGTAAAGAGACTTCTTTAAATGTAAGCTAGAAAATTGTCTGCTGATTGGTTGAGTAAGCTAAGAGCACAACAGTGCAAAAGAGATATCTCCATTTTGGCAGTTCTTCCTCTGATCTCTAAAATGTGGCAAGACAGGGAAGCAGCTATAGCTGGCTTTTAAGAGGTAAGTAACCAGAAGTATTTATTATTTTCAAAGAATAAAAGTCAGGAAAGTGTTGACTTTGTGCTAAGATAAGTCGGATACATTACAAAATAACATTGTAAATGTTGTTATTGTTATGTGCTGTCAAGCCGGCCCAGACGCATAGCGACCCCTCCTTGGGTTTCCAAGGCAGTATCACCACAGAAGTAGATAGCTCAACCTTCCTTCCGAGGAGTGGCTGGTGGGTTTGAACTGCCAGCCTTCTGGTTAGCAGTCAAATGCCTTAGGCACTATGCTACAAGAGCTCCTACATTGTAAATAGGATCTGTATATAATATTAGACATAGAATTTGGGGGCATAATCTGTGATTTAATTTTTGTTGTTTTTGTTTCTGGTATTTGTTGTTGTTGTTATGTGCCGTCGAGTCAAACCCGACTCATAGCGACCCCTCCTTGGCTTTCCAAGGCAGTATCACTACGGAAGTAGGATTGCCCAACCTTCCTCCCGAGGAGTGGCTGGTGGGTTTGAACCGCCAGCCGTCTGGTTAGCAGGCAAGTGTCTTAGCCATTATAAGTACTCTGTAAATATAGTTTGATTAACTTTTTACTTGGAAATAATAAATGTTCAGAATGAACATAAAAACAATCTCATGGGTTAACCTCACCAAAACTTTAATCCACTGCCATCAAGTCAATTCCAACCCATAGAGATCCTATAGGACAGAGTATAACTGCCCCATAGGGTTTCCAAGGCTGTGATCTTTATAGAAGCAGACTGCCTCATCTTTCTTCAGAGTGGCTGGTGGGTTCAAATTGCTGACATTTTGGTTAGAAACCGAATATTTAGCCACTGTGCCACCAGGGCTCCAGCAAAACTTCAGATGTGTTTTTATTAATAGTGGCATCATCTTTAGTCTATGATAATATCATGTAAGTAGTTGCTATAATAAACACAATTAATAAATACAGTGGAAAATTGTTGTTGTTGTTATGTGCCGTCGAGTCGGCCCTGACTCATAGTGACCCCTCCTTGGGTTTCCGAGGCAGTATCACTACGGAAGTAGGATTGCCCAACCTTCCTTCCGAGGAGTGGCTGGTGGGTTTGAACCGCCAGCCTTCTGGTTAGCAGTCAAGTGCTTTAGCCATTATGCTACCAGAGCTCCTAAAGTGGAAAATACATGATCTTAACCTAGGAAGGGGTTTCCCTGATCCGCATCTAGCATTAATGTTGAACTGTTTTCTGACCATGATATCTTTATAAATCCAAGGGTAAAGTCACACCACTGCAGGGAAAGGCAAGGTTGTTCCCCAAAGGGAATGGAAAGTCACAGCTTCAACATCAAATAAAAATGGGATCTTGGCCTGGAAAAAATTAATTTAAAATTCAAGGAAGAGAGTGGCCTTGCTCTCTTGTACCTGTATTTACTGTAATCCTTACACATTTAAGGTTGGTCAGACTGCCAGAGGAAAAGATCCTTTACCAAACAGAAGCAGGTCAGAAACTAAACAGGAAAACCACCTCACAGGGACTCCTAAGATATGGGTCTAGAGCTATGGACTCCAGCAAGTGAGACATATCAAGTGATCTAGATGTCAGTTGCAAATTATTTTCTGTGTTATAATTTCCTTTGTTACACTTTGGCCTTCAGTAAAGTTTTGTATTAATTTTCCTGCCCAGTCTCTCTTGTGCTACCTTTACTAACAGAAAAGTTTTATGTTAATGCTTACTTAGGTCAGTAACCACATAATCTGTGGCACCATGGAACTAAGAGGCATAATTAGTGAGAGCCTCCAGTGTGCATCCCTAGGATGAGTTAGTCATCACGATGAGATATGCTCTTGCATTACCAACTATTAAGGAATAACTGTGTGCTTTCATTCAAGGAGTCATTGGGTTTTCCTTACAGACTATCCTTATAGTACTTCAGGCAAACTTTATGGTTTTTAAATCATATGTGTTTCATCCAAGCACAGACACATGTATTTCTATGTTCAAATAATAAATGTTTTGATGAAAAGGAAGAGAAGAGAAACTAAGATCTATTAGGTGCCTACAATGCCTCACACATGATACTGGACACTACACATGTCATTTGACCTAATCTTCACAATAACCCTATAATGCAACATTATTATCCACATGTTGCAATGAGGAAACTGAAGTTCAGAAAGATTAAATAATTATCTGAAGGTCAAGCCCAGAATTCAAATTTAATATTCCTGACCTCAAATCCAAAGCCCTTTTCAGGACTCTTTTTTGAAAATGGACCCATAAAATGAAACTATAAGGAGGACTATTCAAGTTCCGAAAGTGTTATAAAGTTAAGATAACCCTAAGTTAAGGCCACTCAGAATGTATGTCACATTTGTTTCTTGATGATCATGGCCCCATTTTGAAGAATAATCAACTGTATCCAGGGAAAGAGAAATTGAGGAAAGTGATGATTATGTTCAAATGTCTGAAGAATTCTTTACAAAAAGATAAACAGATATCCTTTGTGGCTCCAGAGGCAAACTTGAACTCAGGGAGGCAGTTATATGTAATGAAGTACAGACTAAACACAGAGTAGACTGCTTCAAACCATGAGCTCCCTGTTATCAGAGATGGTCAAGTCAAAATCAGGAGCAACACCACAGGAAGAGAGTCCCAAGAGCAAGGATGGGCATTCTATAAGGTGCTTACGGTTAGCATTTCTAGGTTAGAGACTAAACATCAGCATTGGCTTCATCCAAGACAACATTTGGAAAAACTTTAGAAGAAAAATGAATATGTTAAAAATGGATAAGGGTGAATGAACAATGAAACTGATTGTTGGGCAAAAAATGATAATAGGAATAGAGCAAAATTCAAGATACAAGGGAAGCATATCAAAACAGAGACAATGAAGGAAGCATAGTCAAGAGGTTTCAAAGGCAATCATCCTCATTTCCTGCTTGACAATTTTTAGTTATTACATAGATGCTGTGAGCTTCAAACTTAGAGATTAAGAACATGTCCCACTAGTGGACATTTTTGAGACACAAGGTGTGCGACCTTAGAAAGGTTATTTATCTCTACATCAGCTCACTCATCTGAAAAATGAGAAATTGGTAAGAGAACAACTAATAGTTTTGCTTGTTAAGTCCTCCAATGGAAGGTTACTTTGTGAAGGGTCCTTGAGCCAGAAGTGACATTCATTTTAAGGACTGTGAATAAGAATTATATACTCTAAAATACCCAAACATTTTTAATGTGACCACTTACTTGAAAAAGAAAGGACATTAGTCAGCAGTGACTGACATGAGAATAAATGAATCTAATCCCAGTGATACTCTCTGAAGCTGCTAAATTCTCCCAATTTTGGTTCACACTAGGTCCTTATATCTCTAAGTGAGTGGGTGGTGGAGGAGGAGTGAGAAATGATGAAGTGGTCTGTTAAATGTTGAAATTGAGCAAAACAAAATAGAGCTGTTCTCATCATAGTTGGACTTCAGAGTTTGTTTTTCTGTAGGCAATCTCCATATAGATCAGGAAATCTTAGATAACTGTGGGTGAACAGTTTTGTAATAATTCAGATAAAAAGAAGAGATAATTCTACGGTGAGGAGCATGAACAAGGCTGGATCAGATCCTAGCCTGAGAATCAAGAATGCTGAATTATTATTCTGATGCACTTATGCAATATAGAACCTTGAACAAATTATTCCTCCTTTCTGGACCTGGTTTATTTTCATTTTTAAAATGAGGAGGTTAACCAGATGATTGCTAAAAGTCTCTTCTTACTCTAAAATTCTATTACCCTAAACATAATGGTCAACAATGTCATAATATTTATGCAAAACAGGCTAGGATATATTCTCTTTCATCTTCCAAGGTAACTTGAGGGTAGTTAACTAAACTATAGTCATCCCCTGGTCCCTGTATCGATGCCTTCAGCGTTAAGAAGAACTAAACCTACCTTGTTATGTTTTACCACAAACCACTTCTCTATAACTATGAAAAAGGGTGGTAATAATTAAAGCAAATATTTTTTGAGTACCTATTATTTACCCCCCAAAACGATGTTCTAAGCACTTTATACATATCAGCTTACTTGATTTTCATAACTCTATGAAGTAGGTATTATATAATAATATTAATAATCAATTTTACCAATGAGGAAATGAAGGAACTAAAATGTTAAGGAACTTGCTTAAGGATACAGCTAGTAAAGTAAATAATCAGGATTTGAGCAGGAGATATCTGGACCTAGCCTCTTACTAAGAAATCAGTTAGTCTCCTCCTAGTTACATTGTGGTAGTGACAATGGCAATATGATAGTGGTGCTAGTGCATGTGCTGATGCTGCCGATTGTAACAGTTATGGTACCTCTTCATTTTTTCTCTGTATGAAAGGAAATGTGTCTCTGTGCAGTACAAACAGTTATCATACAAAGACACTAATAGAAAGGTTGGCAGTTCAAGTCCACCAAGATTCACCTCAAAGAAAGCCTGGAGATCTATTCCTAAAAATCAGCCACTAAAAACCCTATGTAGTACAATTCTACTCTGAGACCCAAGGTCACCATGATTCAGAATCAACTCAGTGGCAACTGGTTTTGAAAAGGAAAGATGTAGCTGGGAAAATGTGATGTGGACAATGTTCTCCACCAAGACAGTGTGGGAGTATTCCCATGCTATTCCCTTCTAAATAGCTGAGGATTTGTGTGAGCTGGGAAATTGGAATGGAGGAAAAAAGCATCATATGTTACTTTATAATTTAAATATTTTCAAGCATTTGATCCTCACAATAATCCTGTGAGAGAGACTTGATAGAGCTTATTAGTAGTATACTATCATAGAACTAAAGAGCTCTGGTGGTGGAGTGGTTAAGGCTGTTAACCAAAAGGTCTGTGGTTCAAACCCACCAACCAGTCTGCAGAAGAAAGATGGGAGAATCTGCTTCCATAAAGATTTATAGCCTTGGGAACCCAATGAGGGGTTACTATAAGTCAGAACTGACTGATAGGCAGTGAGTTTCACCATAGAACTACATAGTGAAAGAGGAGAATATTCTGTTAGTTCTAGCTAATAAGTGATGAAATTAGAACTTAAATCTGTTGTCTTCAAAAAAGACAACAGATTTCTACTTTCTACTCTACCACATTGGTTCGAATGCCCCTTTCCAATTCTGACAGTTCCACTGATCTACTGTACAGCTGTTCCTCATCCCATCTTTCCTTATTGTTTAACCCTGAAATTTACCAACAAAATGATTCTAGCAGATCTGAGCTTGCTCAGGATGCCCTTCCAGGATTTGTGGTATGGCTGCCTTTGTCAGACAGAACACTAACCATCCAATATCACATTGTTGTTCTAGAAGCATAAAGAAGTAAACCTCAGGACTGACAGCAGCATGAGTTTATAATCCTGACTGAACCCTGTAATAGCACAGTATCTCACTTCTACTCCCTTGAAAATTATGAGCAAGATGTATTCTGCTTCTGAAGCAGAATCAGTCTTAAAATGTGTGTCTCACTAATTTTCTTCTTTGTTAGAGAGCCCCCTGTTGCACATCTGTGTAATTAAAATGTGTATGGTATTGCTAACCAATTCTCCAAGAGCCAGTAAAATGTGTATAAGATTAAATATATATATGTATACACACACACACACACACACACACATATGCTAGCAATCCCTAATAATGCCAACCTCTGATTTTCTTGTCAGAGTATTCAATCTTAGGAAGCCACTTTATAAGCATGTATTGAGAAGAACAACTCTGCACAGCATTAAGTCACTAAGTTCTGGGGGTTTGCATTTCCATGCATAATTTTTGTTAGCTTATGGAGAGACCCTGGGCAAACAGCTTACGCTTTTTATTACTTTCAATCATTTGGAAAATTAATCTAGTAGACTTTCATAATAAAGATTTAGACGGAGAATCAGTGAACATAAGAACTGGAATGGAAGGAAAAATGAGATGATCTGGGCCAATGCCCTTGTGTAAAGATTATGAAATTAAAGGTGGAGAAAGATGTGGCACACCTTAGGTCACAGAGCTACTGGTAGCTTAAAAAGAAATACCTCTCAGGCTTCTACATTCTAAGATGAGCAGTATCTCAGGTATAAGCTTTACTTTTTCAATAAAAGACCATCATCTTTTGGGCTTCTTTAAAAAAAAAAAAAAAAAAGCTAATATGTATAGCATGCCACAGTTTATAACAAAAGATGTTTTCCATTCAGTCTTCACCATCACCTAGAAAGGTAGTTATTTATTATGATTATCATTATTGCCATGCCCTATTTACAGATGCATAAACAAAAGCTGAGACTGCAGGAATGTTTCCAAGGTCACATATCTGGTAATTGTCATTTGATCTACTAACTTGTTATTTTTCATTTTCTTCTTTGATCCTTTTTCCTCACCTCCCCTTTACATTTTCCTGTTTCAGGTAAGATCAAATTAATAATAAAATCTCCATGAAAGACTATCAATGCTTTCCCTAAAATGCTTCCATTAGGTAGGCATTTATTCTTCTTCTTCTTACTTCCTTCCTCCTCTCATCTCCTCTATCCAACATCTATGTTCAAATAAAATGACATCTTTTTGAACAATAGGTATTTCTCTCAATGGTTTATTACATAGGAAAGAAGAGTTATAATTCTTCTGTAACCATAGAAGTATCATCAAAACACAGACTTCTTTGTGATGCTAATGAGAATTTTCTTCACTGGGTAGCACTGCTTGCAAAACATCTGGTGCAGCATGCCAAGAATACATGTGAGCTGAAAGGCAGGACACTAACCTTGCCTCAAGATCTTCTCTGCCAGGTAATTCCACAACAGGCACTGCTTTAATGTATGTATTAGATGCTGCACCATCTGATTGTCACATAAATAATCTCTTTAATTAGTTCACCCTTTGTGCTTCTTTGACTGCAAAGATTAAATTAAATACAAAACTTGCAACTCATTGCTGGAGTATTCATTAGCCTGCAACTCATCTTTAAAAACAGCTATAGCCTACAGAACAGGAGCTTTGGTGCACAGTGGTTAAGAATTTAGCTGCCAACCAAAAGGTTGGCAGTTCAAACTCACAAGCTGCTCCACAAGAGAAAGATGATGCAATCTGCTTCTGTAAAGATTTACAGCCTTGGAAACCCTGTGGGGCAGTTTTAGTCTGTCCTATAGGGTGGCTATGAGTCAGAATCGACTCAGTGGCAGTGGGTTTTGGGGTTTTATAGCCTAGGGAAAGCTCAGTGAATAAATGAATTTGCCTTTGTCTTGAACATAAATAATTTAAATTACATGCCACAGGAGGAGAGGCTATAAAAAGCCGTGTTTGTTCACTACAACAACCACACAGCTCCAAAAAATATATGTATTTTATTAAATGCTTGCTTAAGTAAGGAGATTGGTGAAGGGATAAAAGAAATGTGGTCCATTGCCAAGTTTCCAACCAAAGTATCTATTTTTCTTTCCTTCTATATCTATTTCTTATCCCCTTGGTTATTGGACACTTACCATAAGCCAAACTGCTTAGCACATGGGGGAATAAAATAAAACATAATTTATCCACTCAAACAACTTACTGTCTAGTGGGTAAACCTGACATGTTTTCTGATAATTCTCACAAGAGTAAATGCTAATGAGAGGAGCGTATCATGCTAGAATGTTCAGTAGACGGCACCACTCTTCTCAGTTGGAAGAGGCCTTACAAGGTTTCATCAGGGAGTGGCTTGAGAACTGCCCAATCAAGGGTAGGCGGAATGCAGCCTCCCACACAAAGAATTAAGAAAGGCCTTCTAAATAGAGGGAAGAAGAAGAAGAAAAAAAAAAGTTCAAATGTCAGGCTTATTATATCAGACTGTGAAATCCTACAGGGCAGGGACACTGTGTCTCTTGTTCACTGTTGTATCTCATGTACCAAACTCCTGATTAATAAAAATAAATAGATCAACAAAATAATTAACTGAATGAACAATACATATTTGGAGTGTGGTGCTAATTCATTGGGCTCAGAAAATAAGATGATGGAGGCCTATAATAGAAATCAGTTTCAAAAGGATATTTGGTGATAAATCCCCTGGGTGTACAATGTATTGCTGTGAAGTTTGTGCATCATCTTGAAGAAGAGGGCTATGAAAATTTTTGAAGATGATCATGACATGATGTAACCAATAAAGTTTTTTACTAATGCCTCTTTAGATAAAAGTAATTGGGTTAAGTGTAGGACAAAAGAATTGGTAGTAATAAAGATTCAACTCATTACAAAAAGGCCAAACTAAATCCAGAACCACTGAGTTGATTCTGAGTCACAGTGACCCCCATTGGGTTCCCAAGGTGGTAAATCTTTATGGAAGTAGAGTGCCTCATCTCGCCCCAGTGGAGCAGCTGCTGGGTTTGAACCACCAACCTTTTGGTTAGCAGCCAAATGCCATACCCACTACACCCTCAGAGCTCCTCTCAACTCATTAAAGTTAAATTACATGAAACTAGAATTCAATATATAAAAATTATATGGGAATGGAAATGTCTTTCTACAGTCATCCTGTTGTTGTTGTTGTTATGTGCCGTCAAGTCGGCCCCGACTCATAGTGACCCCTCCTTGGGTTTCCGAGGCAGTATCACTACGGAAGTAGGATTGCCCAACCTTCCTTCCGAGGAGTGGCTGGTGGGTTTGAACTGCCAGCCTTCTGGTTAGCAGTCAAGTGCTTTAGCCACTATGCTACCAGAGCGGATATAAATAGTACATAAGATAAAACTGCAAGAGAACCAATTTCTAAGATGTTACACTTACTCTCAACAATTGTTATAGTTCTCTACAAATGTTATTGACAAATCTCAAGTAACCACATGTGCCTGTTTTCTTAAGGGGGAAAAATAGGGATAGATATCCACAAGCTTTCTTGAGATCATACATGAAAAATAGCATGGAACTAGTAGTCAAAGTTTTGGATTTAGTCTTGGTTCTACCATTAACTTTCTCTAAGACCTTGGGCCTTTCCTTTTCTCCCTGGATCCTGTTCCGAACCTCATCCGTATAATGAGTTGTTGGACTGGTGCCATCCACAATCTCCTTTAGCTTTGATGGTCTCTGATTCCAGTGAGGTGGCTAGAAATGGAATCTCAGACATTGCCCCCATCAATTTCACCACTATGTCACACTTAGCACAGCAAAGGGCTAGGAAGTACTTTGTTAAATGATGAACACCATAGTATTCTGAAGGAAAAGTACTCTCTCCTCTTTGCTTACCTGAAAATGAACAAGTAACGGTATAAAGTAAAAGACGAGGCAGGAAGCTACATAGGAATACTGTATTATGTTTAATGCTACTTCTGAAAATATATTTAAACAGATGTTCCATTTTACCCTAGAGATGATCTTATTTCAGAGAATGGCAATCCAGTATGTATAGTAATAGTCTTTATTAACTTCCTAAATTATTTTAGAATTGTACGAGATGAAAATTGTAATATAAAAGAAAAATGGTAACACATCATTAACTATATAAAGAGCTGGAGAGACAGTGCACATTTTTGCTTTTATCCTGCACTGTGATGAAAAAAGGGACCCTGATGGCACAGTGGTTAAAATTCTCTGCTGCTAACTAAAAGGTTGACAGTTCAAACCCACCAGCTTGTCCACAGAAGAAAGATATGGCAGTCTGCTTCCAGAAGGATTTACAACCTTGGAAACCCAATGAGGCTGTGCTACCCTGTCCAATAGGGTCATTATGCCTTAGCACAATTTGATGGCAGGAAGAGTCCTGACAGAGTGCCAATGGAGCTACAATTCAGCATCAAGGACCAATATTATTTCTGAAAAACAGAGTAAGCTCATTTAGTACAGCTGCCCACAGAGCAGCAGGCATGGGGCCTCATCTTATGTCTGATGGCATCTGAAAAAGCATACCTCTAATTTTGTAATTGCTGAGATCATAGTGTTGACCCAAAACACTCAGGTAACCAGCTACAGAGAATATTTCAGAAGTCTAATTGTATTTTTCCAACAAACACAAAAGGATGTTAATATTTTAGAAAGTTGGGCCAGGTGGAAAATACTTTCCTTATTCAAATCCCTTGAAATCCTTCCCAAATGCAACTTTTCTGGTGAACACCTAGTGGACCCCCTCCATCTTCTGAATGCCTATGGTACTTTTTGGCTTTCTCACAGCAAAGACTGTTTCCTGCCTTGCATTATATTCATATATGTTCATATGTATCTTAGTCAAGTCCTGTCTCCTCTATTAGATTATAATTTCCTTAAAGGCAGAGAATCTAACTTCCTCATTTTAGACCCAGGCCTTCTAATTAAATGTGTGTTGCAGCAAAGGACGGAAAGAAGTAATGGATGAGAAAAAAAAAATCCACATCTATGAAGATATGAAGAACAAATTACTGTGACTGAAAAAAAGTCTGGTAATGATATTGATTTTTCCCCCCACATTTCTGGGTTTCCAAACTAATAATTCGAATGGATTCCCTTTTAAAATGAAAATGAAAATTGTAATACATTCCCCCCCACATTTCTGGGTTTCCAAACTAATAATTCATAATGGATTCCCTTTTAAAATTACAAAATGGCCAGAGTATCAGGAATAAAAATTTTTAAAGAAAGAGAGAATGGAAAGGAAAGAGGGAGGGAGGGGGAATGAAAAAGAAGAAACATTACTTGGGATATTATCAACGTAGAAAAGGTCTAAAGACCAACAATGAATCTTCTCTTTTGCCTTCATGACTGCAAAGTGCTGCAGAAGATGGTAGAAGCCTCCAGATCTGGGTAATCACAAATTTCTCTACCCTGGTCATAATGTCAGAGTTTGAAACAGTAAAATGTAAGAAAAAAAAAAAAAAAGACATTTTGTAATATTTCTGTTTTACAGATTCATAGAAAGAATAAGGAGGGACATTAGGAATCCATTATCCTAGCACTTAACTATTGCCATGCAATGGATTGCTTGGTATGGTCCCTCTAGCCATAGTCTTTGTAACTCCCACCAAAAGACTATGTAACTAACTAACTAACTCACTGCCGTTGAGTTGAATCCAACTCATAGTGACCCTTCCTTGGGTTTCTGAGGAGGTATCTCTGTGGAAGTAGATTCCCCAGTCTTCCTTCCGAGGAGTGGCTGGTGGGTTTGAACTGCCAGCCTTCTGCTTAGCAGTCAAATGCCTTAGGCACTATACCACCAGAGCTCCCAAAGACTGTGTTGTTGTTGTTGTTGTTATTTGCCGTTGAGTCGGCCCCAACTCATAGCAACCCCTCCTTGGGTTTCCGAGGCAGTATAACTACGGAAGTAGGATTGCCCAACCTTCCTTCCGAGGAGTGGCTGGTGGGATGATGTAAATAAGATATATGGAAATCTAACAGGGGGATTGGTCTGTTTTGCCATCCTGTTGGTATAGTTGTTGTTATGTGCTGTTGAGTCGGACCCGACTCATAGTGACCCCTCCTTGGGTTTCCGAGGCAGTATCACTACGGAATTAGATTGCCCCATCTTCCTTCCGAGGAGTGGCTGGTGGGTTTGAACTGCCAGCCTTCTGGTTAGCAGTCAAGTGCCTTAGGCACTATGCTACCAGAGCTCCTATTATTTGCCATCCTACTAGGGTTAAAATGAGCCATCACAGAGGTGGGAAGAAGGGAATCTCACTACCATCAAAAGAGAAGAGTGAGTAATGGAGCACTTCCTTTGGCCTTCAGATACCAGCACTGAACTTCCTTGATTCAGGAGACAGGGAGCTATAACGCTTTGCTGAGAGAAGAGACTATGAGAAGCAGCAGCAAGAAATAGTGGCAAGAGAACCAGGACACCATCAGGAGACTCAGCAGGAGATAGCTCGGTGGGCTTCCAGACCCACTGAGTGAGAAAGCTGAGTGCCTTTGGACAGGAGGCTTACGGCAGAATGGGGTGTCCCTGGGCACTTCCTGGCAGAGCTAAAAAAGCTTTGAACACTTGCCTGAACAGGGCAGAGGCCATGGGGCCACATGGTCAAGAGGCTGAGGGCTAGAGAGAGGTGTATCTGGGCATGGCTGAGAAGAAGCCTTCCTGATCAAAGAACTGTATTCTGATTATAACCTGATACTTCCCCAATAAACCTCATACTTGAGAGTATTGTCTGTGAGTTCTGTGTGGCCACTGCAACAAATATGAACCCAGCAGAGAAGTAGAGAGTGCCATGGGAGGGATGGTTGGTGTCAGAATGGGTACAAGGTTGGAAGGTGGCAACATCTCTAATCTCTGTCTCATAGGAATTAGCCCTGGGCTCTTGATGTTGATCTTGATCTTCCTATCACCTTGTGAAGTTATAAGAGGTCAGAGGACACTGCCCCAAGCTGTTTTTACAACTACTGATGAAGAATCTGAGAATATCCCTCCAAATATGCTTTGGAACCTCCTGAGTCTCCACATAGTATTCCTTCTGCCTGAAATTCTGTCTCCTGCATTTGACTCAACTCAAATATCACCTCCTCCTTGAACTTGCCCTGATTCCCTCCATTCATTTATTAATCCTTCTTTAAGCCCTCTGGGTGGCTTTTATATGTTTTAATTTATACACTGATATATGCTTGTGTCCTCAAGTAGACTAATTTCTTTGGGGTAGGAATTATATTTATCCTACTCACCTCAAACATTTAGCACAATGCCTTATAAAGAAGCAACAATAAAGTGCCTCACAGATTGGTATCTCATTTCACAAAACCAAGCCAAAAAACAAACTCACTGCCATTGAGTCAGTTCTGACTCATAGCTACCCACATTGGGTTTCCAAGGCTGTAAATCTTTACAGAAGCAGACTGCCTCATCTTTCTTCTGTGGATTGGCTGGTGGGTTTGAACCACCAACTTTCTGGTTGTAGTCAAACACCCTAACAAATGCACCACCAAAGGTCCTTAATTTCACAGAAGAAATGGCGGAAAAGGCATAGGGTTCACCTTTTTAAGACATCTCACTCTTATATGTAATAACCATCACAAATTAATCATTTTAAATTCCAAAACACATTAGAACCTTCTTTAAATAGGCTTTTGAAGAATAAGTAAAAAGAGTAGATTATATTTTGATAGGAAAGAGGGAAAAGCCAGTCCTCTACAATATGTTGTTTGTTGTTGTTATGTGCCATCGAGTCAGACCTGACTCATAGCAACCCCTCCTTGGGTTTCCAGGCACATCACTATGGATGTAAATTGCCCAACCTTCCTCCCTAGGAGTGGTTGGTGGGTTGAACCACCAGCCTCCTGGTTAGCAGTCAAGTGCCTTAGGCACTACACTACCAGAGCTCCTTTCCTCTACAGTTAAGTATCTTAGAAAGAAAAAAACAGAGCTCCCCCTGCCAAGTTCCGCCCTTACTCCTCTTCTTCCTCCTCCATCATACTCCTCCCTTTTGTGTGCTCCTCCTCCTTTGGATAAAAATGAGATATTAATAGTCATATCTTGAAATATTATAAAATCTACCCCATTTTCCACATCATTACTTCTTCTGTACACTACGCACCCACACTTCATGCACGATACCAGGTGTGGTTCTATGAGGGTTACATGGAAAATAAGAAAAAAGAAAAGCTCATCACATACATGTTGGAGGTCCCTGGGTGGCACAGATGGTTTGTGCTTCACTCCTAATCTAAAGGTTAGCAGTTTAGACTCATCCAGCAGTGCTCTGGAAGACAGGTCTGGCAATCTGCTTCTGTACAGATCTCAGCCAACCAATTCCTATGGAGCAGTTCTCCTCTGAAGCACATGGGTCATTATGAGTCAGAAGCAATGAGATTTGGGTTTTGGTCACATGTTGATATTTATTAGCTCAAAACACAATACATATTACTTTTGATGGGGACAGCCTACGTGTCAGTGTTTGTTCATGTTAACAAATGAGTCTAGGTAAACAAGAATATAGATTTGAAAAGATGTCTGTTAATGCCATTCTAAATAAATACTTTTGGTGTGTTGTACCATAAAATACTACCAAGGGAAAAAAAAAAAAATAAGGTGAAAGGTACTTAAGGTATTCTTTGCAACAAATAAACAAAAATTTCAAAGTCAACTGTATATGGCTTTGAAGGAGGTGTCCAGATCTCTTGCATATCACTTTCAAAGCCATACAGAATTAAGGTCCCTGGGTGGTGCTGATGGCCTGCCCTTGATTAATAACCCAAAAGTTGCCTGTTGCAATCCACCCAGCAGTACCAGGGAATCCAGGCCTGGCAAGGGGCTTCCATAAAGATTACAGCAACCCCACTCCGTAGCATACAAAATCTTTCCAAATGAGAGAAACAAACAAGTGCCTCAACAAAACCATACAAAGTTGTTTTTCAGTAGTAACACAATTATTGTCTTTCCTGCCATTATTCCACTTTAAATAGTATTAGCAATTTTAAGATAAGTTCATTTTGGGGGTATTATAATTACCTTATTAATTAATTCGGTAATTATAATACCCCCAAAATGAACTTATCTTAAAATTGCTAACTCTGGTAGCATAGTAACCAGAAGGCTGGCAGTTCAAACCCACCAGCCACTCCTCAGAAGGAAGGCTGGGCAATCGACTTCCATAGTGATAGCGCCTCACCTCGGAAAGGAGAGGTTGCTGTGAGTCAGGTCTGACTCAAGGGCACATAACAACAACATAATTACCGTAAGGATTGGGCCTTCTTTGAAACAGAATGCCTACAACAATTTCACACCTACCCCTACTATTTAGTTCCTCATTGCCACTCTCCAATAGTTATCCTATTGAGTACAAATATTTCTCAAAATCATAGCCAAGTTGCCTAGAAGGTATTCAATTCACTTATTGAGCTCCTACTATATTTAAGGTAATATACTTAGCTCTGGGATAAAAGAAAGAAAGCGTTTTCACTAACTACTGTTTTAATAGAAAATCATCAGGAGAGGAGTCCTGGATCAGTCTTAGTGAACTTAAGTAAGGAAAGGCAAGATTTCTATCCATACAGAATCAAGAACCCTGCTGCTATACTATAACCAGGTCTATTTGTTTTCTAAATTTCTGAAAATTTAAGTTTCTCTAACATTTGGATCTATGCTCAGTATTAATAATTTCTAAAATCCACTGAACCCTTCTCTGTTTCAAGGAATACTTGAGGTTGCATGTCAGCTCCAATTACGATGGAGTCAAATCACTTCCCCTAAGCACCACACCTTACTTTGAAGAACTCGTGTGTAAGCCAAAAGAATCAAGGAACAGCTGGTAGTATGATATAATTTATCTTAAGCAATCTAGCACAAATGGGATCCAAATGGAGAAATTACTTGGATCACTGTAGCAAAAGCAAACACTGCCTGTACAACCCAACAATGAATCTCAGAGATAAACTCTCTCTACTGTTTACACAGTAGCTGGGGTCTATAGAGAGAAACATTGGTGGCATCTGCAAGTAGCACTGGGTGAAACTTTTCAAGTTAAAGTTTATATCGGGTTGATTTTCTTGAAAGTCAAAACAGAAAGGAGGTGATTAGATTTTAGCTAACAGGGTGAAGCTTCCTGATGGTAAAGATAATATTAGAAAGAAAAAAAACTTGAAAGAGAATATGAAAACTATATACCACCTTATTTCTGTCGTTTTATTGCTAATGTGACTAGAAAATGAATGAAAATCAAGAAGGTCCTTTTAGTCCATTATTCCATTTCCTATAATAAAAATTGACAGGGGAAAGAGACAACTCAGTTCAAATTACAGAACCTGTAGAACTGAAAACAATTCTGATAGACTCACAGAATCCTGGGATGGAAGGCCAACTTGTCCAACTCCTTATCAAGTGACAAGCATTTCTTAAAAACATCCCGTGATGGAGTCTCAACCTTCCGTGGCCTCTTCTCCATCTTTAGTCAGCTATGACTATAAAAATGTCCTTCTGATATGCTGAAAAAACACGTTTCTCCCTGGCTCTGTTTCCACCATATGAGTGCACTCAGAATTCTCCAAATATAGGTTCTGCAGGCCAGCCTTTTAGATTTTGCTGAGAGTAATTTATCCTTTCTGTTTCTTTTTGTCTCTATTAACAAAACAGCCTTAGTTCCTTTAGCCGTTCCTCACAGAATCAGTCCAGCCTCTCCTGCCTGAATGAGGTCTGACTTTCAATACCTTTGTTCATTTTAACACCTCTGTCACCTCTAAATAAGTTAGCCCTGAATCTAGTCACACACTCTGACTGCAGCACACACACAATATTTAATAACATCAAGTATGTTCCAGACACTGCTCTAAGTGCTAAGAGAGATACAAAAGTGAATGATGGTGGTTCCCATCAACTAGTTTAAAGTCTAAATGAGGTAACAGATCCTAGAAAATAATTGTTTTATAGGTCAGAATACAACAAGGAAGATCTTGTTCAAAGTGCTATGAAAATATGGATTCAGACAGAAAAAGTGACAATAAACCTGGGCCTTAAAAAAACAGGAGATATTCTAAAACTACAACCTAAAATGAGACCACTACCTGTGTTTTCAAAGAAAAGACCACAACTGGCTAAGTAGTGAGACATTCATTTTAAGTAAGACGTTAAGACTGATCCAACCTTTTTGGAAGACAATTTAGAATAAGTAAAAAGAAGCAGTGGTAAGGTAACAACCTAATTATCTTTAACAACAACAACAACAAAAGTAGAACAATTTAAAAGTATCCTATATACATAAAGAACAAAGAGCAATCTTTAAAAAATGTATTACTGAAAAAATAGAGAAATACAATATACTCTTAAGAGAAAATTCAGAATAAAAAACTCTTTGACACATCATTTCAATTCTATTTAAAAATGCATATTGCACATACATCTGTATGAGTAAGAATTTATATGTAAAATTGTATATAAGAAGTATGTGTCTATACTATTGAATAGACGTATATTGTGAAAGTTAATTCTGTGTGTCACCTTGGCTAGGCTGTGGTTCCCAGTGGCTTGGCCAAACCTAGTCTAGTTGCTGTTACATAATATTATCCAATGTAAGTAATCACTTTGAGTAATGTAATCTGATGTAATGTCATCAGTCAGTTGAAAAGAAGGTTTCCTTAGGGTATGTTCTGCCTCTAGACTATAAATGGATATTTTGCCAGAACTCAAGTTCTCTCTCTCTTCAATCTTTTTGTTGCCTGACTTATGAATTTTTGGGTACAAGCCTGCAGAAGTTTCCAGCCTGCCACCTGCTTTATGGATTTTGGACTTGCTAGACCCCACGTTCCTGTAAGCCAATCCCTTTAAGTAAATATTTATACACATGTACATGCATACATACATACATATCACTGGCTCTGTTTTTCTAAGACCCTCTAAGATTTACGTAGGAAATATAACCTTATAGAAATACATACAGAATAGATGTGCAAACAGCAAATATTCGTCGTGTTTATTTGTATTTGGTGAGATTATGACAGATTTTAATTTCCTTTTTATTCTTCTATACTTTCTACATCTTTATAACGATAAATTTTTAAATTATACACAGAATCTCCTTTCCCTAATATATGTTGTTTTTTATAATTTATTTTATTTTTGTAATTGTTGTTGAGCATATACACAGCAAAACATATACCAATTCAACAGTTTCTACACGTACAATTCAGTGGCACTGATTACATTCTCCCAGTTGTGCAACTTTTCTTGTCCTCTTTTTCTGAGTTGTTGTCCTCCCATTAACATAAACTCACTGCCCCCACTAAGGTGCCTATCGAAACTTTTGAGTTGCTGTTGTCAGTTTGATGTCACAAAGACAACTCTTAAAAGAGCAGAAAAAAAGAAAACCAAACTCACTACCATGGAGTTGATTCTGACTCATAGCGACCTCTCCTTGGGTTTCTGAGGCTGTATCTCTACGGAAGTAGATTGCCCAACCTTCCTTCCAAGAAGTGACTGGTGGGTTTGAACTTCCAGCCTTCAGTTAGCAGTTAAATGCATATTATTTTTAAAGAAGAAATGGGACTTGAGTGAACAGATAAATAGTGTTAAGCTGGAGAAGGGAATTCTAATCAATGGGAAAATGAGCATAAAAGTGCAGGGTATATGAGGGGAATGCTAAGCAGGATCAGATGAATTAATTTCAACATTATTATTTAAAGTTCATTTAGAATAGTTGTATCTCTTTCATGGATTTCTTTCAAGGATTTTTAAGAATGACCTTTCTAATCAAAAGAAGATGGATAACAGTATTAATTAAAACAGAGTCAAGATTTCCATCTTTATGGGATATCTCAAAGTGAAGCAATTTTGTTAGAGGTGAAAAATGTCTGGGAAAAAGTTCAATGCCTTTAGAGTCCACAATAGGATGCTGTAAAGATCAATGTCACCACCAGGAAATAAACACATTTGCATTATTACAATAAGATACCTCATTGGTTTCTTTGAGAATCCATTTCTTATACTTATTCACGTGTTCATTTGACAAATATTTCCTGACCACCTGGGAACAAGCACTGTGCTTGGCATTAGGGATATAGCCAGCAACAAGGCTCAGGAGTCCTGTTCTCATGGTGCTCACTTTCTTTTCATAAGGTTCCTTCTCCATCACACAATTACTCCTATTTTGTCACACCATTGTTATGCTCAAAGAACTACAAATAATATCCAGCTTTTCACAAATCAGAACAAAGGATTGGGAAAGGGCAAAGAAGGTCTATGTTCCATTTGGCAAGTCATTTACCATAGCCTAGTTTCTGTTACCTTATCCATAAAACAGGGATAGGGGATAGGCATATGTTCCCTGATTTCCTCGATGGGTTGCTATACGATCATGAAGTTCTTTAAACTATAAAGTACTAACCCATCCTTTGCTCACAATATTCTGCTCAGGTAAGACCCATGATAGTGGGTTGAATAGTGTTCCTCAAAATTCATGTCCACCTATAACCTCAGAACTTGAACTTAATGGGACATAGGGTCTTTGCAGAGTAATGAAGGTATGGATAGAAATGAGATCATACTAGATTAGCCAATGGGAGTATCTTAGAAGAAAAATATGCACAATGAGACACAGGGAAGGTGACCATGGAAAGATGGATGCAAAAACTGGAGTGATACAGCTGCTAGGTAAGAAACACCAAGGACTGCCAGGAGTCACCGTAAACCAGAATAGGCAAGGGAATAGTCTTCCAAAAACCTTCAGAGGGAGCGTGGCCCTACCAAGACATTTGTGTTGAACTTGTAGTCTTCAAAAATGAAGAAGAATGAATTCTTGTTGTTTTAAGGAATAGAGTTTGCTGTCATTTGTTATGGCAGTCCTAGAAAACTAGTATACCCATTATCCTTCATTATCCTTATTTTTCTACCCAAACAGCGTCCCCATTCCAACCTAGCTTATGTTAGTTGCCCTCAACCTAAATGGCTAATTCATGCTTTCTTCCAATTCGGATTCAGATCCTACTATCCATTGAAAGCCCCTTTCCTCCAAGAAACATTCCCAAACACCCCCAAGAAGGGAAAAAGATACAAACTTCCAGTATGCTGTAATACTATCCTCCAAACCAGGCTCTCCCTGACGACACAAAGCAGAATATAATAGTTTTTGTTGTTTACTTGTTTTATTTTTCTCGTATGTTAATATACTCTCTAATTTGTACAAACATCAACCCTATCATCAAGTATGTTATTCAAGGGGAAAGAAATTTTGGTTGTTGTTTGTATTGCAAGGTAAGGGTATTGAGAAGGAAATTGTTTTAAACTCTGCTTCCTTAAAAAAAGTAATTTGAGCTTGGAAATTTAAAAAACTGTGCACTTGGAAATGTGGGGTGGGGGAAGCATCTCAAATTGGAAGTCACTTAAATGATAATCACTGTAATTACAGGGAGGCAACCAGTGACTTTTAAGTAATTAAATGGATCAGGACTGCATTTTAAACACAGCTTCGCAGTACAGTGGAGATGACTTAAAACCCAGTGACAATTTCTATACATTTTATCAAATTGAATCTTAAGTGTTTACCCTACATCATACCCCCTTTAACATGTCTTGTTGTTATTGTTGTTGTTATGTGCCGTCGAGTCGGACCGACTCATAGTGACCCCTCCTTGGGTTTCTGAGGCAGTATCACTTCGGAAGTAGATTGACCCATCTTCATTCCGAGGAGTGGCTGGTGGGTTTGAACCGCCAGCCTTCTAGTTAGCAGTCAAGTGCCTTAGGCACTACAGTATGAAATCAAGCCCAGCCTGGATTCAGCCTCCTCCAAGACAGCTCCCAAATCCCCAAGTCAAGAATAATTTTTACTTCCCTCATACTTTTGTCACACCCTGCATAGCCTTATGATAGTCTATAAAACTTGTGTTATAATAATTTACAGTTCATAATATGTTATTTCAAAAATCATTTCCTTTGACCCTTACAAGTATCCTTACAAGGCAGGAAGACTTTTACAGACAGGAAGAAACTGAGGGCCAGGAAGTTGAAGTGACTGGTAAATGGAAGAGCTGGAGCCCAGGTCTCCAGACTGCATCCAGTGCTCTGGCCATTCTATTATGATGATTTTTATAAAGACTATGATTTAGAACATACTCCTGATTTCTATTTTCCATGGTGTTTTCTTCACATGGAAATCTCAAGATATATTTGCTGAATTAAATTAAAAATTGGAAGTTGGACAAATTGAAACCTTGGAGGTAAAGGAGGTTTTAACATTTAATGGTGCCATATATACTTCATTAATTAATTAACATTCACATTATATTTACAGTCTGCTAAGCAAGCAGGATGCATCACAAGGTGACTTTATTTTAGAGCCACTCCTTGTATTACCTGTGAGCAGATGTGGTTAGAGGCCAATAAATGTCCTTCTGTGCAGACAGACAATCAATGGACAAGAAAGCCAATATTCTCAGTTCTACAGCCGTAAGGGGCTGAATTCTGCCACATGGTATGTTGCAAAGACCACAGGCTCAGGTCAGATAGACTGGGATTCAAATCCAGACTCTTCTGTATCTCTGACGCTAGGCAAATTACTTAATTTCTCAAGTCTCAGTTTGTTTATTTTTTTAATCATGAAAAATAGGATGCTCACAACTGTCACTCAGAATTATTCTGAGAAATAACTAAAAGAACATAAATTAGTACAAGGTTTGTACTAAGTATGGTTCCCTTCTGTGGTAGGTAGAATTCCAAGACAGTCCTAAGATTTCCAACTCCTGATGCATACACTCTGAATAATCCACTCTGGAATGATGGCATCGAGGCTCCTTGGCTTAGATTACATTATACAAGACTCACTCTTAGCAGACTGTTAGAGAGAGATTATCCTGTTGGTCTTGAAGAAGCAAACTGCCATGCTATGAACTGCCCTATGGAGCCAGCCCCATGAGAAGCATCTGAAGGCAGTCTCTAGGAGCCAAAAGTAACCCAGTCTACAGCCAGCAAGAAAATGGGTCTCAGTCCTACAACTACAAGGAAATGAATTTCGCCAACAATGTGGACAGACTTGTAAGAGGATGTTGAGCTCCACATGGAGTACTGCAGTATAGCCAACATACTTATTGCAGTCTTGTGGCACACTGAGTAGAGGCTGCAGCTAGGCTATGTTCAGACTCTATGTTCAGACCCCAAGAAACCTTGAAGTAATAAACATGTTGTCTTAAGCTGTTAAATTTGTGGTAGGTTGTTCTGCAACCTGAGAAAATGAACATACTTTCCCTAAGTGAAACCAAAGGAGTCCAGATACTGCAGTGACAAAGGGCTTGGCTGCTAACTGAAAGGGCAGAAATTTGAACCCACCAGCTGCTCTGCAGGAGAAAGATGTGGCAATCTGCTTCTGTAGAGATTTACAGGGTCACTGTGAGTCAGAAACAACTTAAGAGCAATGGGTTTGGTTGGGTGTTTTGGGGTGGTCTGTATGACTGTTGTGTTTCCTAAGGAAGTTGCATCATTTTAGCAATGCTTTGATCACCCACACAGTTTTCAGGAATGACAAATAATCAATCTGAGAATCTGGCTGTCCTCAATCCCCTGATATGTTCCACTCAGTGCATTCCTAGGAAGGGCAGGATCCATTATTCTTAGTTATTTTCCAGGGCAATCTGGGGACTCCACCAGTCATTGTGGTGAGAACACAGAGTATTGAAACTAAAAGTGATCCTCAGAGATACTTAGGAGTAATCTTGTCTTGTATCCTCATTTCATAGATGGAAACAATAAGTCCCAATAAGTATTTTCTTTAACATCTCACGTATAGTCAATTGAAAGAGCACAGCCATGTATTATGTAGTCTAAAGCTTATACAATTTGAAAGAACTATCTTTAAGAAAAATGCAAAATTACAAATTATGTATAAATTAATTATTTACAATAAGAAAAGAAAAACCAGAACAAGTTGCACTTTTAAAAAAAATGTTAAATACCATAACATCAAATCATCTAGAAAAAAATAACATAATACTTTTATTAATTACCTGCCTGACACAGCTTTAATACTTTTTCTCTGTAATTTTTGTCTGAATACAGTTTCATTGTTTCTCCATATAACAGCAATTTTGCCATAGTTTCTATAGAAAAAAATAGAAAGATAAATTAATCTTGCCTCTAATTTACTGATCCACTTGCTTTTAATTAGTAAAAGTTAAGAAATGTTTGATTAATTTCAACACTCATTGTTAATGTCATGTAAATATTAAGTGGCAATTTGATTTAAAAAACAAAACAAACAACAACAAAAACACCTCAATACCTATCACATATGAGCTGTAAAAGTTGGAAGAATTTTTCACACATTAAGTTTCTGTACAGTTCTCCTCATGGGACATGTTCATATCACATTACAGTCTCTGGCCCGGCATCTTTGTGCCATGACCCCCATTGAGTCCGCACACTGAGCAACCGGAATATTCTTGTTCATTCTCACATCAAGAAGGCTGGCAATGAAATACTCCTAAGTGACTGTAAACCTAATGATACCTTAAACCCACCCACTGCCATCAAGTCTATTCTTACTCATAGCAACTCTACAGGACAGAGTAGAACTGTCCCATAGGGTTTACCAGGCTGCAAATCTTTATGAAAGCAGACTGTCACATATTTCTCCCACAGAGCAGCTGGCAGGCTCAAACTGCCAATCTTTTGAGCCTTTTAAAGCACCCAAATGCTTTAACCATTATGCCACCAGAGCTGCTTAATGAATCTCTACTCAACCCAAACTAAATGTATCCCCAACCCTACTTTCTTTTAGCCAGATCCCAAAAATGGCAGTGGCCACTCTACCACCCTTCATGAGGGGAAGAGTGGTAGAAGAGGTGGCTGAGTGGAAAATGTCAACAATCTTAAACTGTTGTTAAAATATCCTACTTTTACAAATTTACAAATATTCATATGTATGCGTGCGTGTGTGTATGTATGTGCTAGAGATGAAAGGAGGCAAGGGCTCTGTGATTCAGTGTTAATGTTGAGTTGATTTTGAGTTCTTAGTAGTCCTCTTCTACTTAGTAGTTCTGTTTTCCAGCCTACAGGAATAGAGAATGGATTGTGGAGTTGATTTTAGGTACAATAAGGAACTATCACTGCTATCCAAATACCAGTTTGACTCAGAAGTGATTTAAAAGTCCATCTAAAGGTGTGTTTTTTGTTTGATTTTTTCAACCCAGACCACAGTATGCTATTAAAACCCCATGATCAGGATATCAAAACTAGGAGGATAAATTTACTCACAATGGCTACTCTTTCCATTTAGTGAGAGCAGTATTCTTTCATCCAACTGCTTTTCAGATCCATGAACAAGTTTCCCAGTGGTTATGTCTTAGCCACTGAACATCTCAAAGAGCACTGGAGAAAATATTAGGACAGGATCTAGGGCCCATTCTCACATTCTTTGGACAAGTCCAATCCCCCTGTTGACCTTAGTTTCCTTATTTGTGTAATAAGGAATTGGATAGTTGCTCATTTCATGATCTATGAAATATAAAAAGCCCTGCTTTTATCTTTAGACCACAAATTCAAAGCTTCAGAAGAGAAAATCCAAGGCTGTGAGGTTGGTAGAATATTCTGGATTTATCTTAGATTTCTTTCTCATTTAGAGAAATACTAGTTTGCTTGTTTGTTTGTTTTCTAAAAACCTAGATTTCTTTAAATACTAAATGATGAGTCAATTTTTAATCATTATTAGAGAAAAAACAGTGAGAATGTCAATGAATGTCAATCCTGAAGTTGAAAGCCACTTACAAGAGAGAGGAGATCTTAGCAAATGTCTCTGTCATAACCCTCAGGTTCAGTGATTGCTCCACTTGTACATTTCAGGCCGTTGATTCTCCATTGTGGCCATGTGGTCTGACAGATGAAGTACTGGAGACTCCAGTTCTGGTCCTAGAACAGCATTGCCCAGCCAGGGGATTGTGTCGGTCTCCTCTCTCTTCCTGGCATTACTTTCCTCATCTCTAGGGAAGGGAAGCTGATCTAGTTTCTCCCTCAGATCTTTCCATCTCAGAAATTCTGTTTTCTAAAAGGCAAGTTACTCTGCAAAAATGCAATGAGTTATTTTGCTGATGAAGTATAAAAAAATCTCTTTCTATCAAATTGATTCAGGCTTGTAGCAATCCTACAGGACAGGGTAGAAATGCCCCCATAGGGTTTCCAAGGCTGTAAGACTTATAAAAGCAGACTGCCTCATCTTTCTCTCATGGAAAGGCTAGTGGGTTCAAACCACTGACATTTGGTTAGCAGTGGAGTGTTTAATTACTGTAGGGCCAGTTCTCCTTTCTGATGAAGTATACCAAGCCTTAGTCAAAATAATCATTCCTTCTCCTGGTTGTGTTTTGGCTCTGGTGATACAATCTGCTTCTACTGTTTTCCCTCTGCAGGGTAATTTTCAATGTGTTATCATGCTAAGCCTCCTAATCACGTTTTCAGTAGGACAGATGATAAATAACATTCATTTCACCAGGTTTTATAATTCCCTGGCATGGTTTTAAAGAATATTTTGAGCTTTTTAAAAGCAATGCAATTTAAAGAATGCAACACACTACAACTAATGCATCTACTTCTCCTTTAGCCTGATGAGTTAAAAAGTATCATATGTCTAACTTTTACTTCTTTAACATCAAATATATGTGTCAAATCAATTCAATTCTACTTCTGTTCTCACACTAGCCACATGTGCAGCACTTCCTTCTCTGGCCCTAACCACCCAGATCTAGTTCAGAGTTCATAAGTTAAAGGACACAGTCTTCCAGACTGTCATGTCAGCCCAAGACCTCAGACATTAGCAACAAGCTTGGGAGTCCCCATGACACCTCACTACTAACCTGCTGGCTACCAATTTTGGGGGTTCCTTCTAGCCCTTCAAGATGCCAGCTGTAAATTCAGGTGTCCCCAGCCTCCTCACTTCTGACCCACTGCCTCCCACTACTCCCTCAGGATTGATGAAATGATTCTGTAGAAAGACACACAGAACTCACAGAAAGTACTATTCTTACAATTACAGTTTTATTACAGGAAAAGGATATGAATGAAGAGACACATAGCGCAATATCAGGAAGAGTTCCCATTGCAAAGTTTCCATGTCCCACAAAGTTTCCTGTTACTCATCCACACACATACATTGATGTCTTTCACCAACCAGGAAACCCATGGAGCACAGGGAAGTACCAAAAAACTAAAAACTAAACTCACTGCTTTCAAGTTGATTAGACTCATAGTGACCCCCACTGAGTTTACAAGGTGGCAAATCATTACAGAATCAGATTGTTTCATTTTCTTCCATGGAGCACCTGGTAGGTTTGAACCACCAACCTTTTGGTTAGCAGCCAAATGCCTTAACTACTACATTGGGAGCCTCATTATGTAAATATGACTCACTGGATCATGGCCTCCCCCAGGTCAGCTGATATCTCAGCTTTGACCATTGGGTTGTGTGTTAGACTGGGTTCTCCAGAGAAACAAAAAACAGTAAAGCTTATATATATGTATATATATAGAGAGAAATTTATCTTACGAAAATGGCTCACACACTTATAGAAGCTGGCAAGTCCAAAGTTCCTGGATCAAACATCAAGCTGGAGGCTTTTCCTGGCTCTTGCAACTGCAGGAGGAGCTCAAGGCTGGCAGGCAGTACACTGGCTGTTAACTCCAATGAATGATGAATCCAAGATCTCCAGGCCGAATGGTGGACTGTTCACTCACAGACAGTTGCAGGCAGCACAACAGAATCCCAATCCACAGAAGAATGTCTCTCTTCCCAGGATATCCTTGGATATACTGGAAGCAAGCCACACCCCTAGGGAAACTCCCTTTCAACAGATTGGCCACTCAGAACATAGTCATCTGATCCCATCATGGGAAACAACCACACCACAACAGCTCAAACCACACAGAATTGTGGTTCAGCCAAGTTGACACACAGCTCCAACTATCACAGGTGGTCTTTCACACCTGCCCAGCCCACACCTGAGGTGTGGCCTTATCAAACCCATTTAATTAAAGCTCTATGATTTTAGAGATTATCTCTCAGGAACCAAAGACAAAGACCAAATTTGTTGGGTAAAGTTAATTTTAAATCCCACACCTAAGTAGCATCAAACTTTTCATCTCACTCTTACTGAACAGCTGCTTCATGAAAGGCCTGCTGCTAGGGTTCTGAGGGGAAAAAAAAAAAAAAACACAACTCCAGGATAAATAGTCATAGACTGTTAAGAAGCTCATTCTCATTCTAGATTGTGACCCCTTTAAACTGATAGATCTTAAAAGCCTTCTGGGCCCACAGTGATATAGTCTGTTGTAGTGAGGTACCAGAGAGAGGTATTCACTTTCTTTTGTGCCTAGATTTGTGTCCTGGGATATAATGTACGAAGAGTCTGAATTTTTTGCTGTGCTGTATATCAGTGTTCCTCAAACATTCATAAACATCAGAATCACATGGTGGGGTTCTTATAACAGAAATTACTGGGCATTACCCTCTACTTTCTGACTCAGAAGGTTTAGAGTAGGGCCAAGAGTTAGTATTTCTAACAAGGTGATGCTGATGCTGCTATTCTGGGGCCCATACCCAGAGAACATCTGCTGTAAAGGAATGAGCATGAATACATCTAATTAGTCTGGGGTGAGGCCCTGATTTTTGTTTGTTTGTTTGTTTATGTTTATATACAACTTTTTATTGTGATTTGGGTGAAAGTTTAAAAAGCAAATTGGTTTTCCATTCAACAATCTATACATATTTAGATTCATGACACTGATTGCAATGTCCACAATATAACAACACTCATCCATTTCCATCTGTACTTCTTTCCTATCCCTTCCTGCCTTCTAAGCTTTATCCCTGGGCAAATGCAGCCCTTTTGATCTCACATGGCTGGTTGTTTTAAGGATTGCATACCTCCTTAGTATTAGTGTTCACCTTATAGGCCTATCTATTGTTTGTCTGAAAGTTGAGCCACAGGGGTGAGTTCAGTTCCAGGTTTGAAGGGTATCTACAGGTAACAGTCCCGGGGATTCTACCAGTCTCTATCAGACCAGTAAACCAAGTCTTTTTTTTATGAGTGTGAGTTGGTTCCACATTTTTCTCCCACTCTATCCAGGACTTCCTATTGTGATCCCTTTCAGAGCAGTCAACAGTGATAGCTGGGCATCATCTTGTTCTTCTGGTCTCAGAGTTATGGAAACAGATGTTCATTTGGTCCACTAGTCCCTTGGACTTTTTCCATGCCATCTTTGATTTTCTTCAATCTTCTTTGCTTCGGACAGGGAAAGACCAAAGTTGCATCTTAGATGGCTGCTCACAAGCTTTGAAGACACTAGTAGCTACTTACAAAAGTAGGATGTAGCACATTATCTTTTGTTAAAAGCTCCCTAGGAGTTTCTAGTATTCAGTCATGGTGGATGTTCTGGTTACCTAGTGCTGCTCTGACAGGAATATACCACAAATAGGATGGCCTTAACAAACAGCAGTTTATTCTCTTACAATTTGGAGCTTTAAGCCCAAGTTCAAAGTGCTAGGCTCTAGGTGCTGGGTGAAAGCCCTTCAAACTTGGGGTCCAGCTCTGACTCCTGCTCCCAGCCCACTGCAGCTAGAGGTGTTTCTTCACTGAGACAGCTGCTGGCTGCTGAGGCTGAGAAGCCCAAGGTTGACAAGTAAAAAGGCACAGTCCCGATGTTACCAAACCATACAGCAGTCCATTGTAAGTCCCAAGGTCAGCAAAGCATAGAAGGCTGCTGAGCGACGACATGGCTACATGCAGGGTCCAAAAGTGCCAAAAGCTAGAGACCATGCCCAAAGCTGCTTCATATATATGGGAAGCAGACCACATACCCAAAGCAGCTACTCAGCTGCTTGTGGTAGATCTCACCATGGAGTTGATTTTCAGTCTCATCATAGGGAATAACTACCACCAGCTGCCCAGCCACTCAACCAGGCCTAGCCAAATTGACACAAAAACATAACCACCACAGGGGAGACCCACTAGATTAGATGGTACTTTGCCAAAATAACTGCACTTACAAAATAGTTCTAAATTTTATCTGTTTCTGTGTTGTTGTTGTTATTGTTAGATGCTGCCAAGTCAGGTCCGACTCATAGCAACCCCATGTACAGCAGAACAAAACACCGCCCTGTCCCACGCCAGCTCCACGATCCTTGCTATACTTGAGCCCATCACCACAGCCACTGTGTCAACTCATCTTGTTCTTCCCCTCTTTTCTCGACCCTCCACCTTACCAGGCATGACATCCTTCTTCAGGGAATGGTCCCTTCTGATAACATGACCAAAGTAGGTGAGACAAAATCTGGGCATTCTCACTTCCAAGGAGCATTTCAGCGGCCCTTCCTCCAGGACAGATCTGTTAGTTCTTTTAGCAGTCCATGGTACCCTCAGAGTTCTGCACCAACACCACAACTCAAAAGCATCAATTTTTCTTCGGTCTTCCTTATTCATTGTCCAGCTCTCACATGCATATGAGGTGACTGAAAATATCATGGCTTGTGTCAGGTGTACCTTAGTCCTCAAGGAGATATCTTTGCTCTTCAGCACTTGAAAGAGGTCTTTTACAGCCAACTTGTCCAGTGCTATACATCATCTGAAGTCCTAACTGCTGCTTCCATTGGCGTCAATTGTAGAATCAAGCAATGTGAAGTCTTTGACAACTTCAATCATTTCTCCATTTATCATGATGCTGCTTATAGGTCCAGTTGTGAGGATTTTTGTTTTCTTTATATTGAGATGTAATCCATACTGCAGACTGTATTCTTCAATCTTCTTCAGTAAGTGCTTCAAGTCATCCTCACTTTCAGCAAGCAAAGCTGTGTCATCAGCATGTCACAGGTTGTTAATGATTCTTCCTCCAATCTTGATGCCACATTCTTCTTCATATAGTCCAGCTTCTTAGGATTATTTGTTCAGCATATAGATTGAATAAATCTGGGGAAAGCATACAACCCTGACACACTCCCTTCTTGATTTTAAACCATTCACTGTCCCTCTGTTCTGTTCGAACGACAGCCTCCTGGTCAATATACAGGTTCCTCATGAGTACAATTAAGTGTTCTGGAATTCCCATTCTTCTCAATGTTATCCACAATTTGTTATAATCCACACATCAAATGTCTTTGCATAGTCAATAAAATACAAGTAAACATCTTTCTGGTATTCTTTGCCTTGAGCCAAGATCCATCTGACATCAGCAATGTTTCTGTGTAGCCTGCCTAATTAATGATTTCTTGCCCTGTAGGTTTAAATCCCTAGGTAAAATTATACTTAGGATGACATTTCACAGAAAAGAGTAAAAGGTAGCCCACACATTTTTTTCATCACTGACTAAAATGCTCGGTGCCATCTTTCCTAACATAGTACTGGGTACTGGAAAACATAAACATAGGAACTCACTTCAAACTGTAATAGTGCTGATGGATACAAAAGTATAAAATATCAACTCAATAACTCAGTCAATAAACATCTCTTGAGTACATACTCTATGCTGTGCCAAGGAGCTTGGTCTTTACTATTTCAATGTTAGAGGCTGTGGAGGTTTTTAAGGATGAGAGTGATACAATCTGAATTGCATCTGAGTACTATCCATGATTCATTAGAAAGTCCCTCAGAGCCAGAAATCCTGGGAGAAAGGGTCAGGGTGAAGTCAGCAGAGAGAAGGATGAACCGCTGAGAAAAGGGGGAGGACACAGAAGTTATTAAGGAGGCTGGTGACTAGAGGAAGAGCCTGATAGAGCTGCAATGAAACACTGACAATGCTAGTCTTGAGATCTTTGGGAAAGAAGAAATACCATCATCGTTAATGATGTCCATGAAATAGAAAGAAATAACAAAAAAGAAATACACTACTTGAGTACACATTATGTTGGGTAGTATTATCCTTTAGCCATTGTTTTAAGGAGAATCCAGTGGAACTTGTATGAAAAGTGAGTGAATTCTTTGCTAGTAACACCCAGTTCCAAATCCTTTTTTTTTTCCCCACTTCCCCATTATGGAAACATTGAATAATCTCTCCTACTTACAATCTCAGGAGCTCTGGTAGCGTAGTGCCTAAGGCACTTGACTGCTAACCAGAAGGCTGGTGGTTCAAATCCACCAGCCACTCCTTGGAAGAAAGGTTGGGCAATCTAATTCCATAGTAATACTACCTCGGAAACCCAAGGGTCACTATGAGTCGGGTCCGACTCGACAGCACATAACAACAACGATTTACAATCTCCAGCTTCCTTGGGCTTCAGGAATTGCCTCTTACCTTCTGACCACTCCCTTGCACATCTCCATTTCCTACTTCCCCTTTCCTTTTTTGCATTGTTAATTTTTTACTTATAATTTCTAAAGTAGCAGAATCACAATTTACAAAAATTTAGAAAACAAAAATTATCCATAATCTCATTATCTTCACAAAACCACTATTATCATTTTGCGTTTTTTTTTTTTTTAAAAAAAAAAACTTGTGATTTGTTAAAAATGTACACAGCAACTTAGTTTTCCATTCAACAATTCATACATATTTTGTTTTGTGGCATTGCTTGTAATCCCCATGATGTAACAACATTCTTCCTACTTCCTCCCTGTTTCCCATTTCCATTCGTACTACTCTCTTATCTCTTCCTGCCTTATGAACTTTGTCTCTGGGCAAATGCTACTCTTTTGATTTCACAAGATTGATTGTTCTAAAGAGTGTATACCCCCTGGTGTTCTTATTCACCTTATAGGCCTATTGTTTGACTGAAAGTTGAGCCACAGGGGTGAATTTGGTTATAGGCTTGAAGATGCCTAAGATTGAATAAAGTAGGTGAGACAAAATTGTCTCAGGAGTTCCACCACTCTCTATCTGAGCAGTAAGCCTGGTCTTTTTTATGATTTTCAGTTTTGTTCCACAATTTTTCTCCCACTCTATTCCAGGACTTCCTGTTGTGATCTCTTTCAGACTGGTCAGTAGTGGTAGCTGGGCACCATCTAGTTTTGATCTCTGGGTTATGGAAGCTGAGGTTTCTGTGGTCCATTAGGCTTCTGGACTAATTGTTTCCATTCACCTTTGATTTTCTTCACTCTTCTTTGCTCTGGACCAATACTGGGAGAGATTAATAGTTCCACCTTAGTTGTGAGTATGAATGGTGACTCACAATTAAGACCCTAGTCACTACTTACCAAGGTAGGATGTATAACATTTTCTTCAGGAACTACTTGTCCCAATTGATCTGGATGTTCCCCAAGACTATGGTCCTGAACCCCCAGGTCCAGTGACTCATTTCCTCAAGGTGTTTGCTTATGGCTAACCATTTTCTATAGCTTTTCACCTGTATGTTTTAATGGGAGCTCTGGTGGAGTAGTGCCTGAGGCATTTGAATGCTAACCAGAAGGCTGGCAGTTCAAACTCCACCAGCCACTCCTTGGAAGGAAGATCAGGCAATCTACTTCCATAGCGATATTGCCTCAAAAACCAAGGAGGGGTTACTATGAGTCAAATGGACTCAATGCCAGTGAGTTTTATGATCTAATATATTCATGGATGTATTTAAACCACATATAAATATTTATGTAGAAATGTCTTCTGTCTAAACATATTTAGTCCAGCTTCTTGGATTATTTGGATGGTGAGCAAATGATCCAAGAAGATGGTCTATATGAAGAACGCCACATCAGGATTGGAGGAAGACTCATTAATAACCTGCGATATGCAGATGACACAAACTTGCTTGCTAAAAGTGAGGATGATCTGAAGCACTTACTGATGAAGATTAAAGACTACAATCTGCACTGGATTACACCACAACATAAAGAAAACAAAATCCTCACAACTAGACCAATAAGCAGCATCATAATAAACAGAGAAAAGATTGAAGTTGTCAAAGATTTCATGTTACTTGGATCCACAATCAACACTCATGGGAGCCCAACCTTCCTTCCGAGGAGTGGCTGGTGGGTTTGAACTGCCAGCCTTCTGGTTAACAGTGAAATGCCTTAAGCACTACACCACCAGAGCTCCCACTCATGGAAGTAGCAGGCAAGAAATCAGATGCTGTATTCCACTGTGCAAATCTGCTGCCAAACACTGCTTTAAAGTGCTGAAAAACAAAGATGCCTCTTTGAAGACTAAGGTACAACTAACCCAAGCCATGGTATTTTCAATAGCCTCATATGCGTAAGAAAGCTGGACAATGGATAAAGAACACTGAAGAAGAGTTGATGCTTTTGAGTTGTGGTGTTGGCAAAGAATACTGAAAGTACCATGAGCTCCCAGAAGAATAAACAAATCTGTCTTGGAAAAAGTACAGCTGGAATGCTCCTTGGAAGCAAGAATGGCCAGACTTCATCTCCCCTACTTTGGTCATGTTGTCAGAAGGGGCCATTCCCTGGAGAAACATATTATGCTTGGTAAAGTGGAGGTCAGCAAAAAAGGGAAAGGCCCTCAACAAGATGGACTGACACAGTGGCTGCAACGATGGGCTCAGTTATAGCAGGGAATGTGAGGCTGGCACAGGACTAGGCAGTGTTTTGTGCTATTGTACATAGGGTCACTATAAGTTAGAGCTGACTCAACTGCACCTAACAGCAACAACAATAAACCTATTTATTCTTGAGTGAAAATACTCTCAGAATTCTTGTATGCTTCTTTGGCAGTTATATTGCCTCAATTAACTAAAAAACCTTAATGTAGTGATGAATCCAACCTTCTCACATACCTAAAAATATCTTTAGCTCCAGTCTCCCATTTCCAATGCCTTCTAGAAGCATTTTCCAAGTTTCCATGTGTATCTTAAACCGGAGGATACTATTTTACTCTTTTTCACCTACTAATGAGATTCTACCCTTATCTGAAAAATCCCAAATATAAAATGAGGGACTCTCTGATGCTAAATAGATAGGATTTCTCCCTGTGAAAGTTCTTTACTACTCTCCCAGGGCATGTATTACATTATATCTAATATAATTACGGTTTATGACCTTCTTATTTTACTTCTCACCAGATGTTAGACTCATTGAGGACAAGGGTATGCCTTACTCATTTGAATATCTGCAACCTGAAGCTTTCATTTATCGTTTGTTAATTTGGAGAGGTACAAACCACTGTAAATGATAGATTTTAAGGCTTCCTGAAAAATTAGAGACAATATACAAGAAGCCATCCTCAGGACAACAGATACCTAGATTGGGTTCTCCTTATCAGCTGAAAGCAGGACCAGGGACTCCTGGCCTATTTTATTTCCTAGTTTTAGTGCAGTCAGATCACTAGTTAATAAATCTCCTTTGGCTCAGCCTCTAGAGGTAAAAGTCAGAGCAAGGACTCAGAGAAGAGGCCAAATTTGCTGCTATAGTTTGGCAGTTATCTGTGAGAATGGAAACATTCATTTCTAAGCTACACAATTTATCAGAATTCTAGCAAAAGAAGCTCATGCTTAGCTAATGCATCATCACGGTGGCATTTCCAGTCCTACCAAGAAAGTCAGTCTGTGTGTGCCTGTGAGTCAACATTTCAGGGAACCCCTTGCCCTGCAGGCCTCTCCAGCATTGGATTTTCCAGGAAGTAATGCTGGCCTGAGAAAAATAGCACCTTAGGGCTGAATTTAAAACAAGAGAATTTCTGCTTGGGAAATATGAAGTGTGGGAAACCCTCCCTGGCCACTCTGTCCTGAACTGAACCATCTATTTCCATATTGATACTACCTTGGAACCCCAAGGAGGGGTCGCTATGAGTCAAGTCTGACTCCACGGCACATAATAACAACAAGTGAAAAATTGTAGGTCTCTGGAAATCAGCCAACACAGTAGTATCATCAACATGGAGTTGTGTGCTTTTATAACATGCTTTTTGTTTTGTTTTGTTTTTGTTTTATTGTGGTGAAAACATAACAAGACATTCGTCAACATAACTTCCACATTTACAGTTCAGGGACATTGATGACATTTTTCATGTTGTGCCACAATTATTGCTATCCTTTTCCAAAATATTCTACTACCATTAGCATAAACTCAATGCCCCCCAAACAAAAGCTTCTCCTTTTCCCCTCCCTCCTACCCCTTGTAACCACTAATAATCTTTTATTTATGTAGATATCAAAACAAAACAAAAGAAAAATTCACTGCTGTCGAGGAGATTCTGACTCATAGTGATCCCTCCTTGGGTTTCCGAGGCAGGATCTCTATGGAAGTAGATTGCCCAGTCTTCTTTTCAAGTAGTGGCTGGTGGGTTTGAACCATCAGCCTTCCACCAGCCTTCTGGTTAGCAGTCAAATGCCTTAGGCACTACACCACCATATATATGTGCTGTTCTGGTTACCTAGTGCCACTCTAACAAGAATATACCACAAAATGTGGATGGCCTTAACAAACAGGAGTTTATTCTTACAATTTTGAGGCTTTAAGTCCAAGTTCAAAGTGCCAAGCTCTAGAGGCTGGGTGAAAGCCCCTCAACCTTGAGGTCCAGCTCTGCCTCCTGCTCTTGGCCCACTGGAGTTAGAAGCTTTTCTTCACTCAGACAGCTGCTGGCTGCTGAGGCTGAGAAGCCCCAAGGTTGACAAGTAAAAAGGCACAGTCCCAATGTTACCAATCCACATGACAGGCCATTAACTTAAGTTCACTGTAAGTCCCAAGGTCAGCACAGCATAGCAGATTGCTGAGCAATGACATGGCTACATGCAGGATCCAAGTGTGCCAAAGGCTAGAGACCATTCTCAAAGCTTCTCCTTATATATGGGAAGCAGACCACATCCCAAAGGCAGCTACTCAGCTGCTCCCAGTAGATTCCACCATGGAGTTGATTACCAGTCTCATCATGGGGAATACTACATCCAGCTGCCCAGCCACTCAACCAGGCCTAGCCAAGTTGACACACAACATAATTACCACATATGGTTTCTTTTTTTTTTTTTTTTTCCAACCTATCTAGGAATTTAGTCTTCCCTCCTTTCTCATCCCTGGTAACCAATAAAGAAAGTTTCCTTCAATGTATAAACTTTTCCTTGGCTTTTTACAATACTGGGTTAATGTAATATTTGTCCTTTTGTGATTGACTTATTTCACTCAGCATAATATCCTCCAAGGTCAACCATGTTATGCAATGTTTTGCAGATTCTACATTATTTTTTAGGGTTACATAATATTCCATTGTGTGCATGTACTACAGTTTTATTCATTCCTTCCTTGTTTAGGTTGTTTCCATCTGTTTGCTATTGTGAATAGTGCTACAATCAACGTGGGTGTGCATACATCTGTTTGTGTTCTGCCTCTCACTTCTTTAGGATATATATGTAGCAATGGGATTACTGAATCAAATGGTATTTCTATTTCCAAATTTTAAAGGAATCGTCATACTGATTTCCACAGTGGCTGTATCATTTTACAGTCCCACCAGCAGTGTATAAGAGTCCCAATCTCTCCACATCCTCACCAGCATTTGTTATTTTCTGTCTTGTTGAAAGTTGCTATTAATGCTAGGGTGAGATGGTATCTCATGGTTGTTTTGATTTGCATCTCTGGTAGCATAGTGCCTAAGGCACTTGACTGCTAACCAGAAGGCTGGCGGTTCAAACCCACCAGCCACTCCTCGGAAGGAAGGTTGGGCAATCCTACTTCCATAGTGATACTGCCTCGGAAACCCAAGGAGGGGTCACTATGAGTCGGGGACGACTCCACGGCAAACAACAACAACAACAACGGCTAATGATCATGAACATTTCTTCATGTATTTGTTGCCTGCCTGAATATCTTCTTTGTCAAAGTGTCTGTTCATGTATTCTGCTCATTTTTTAATTGGGTTATTTGTCTTTTTGATGCCTTTATAACATTCTTATGGAGGATTAAATACTCGGTTTAAGTTTAATATTCAAATAGGAATTTAAAAGTTCCTGTATGTTCTTTACTGAAACAGTAACGTACAGCAGTAGCCCCTTTAGGGCCAGTCCACTGATCCAGCCTTTTTCTTCTCTATCAACACACATTCTACTATCAGTATATAGATTTTGTATAGATTTTAGAGCCCACCAGTAATTCATCCCAATATTTCTTTATGTCTAGCACAATTCTTTTACCCATCTTCAGGAGAACATACTTTTCTCAGTGTAATATACCTTTCCTGGGAGAATCCTTTTAAAGCCACATCTTAATTCTCTCTTCCTGAAATTAGAATATTCCCATTTTATTGGCTCATTCACTCACCCGTCCCCTCAACTAATATTTAGTGAGTTCCTTCTATGTTCTGGGCACTGTGACAGGATACAATGGTGAGCAGAACCAGACCTGGCCTTGCCTCAACTGATGTTACAGATGAGAAGTAAAGACAAATCTGCATCAAATAATCACACAAATTAAATTGTGAAATTGCAACCATGAATAAGGAAAGGAACCTGGTTGTATGGAAAATAAAACAAGATTTGACTCAGGGAGGTCAGGGAAGGACTTACTGAGGAATGTTGAGCTGAGAACTGAGGAATGAGAAAACAAAAACCAAACCCACTGAGTTGATTCCAATGTATAGTGATCTCTGTTGGGTTTCCAAGGCTGTAAATCTTTATGGAAGTAAATTGCCCCATCTTTCTCCCTAGGAGCAGCTGGTGGGTGAGAACCTCCTCCAACCTTCTGGTTAGCATTCAAATGCCTTACCCACTACACCACCAGAGCTCCTTGAGGAATAGGAAAGGAGTTACCTGAATGAATATTTTCAAATAGTGGGAAGGGCATGTAGAAAGACTTTGTGGTGTGAGAGAGTGGGAATGAAAAGATTAACTTCAGGATGAAAAAACAACTGGGAAAAAAGAATGAATTTTTAGAAAAAATAAGTTGTCTTTATTACAAGAGCAAAAGGAATTCTATTGAATGTTTTTAAAGGGTTGGTGGGAGGAACTAGGAAAAAAAAATACAATTGCATTTTGAAAAGTCTCTTTGGGAAATTGAGTGAAGGGGCATTTAGTGGAGAAAGATGGATTGCTGAGAGGATGTTGCAAGAGTCTAGATGAAAGAGATAAGCCTGATGTGGTACAGTGAAGTAATTAGTGATTAGTCAGCCTGGGTTGGGGGTTGGGTAGACTGGAAGGATGTGTCTAGGGTCATCTCCACGTTTATGAGGCGCATAACAGGAAAGTCTGGCCACTCAGTGAAGGAGGTTATGCTGCTAAAGGACACATTGTGATAAGATCATCAGTTTGAATTCTGATGTGTTGAGCTTCCAAGATTTTCCTTACTAGCACTTCCACCCACCCCCCTTCATCTTTAAGCATTTTTTAAAATTCCTCTTCTGGAATCTTTATTAATTGAAAAGAAAGAGGTTGCAAAAACATAGGGCAGCATCTCTTGAAGTCTTGTTTTGCAGATGGGAAGAGGTTTTCAAACATCTGCCCCATATGAAAACTCAATTCTATTTACTTTTCTAATACATGTTAATCACTCAACAAATGCAAAGTAAAACAAGTAACTCCTTACTCACCTGTCACACAATCTAATTCTTCAATCCCTGTGAGCAGCCATTATGAAGTTGACAATTCTCCATCTCATTGCATAATATATAATATATACTAATCCTATGACCACTCCTCGGAAGGAAGGTTGGGCAATCCTACTTCCGTAGTGATACTGCCTCGGAAACCCAAGGAGGGGTCGCTATGAGTCGGGGCCGACTCGACGGCACATAACAACAACAACAACAACAATCCTATGACCACACTTGGCTTATAGTTCTACTCAAATTTTAATGTATATAGCATCTCTCACCAAGTTAAATGAAAGTGCAGTGCTGGTAGGAATTACATCTTACATTTCTAAGGCTTTGTAGAAAATGGTCTAGGATAAAAGACCTAGATCTAGATACAATATATACCATACATTTACCAATCAACTACTCACCTAAAAGTTGATGGTTCAAACTCACCCAGTGGTGGTACAGAAGAAAGACCTGGAGATTTGCTTCTATAAAGATCACTAGGGAACTGTATGCTGTGTAACAGATGTGGTCGCCATGAGTCGAAAATGATTCGACGGCCATGGGTTGGTCTGGAACCTGGTTTGGGGCATCAGTAGGAGAATAATGGCATAACATATAATATAAAAATGAGTTGTCTTTGGGGCCTCGATTTTCAATGCCAGTATTGCCACTTAACCACTTTTGTAAAGGTGGGCAAATTACTTGAATTCCCACTTTGAGAAATATAATTGAGGTAAATTAAAAGAGATAGAGTGCCTTAAAACACAAGCATTTATCACAGAAGCTTGGACAGATTTCATTATCCTTCTTCAGTAAACGTTGACTAAATGAAGGCATGGATGAATGGATAGCTGACTGAGTGGAGCTGAAGGAGGGTATACTGAGTACAAAGGGTACTGGCAGGTAGGTAGGAAGCTAAAGTTCTAGCCACCATTCAGCCATTGACTCTAATTCTGGGTCAATCCCTTCTCTTCTGTGCCACGGTTTCTTCCCCTATGAAACCTCTTCCAAACACTACACGTTTTTTTTTTTTTTCCCCAACACTCTATTGTCATCAGCCACTGAATCAGGGAGCCATGGAGCCACAGAGAGAAGCTCTTTACCCAATTATACCCCTTTGAAGAGAGGGACACTAAACTGAAACAAGTGTTCCTTGTTCATTTCCAGTGTGAAAAGACTTCTGCAAATGGGAAATGACAGCCTTTGGATTCACTCCTAAGGTTCTGTCTGTATTATTTTCTTCTTCTCTGTGTGTAAGAGATAGCAGGAGAAATTAAACTTTAGGAGACACAATTGTTTAAAAAGTGAGTCTTTAGTGATTCAAAAGCCAGAACCCTGTGTGGCAGGAATGGGCAGGTACCAATTAGCTCACAAAGACTTGTGCCAACCATTACAGAATTTCCCTGTTCATAGTTCAAAGGCCTATCATTGTATTTGAATTTTATTTTTTATGTTCAGTTAACTCAATGCAGCTTAGGTTTCTTTCAGAACTCTCAAAGACAAAAGACAAAAGACAAAAAAAAAAAAAAAAAAAACCTGCCTTTGTTGCTGACTCATTTTTATCCCCTCAATTGTGGAAGCTGAATTTTGACATGACCTATGATCATATAAGGAGCTCTGGTGGCATAGTGCCTAAGGCACTTGACTGCTAACCAGAAGGCTGGCAGTTCAAACCCACCAGCCACTCCTCAGTAGGAAGATTGGGCAATCTACTTCTATAGGGATACTGCCTTGGAAACCCAAGGAGGGGTCGCTATGACTCGAATCCAATTCGATGGCAAATAACAACAACATGATCACATACATAAAAATTTAATTAGGGTATTGTTGAATGGTACTTTCTTTTCCTAACGGATCAACAAATACATAGAGAGGTCTATAGTGTGCAATGAACTGTGAAGGGTAGATAATTGAGACATGTCTCTCTGTTTACCTCTGTGTCTCCATGCATTCATTTGTCTGATATTTATCAAGGGTTTACTATACTGTACTGGTCACTGATTATACAGCGGAAAACAAATTAATATAGTCCCTGGATGAAAGCTGCTTCCAGCTTAGTACTGTGCTTGGCATAGCATGTTGTTGTTGTTATGTGCCGTTGAGTCGGCCTCAACTCATAGCAACCCCTCCTTGGGTTTCCGAGACAGCATCACTATGGAAGTAGATTACCCAACCTTCCTTCCAAGGAGTGGCTGGTGGGCTTGAACCGCCAGCCTTCTGGTTAGCAGTCAAGTGCCTTAGGCACTATGCTACCAGAGCTCCCTAATAATTGTTTATTGAATACATTCATAAGGCAATACATTCATAAGGAGATTAGCAAATGATAAAAAGAAAAGACAATAGGTATGGGATAGAGAATGAGTTGATAACCTTAGTTGGGGGCAGTAATTTTGAGGTAATAAAGGGAAAATTATCTGATCTAGAACAGAAGAAAGTATCATTCAATGATATTGTAATTTTGATCTTTATGATTGTAGATCACCAAACCAAAAAAACAAGCTCACTGCTATGGGGTCAATTCTGACTCATAGCAACTCCTTTGGGTTTCCAAGGTGGTAAATCTTTATAGAAGTAGATTGTCCAGTCTTACTTCCATGGAGTGGCTAGTGTGTTTGAACTGCCAACCTTCTGGTTAGCAGTCAAATGCCTTAGGTACTATGCCACCAGAGCACCTTTGTAGATCACATCAGGTGAAAATTATACATATATTTTGTTCTTTGGAGAGAAGATGATAAAGAAATATGAAATACCATGCCAGTATAATGTAATCAATTGTAAATCAACCCTCAGTGAAAGCAAAATCTCAGAATTTAAATGTTTTCTGTTGATCAGGTAGTATCAAAGTAATGCTGCCAGATAACAGAGATGAGGTTTAGCTGAAGGACCCTTTGTTATCATCAGATAGAAAAATCGAAGGCATGTGCTTTCCATCTTTACTAATGAAGTGTATCATTAAGCTGAAAGGTTGCGTTTTGTTCAGGAAGACTAGATTTCAGCTGAGATATATCATAGACTCAGACATTTGCAAGTTGGCTGTCTTCTTTGTAAAATGTGTGAACTTTATAGCTACCTCAGGAATCACCTTCAGCGAGGTTTTCATTGCACTGTGCAGTTCTGTTACCAACCAAAACCCATGGCCATTGAGTCAAGCCTGACATATGGGGACTCTACATGTGTCTGAGTAGAACTGCATTCCACAGGGTTTTCAATGGTGGTTTTTTGAAGTACATCACCAGGTCTTTCTTCTGAAGTGCCCCTAGGTGAACATGAACCTCCAGCCTCAGTTAACTGTACCACTCAGGGACTTCACTTGTATCACTTTTTGTATTATGTGCCATTGAATCAATTTTTGACTCATAGTGACTCCATGTGACCAAGTGGAACTGCCTCATAGGGTTTTCTGTTGTTGTTGTTGTGTGCTGTCAAGTCGGACCCGACTCTTAGAGACTCCTCCTTAGGTTTCTGAGGAGGTATCACTATGGAAATAGATTGCCCAACCTTCCTTCCGAGGAGTGGGTGGTGGGTTTGAACCCCCAGCCTTCTGGTTAGCAGGCAAGTGCCTTAGGCACTATGCTACCAGAGCTCCCTGTAGTTTTCATGGAAGCAAATTGCCAGTTCCAGGTGGCTCTGAACCACCAACCTTTGGGTTAGCAGCTGAACGCTTAACTGTTAAGCATTTAACTAGTTCTATCACAGTGGCTTCTACATCTAGATTTGAACCTACTATGAAATAAGATAGTTGGTTAGAATGGAATATCTTTTGTTTCTCTTACATAAAGATCCTTGAAAAAAAAAATGTAGATGATACTGCTTAAGATATATATTTTATAAAAACATAACTGACTTGAAATATTTTAGGGCACTAGTGAAAAAGAGCTGGAGAGGTAGATAGAGAGGTTTGAATACTTGGCTGATAATTTCAACTTTATCTTGTAGGTCACTGAAGAATTTGATTAGCAGGTATAACATAATCAGCATTCTGCTCTAGAAAATACAATTAAATTTTTTTTTTATTTTGCTCTACTATGTCAAATAATATTTTTTTTTAGCACCTGAGTTCAAAATTTCTCCAAATATTCATTATAAACCTGGAGAATAAAACTTTTTAAAAAATGATTTCTAGCTCAGCAAATCTCCATTTTGGTTTGGACTTCGCTTTAACCTTCATTCTCACACTTATGTTTTTTCTTCATGCAAAATAAGTCTAGATAAAAACTCCCCATCATGGTCAAGCGCTGCTCTGTAAACTATGCTCAAGGCTCTGCAGTTCATAGCAATCCGGAGAGCAGTAAGTGGACAGGTAGCATCAGAGTGCTCAATCAAAACGTTGAGAATTGCTGGACAGAGGTGCAGTGCTGGCATAATGCCAGCTAGTGGGCTGGTCCAGGGTCTCAAAGACTCATCTTCAAATTCAAGGATTATGGATTTGTCTACTCCAGCAATTCCTGTAGTGTCTGTATAAAGCCATAAGGTGTTACTAGATCATAGACATTTACATCAACTTTAACGAGTTAATTGTGAGCAAGAAATATGAAAATGATCCATCAGTCTAACTACTGTGGATCCTTTAGCCAAGCCCTAAAAGCTAAGACCAGCATGTTACTGCTTGTGCCATCTTCCATGTCTTTCCCTACCCCAGTGCTTTCCAATCTGACCTTGAGAGTTGACCTTGGGAAAGGGGAAGAAAGCCTTCAGTTCAATTTCTTGGAACCTGAATTCATTAACTGCCACAATTCCTTCTTTCCTCTCATCAGCCAACACTCCCTTTCTGATGTTTATCATTCAGTCTGTTTATTAGAAGGATTATATATTAACTCTCAGTCCTTTCTTTCTTTTTTTGGGGGGATGGGTGGTCTCGTTTTTCTCTTTGTCTTTGTGTGAAACTGTTTTTCTTTTATTTAGCCAATAGATATTAATAGTATTTCTGGGACAGGATAATGTGATTTTCAGCATTTTGACTGGAACAAGTAGGAAAAGAGCAGAGGACATTGTCCATTCCTGATGCTCTAAGAATAATTCAAATAAGCCTGTTCCATAACGCTAACACAATCTCCTCAGGTTCTGGGCTTTAAACAAGCTATCACAGCTCTGCCTGAAAGGCATAGGAGGCCAGGAATGGTGAGAGCCTGCCACCTTGTGGATTCAATGGAAAATGTTCCACTGTGTGAACAAAACTGAGTGTTGATTTAGCTCTCAAAACACGTTTAAGAGAACTGTATTTTAAAATGGCTTGAACACCTTCCAGTCACTGAAGCGAAGCCTGAATTTATGAATTCTCAGTCCCAGGTATTCTCTGAGTAGTAGCAAAAATATCTGTACAATGAATCTGTCCTCAGGCAAAATTTAAGGTGAAATACAAATCCAGTTTCCCTTTTTTAAATAAAGGATTTGGAGTACCCAGGAATTCAAAGTGAGAAAAAAAGAGCACTAATTACACAGATTACATTAAAATTAAAATTTATGTAGTGTATAAACACTAAAGAAACTCTGGTTTCACAGTGATTAAATGCTCTACTGCTAACTGAAAGGTCAACAGTTCGAACCTACCAGCTGCTCCGCAGGAGAAAGATGAAGCAGTCTGCTTCGTAAAGATTTACAGCCTTGAAAACCCTGTGGGGTAGTTCTATTCTGTCCTAAAGGGTAACTAGGAGAATAAACTCAACAGCAGTGGGTTATAAGCACTAAATTCTACTCATGCTTTAAAGTACAGTACTAATTACAACTTGAGAGCTCTGGTAGCATAATGCCTAAGGCACTTGACTGCTAACCAGAAGGCTAGCAGTTCAAACCCACCAGCCACTCCTCAGAAGGAAGGTTGGGCAATCTACTTCTGTAGTGATACCACCTCGGAAACCCAAGGAGGGGTTGCTGTAAGTCAGGTCCGACTCAATGGCACATAACAACAACAATTACAACTTTTCCATTAAGTCTTCCCTGAAGAAATCTCTTCTCTCCCTGGAACTACCACTTATTTTACAAGAGTCCGTTACCTTTTCATATTTAACACCAGTAGTTGCCAATGGAGGGGTTCATGGAGCATCAGCATTAAAATCACATATAAAATCTCCTTAGGAGAACAGCGTCTTGGGCCCCACACTAGATCAACTGAATCAGAGTTTGTGGGGCTGGAGCCCAGAAATGGGCTTTTGAAGCTAGCGCCCCAGATGCTTCTCTTACATACTATGTACTCCAGGTGGAGATCGCACTGTTCTTGGCATTATATTCAGAGATTAAGTAAGTTAGAAAGACAATTGCCCTTGCTCCTGCCAATAGGAGGATCATTGGTGTTTCATAAGGAGCCTCTGGGTGGCACAGATGGTTAAGTGCTGGCCTACTAACCAAAACGTTGGCCATTTAAACTCACCCAGAGGTGCCTCAGAAAACAGGCCTGACAATCCGCTTCCAAAAGGTCACAGCCTTGAAAACCCTGTGGAGCAGTTCCACTCTGCATATGTGCAGTCACTAGGAGTTGGAATTGACTCTACCACAACTAATACAATAACAAGTGTTTCGTAGACGAGCATTCAGGGGGCACCTCCTCCAGGAAGCTTTCCTGATTTATTCCAGAAAATCCAAACAGATAACTTCTCCTCACATCCTTGACTCCATCCATATCCTTATACAGGTTATATAGTAGTTGTTTTATTCCACCTTTCTATTTAACTCATCAGATATCTTCATTGAGACAGCCTAGGAGATAGGGGTACTCACTCATCTCTTGATGGGCCTCCACAAATTAATATGTAGCAATGTTTTTCACATAGCAAGGGTTTAAAGAGTTCATCCCAAACTGTTATGACATTGCTATTGCAGTTTTCCGGCTCAAATTACTAACAAAGCAAAAAGACCTATGGCACAGGCTAGAACACAAGCCTCCCAGCCTCCTTAAAAGCAGCAGATCAATCCTCACCAGTGGAGCAGAACCGCTCCCCTCATCCCCAACTCAGGCTGGGAGACTGCAGAGTTACCCAGACACACCAATCATGTTACCAGGGCTTGGCTCTCTGCAGTGCCCCAGGAATTCTGAGTGACAAAGGAGACAGTCATCTGTTCCACAGCCTAGCAATTGTGTCATTAAACAAATTGTTCCATAACGTCAGAAGAGTCATTCTTTGTGACAGCCCAGTGATATAATTTGTCTTGATTCCAGACATTGGAGGCATCTGTCTGGAAACCATGCATCTCATTTAATGTTGCAAGTTTATTTACAGAAAAGTGAGACTGTAGCCAGACATTGAACAGAATACACAAACATTAAAAGACATTTAAAAAGCCATAGTTTTACCTTTTTAGCACAAGTGGATGGAAACTTAAAAACAACACTATGTGGCTAGATACAGAATGAGAAACATTGATCATCATTCTCTAGACAAAACTGCTTTCAGAACAGCAAAGTCAATTTGCCTAACCTATCCAAACATAACAATTGTTTCAGGTTAAACATAGAGTTCATTTAGCTCAACATTTCTGTTTCTAATAGTGATACCTCATGGAACTATTAAATTCAATGAATGTTTATTGAGCACCAGCTCATCTAATGCTCCATTAGATGCTATGGAATCAAAGAACACGAAGCATGTATAAAGTTAAGTAATTCTGGCATGGCCTCATACAGTAAGGTATGTTTTATGTATGTCTTAAAGGATACACAATTAGCAGCCAACAAGTAGAACCATTCCTTCCTTTCCACCTCTCACACGTGGTCTCTCTCAGTGAAGTCACATCCACATGTATAACCCCCCAGATTACTGGCATCTTCACCTTCAATGTTCTTTTCCTCCATATCACTTAGTGATCCACTCCCTTGTTCTATATGGACTTGCCACCTCTGAAATTTTCATCTCAAGCACTCACCTCTGACTCACCTCTTTCTACCCTTCTAGTATTTTCCTCCACCACTCTGCAGCATTACTCCTTCATACTAAGAGCTCCAATCCACTGTTCCCATGACTGTGCACCATCACACTTCCTTTTTTACAGATGGCAATTTCTAATCTTTGTCATCGCTGCTTAAATGAAACTTTTTCCAGCAATATCCCTGTCCTTTTCACTAGATGTAGTCTCCCTGCCCCATATGCTTGCATAAAACCCTGGATTTCTCTCATCTTCAACCTCATCAGTCTTCATGACAATTACATGATAATGCCCTAGTAGAGGAAACAGAAACCAAAAAGACAGAAACCACTGCCATTCTTATCTGTGGCTGTGTACCCAGAGTGTCTGGCACACAATTATTTGTTGAATCAATAAATAAAAGGAAAAAGTTCAGTTTGACTAAGACAAAAAGTATGCTTGGAGGAGCAGCAGGGAGAATTTAGATAGAAAGTCTGATTAGAGCCATTTTCTAAATCATTCAGATAAGGAGATTTTGTTTATTGATCAGGTAATGGGAGGTTTTGTTTACTCATTAGGTAATGAAGCTCCCCAAATATATTTTCTCAATAATTATAAAGGCTAATTATAAAAGTGTTTATACTTTGATTGTAGAAAATTTAAAACTTAGTGAAGTAGAAAGAGGAAAAATCATCCATTTCTACTGTACTGATAACATTTGATATATATATAGATATATATGTATATATATATAATTTTCTGGACATTTGTTTTACATAATGGGGATTATATGCTGCATTTAAACTTGGAACTATTTTGTTTCCTTTCAAAATTATAACCTAACCACTTATTTTTGCCTCATAATTTAAAAATCTTTTGTCACCTTCATTTAATGGCTACCTAACATTCTATCATGGGAGTCCTGGTGGCTTTGTGCCTAAGGCACTTGACTGCTAACAAGAAGGCTAGCAGTTCAAACCCACCAGACACTCCTCGGAAGGAAGGTTGGGCAATCTACTTCCGTAGAGGCACCACTTTGAAAACCCAAGGAAGGGTCGCTATGAGTTATGTTGAGTCTGACTCGACAGCAGTGCGTTGTTTTTCGTTAACATTCTATCAAGGAGCTCTGGTCGCACAGTGGTTAAAGCATTCGGCTGCTAACCAAAAAACGTCAGCAGTTTGAACCCACTGGCCGTTCCATGGGAGAAAGGTGAGGCAGATTGCTTCCATAAATATTTACAGCTTTGGAAACCCTTTAGCAAAGTTCTACTCTGTCCTAAAGGGTCACTATGAGTCAGAATCGACTTGATGGCAGTGAGTTTGGTTTGGTTTTAACATTCTATCATATTGTTAAAGGAGCTCTGGTAGTTTAGTGTCTAAGGCACTTGACTGCTAAGCAGAAGGCTGGCGGTTCAAACCCACCAGCCACTCCTGGGAAGGAAGATGGGCAATCTACTTCCGTAGTGATACTGCCTCAGAAACCCAAGGAGGGGTCACTATGAGTCAGGTCTGACTCAATGGCACATAACAACAACATATTGTTAGAGTACAAACTCTTGCCAAGAAAATGCCACAACTATATACAGCTATTTTATAGCTTCATATTTAGCTTTTTAGCCATTATAGTTTTTTATTGAAAATATAACATAGGTCTTGTTCATAAATCTTAACTTTGTGGCTCTATGAAATTCTCCCCGATAACTACCACCATAGCAAGTGTTTGACATTCTGAACTTCACAAAGCCTGTCATATGTCCTTCCTCCTATAAATTAGTTTTGCCTGGTTTTGTACTTCAAATTCTGTTTTGCTTGACTTTATTTGCTCAATTTTATACTTGTCAGATTCACTCCTATTATATGGAGCAGTATTTCATTCATTTTCATTTCTTTGAAGTGTTTCATTATATAAATATACTATACTTTATCCATTCTATTATTGATGGAAACTTGGCTTATTTACAAGTAAGTTCCTCTGACTAACCATGTTTTAATCTAGTCATAATTTTACCCTAAAATTCGTCTTAGGAGCTCTGGTAGCATAGTGCCTAAGGCACTTGACTGCTAACCAGAAGGCTGGCGGTTCAAACCCACCAGCCACTCCTCAGAAGGAAGGTTGGGCAATCCTACTTCTGTAGTGATACTGCCTCGGAAACCCAAGGAGGGTCGCTATGAGTCGGGGCCAACTCGACGGCAAATAACAACAACAACAACAACAACAAAATACCTCTTAGTGAAATAAGTTGCAGAGAACTACCAATGAAGTGAAAGACTGTCTTTTTCTGAATGTGCCTCATTCAGTTGTTCTGCATCCCATAAATAAATCACTCTCTGATGTTAGACCTAGACCCTCTCAATCAGTTTCTGCTTATCTAGGCTTTACGCTTAGAGCTAGATGTGTGAGGTACTGAGGAACAATAAATACAAAAGGAAACATTCACCTAAAATGTTGGGTATCTTAACAGAATGGTAAACACCACACAGACACTTAAGGCCCATAGTAAATATGTGTTATAGTCAAGTTACAGCCTTCTGATGACCTTCCAGGCTTGGGAGACACCGTGCTTTACATAAATTAAACATACAGGTATGGAATCAGAAAAATCTGGATTTAAATTCTGGTCCATCTCCTTCTATTTATGTGGTCCTGGTAAGTTACTTTACCTGAACTCCTCATTTTTAAAATGGAACTAATAATATCAGCAAGAGAAAATGCATTTTTAAAGTCTAGTATAAAATAAAATATTTTAATAAATATTATTTTTATCCTATCTTATGGTCACCAACAATTTTAGTTTAAGAGGCCCAAATCAGTTTAAGCTGGAGTGCAGCGTTGCCAGATATAATCTTGAAATAAATACCCTAAAGACAAAATAGCAGATTTGCTGCAGTACAATAATCCCAGTCCACCTCCAGCACTGTAGATTTATGTCTGCATCACGCTTAATCACAACAAATCATAACTATGGCAACAATGAAATTTTGTATATAGTTTCAGACTATAGACTGTCCTTTGAAACTGAAATTTTATTTAATCCTCCTGCTAACCTCAGGTGATAATGCCAATCTGTAAATTATCATTTTATTGTGTCTTGGGTCAAATCTATCCTTCATTACCTGCTCTGTTATAATGGACTGGAACCATTTATAGCTCTCTGTTTTGCAGCAAGCTCAATATTAAGCATTATCAGTAGAGGGTGCTAGAGGAAGGGGTTTTGCTTCTTGCTTCCAGTGGTGTAGTGCCTAAGGCATTTGACTGCTAACCAGAAGGCTGGAGGTTCAAACCCACCAGCCACTCCTCAGAAGGAAGATTGGACAATCTACTTCCATAGTGATACCACCTGAGAAATCCAAGGAGGGGTCACTATGAGTCAGATCTGACTTGACGGCAGTGAGTCTAGTAGTCCAGTGTATTGCTGTATTGATATTCTTCTTATACTTCCTGCATGGCAGCCAACAGCTAGTGTTTTGGTTACCTAGTGGCAGGATTTAGGGGCTGGGTGAAAGCCCCTCAACCTTGGGCTTCAGCTCAGCCTCCTGCTCCCAGCCCACTGAAACTAGAGGCTTTTCTTCACTCAAACAGCTGCTGGTTGCTGAGGCTGACAAACCCAAGGTCGACACATAAAAAGGTACAGTCCCGATATTACCAAAACACACGGCAGGCCATTGATTCAAGTCCATTGAGAGTCCCATGATTGGCAAAGTATGGCAGGCTGCTGAATGACGACTTGGCTACATTCAGGGTTCAAGAGTGCCATAAACTAGAGACCATTCCCAAAGCTGCTTCTTATATATGGGAAGCAGACCATATCCCTAAAGCAGCTACTCAGCTGCTTGTGGTAGATCCCACCATGGAGTTGACTATAGTCTCATCATGGGGAATAACTACCACCAGCTGCCCAGGCACTCAACTAGGCCCAGCCAAGTTGACACATAACCTTAACTGCCACAGCTAACACATGAGGGGACATACAGTGGTGCTCTGCCCAGGCCTCAGGCCAAGAATGTGCAGTTCCTTGGGGATCTTGCAGCTCTAATCTCAGCCCAGTGAACACCCAGGCCAGTCTCTCCCATCATGGCTACATGTGCCCCAGGCCTCATACCATCCTGTAGATGAGCAAGCTCCTGACATTCCAACAACCTCTGTAGCCCACTGGACTCAGCTCCTACAGTCCCCATGCTCTCTCCAGCATTAGATTCCTGCAGAGCATGGTTTCTCCAATTCCCCAATCCCTGAAGACAGAGGTTTCTCTAAATCCTGGTTCCTGCAGCATCTGGTAGCTAGCAGTGCCTAGCAACAAAAAGCTTCCTTAGCACCGTGCAACAAGTCCTGAAGGGCTGTACCTCCATGTCAATTGTTTCCCTACTCCAAAAGGCCATTTCCCACCAAACCCCCCTGGTGAGGCACTTAAGTGACTTCATCATCCAAGGAGCTATGGTCATGCTCTCTCCAGAGGGGTCTGGATCTTAGGCTGGGTGTGTGGGGAGTGTTCTTCCTTGGATTTTATCTTACCTCTGGGGATAGGACTGTTCCTTATATCTGCTATTGCTATATTCTATAGAATATTATTTACTTCTTACTAACCAATTCCCTGTCACTCTAATTCCCATTATATTTAATAATTCTTACATCACACTATCTCTGTTCAAATTACTATGCAGTTTCTCTCTCCTGATTGGACCCAAACTGATGCACCATCTTACTAGATGAAGAAATGCAGGAATAGCCAGTTAGAAACAAAGCCAAGATCAAAACCAAAATCTTCTAATGCAAAAATCCTGATTAAGATTCAAAAAGTAAAGACTGATGCGATATCCAATTTAATCACAGAGGGAATTCAGGAAGCCAAAGATAGTATTCAACACAGATAAAACTCAACACAGGACACCAAGGAGGTTAACAACCCAACTTTTGATAAAATGACTGTAATTGTAATGAAGACAATGTAATCAGGCACTCATTTTATGCCCAGCCATATAAACTAAACTGAATTGAAAGGATGCTTGATTACTCACAGTAATCAAGGGTCATTTTGTAGTATATAAAGAAAAAAAAATGTCTTCCAAAATTAGAATCTAAAGAAAACTCAGTATAATATAGGTCAGTGGATTAAGCATCCAGAATTCAAGATGGCCACAATTTCATCTCAGTCACCAGTAGTGCACAGATCATTTAGCCCCTGTACCCAATGGTCTTAACTTCAAATAAAGTAAAAATACCAACCTCTACATCAGTGTTGAATTTCTCTTATTCTAGCTTAATACAGAGCATTTCCCCTTGCTTCAATATATGCGCAATACAGCCCTATACCATTGTGTATTATCTTTCCTTGACCTGGACTGCATTTTCAACAATGCTCAACTCCTACTTCCTGACTATCCTTTCAAATATCACCTTAATCATGAATCTTAGCCTTGTCTCCACTAGTCATATGGAATGTGATTTATTCATCATTGGGACCCCACAGAATAATCTGTGCTCCTTTTATAATGCTTACCGTGCCCTGCTTTATAATACCACCACTTACGTATTTCTCTTGGTCTGAGAGATGCAACATACTTGAAAGCAGGCAATCTTTTAGTGAGGTTTTCTTGTCAAAACTACAAGCACAGTTTTTCCACATTGACTGTGCTCGATGATAAATGTTTCAATCATTTCCCAAGGTCACATATTAGTTGTAGAGAATAATCAGGGAGAGGATCCAAGTCTCCTGACTCCCAGCAGTCCTCTTAGAACGATGCCATTATAAGTGTCAAGAGCCAAGGTTTAAAGATAATATCATCACAGTTTTGAAGGGAGAGCTGAGAGAATGGAACAGCAATGAGAAGGACCAGTTTGACAGGAAAATATGTTTTATGCCTGATAACAGGAAAATGATAAAAGCTGATTATGGCAAGACTGTGAAAATTGATACTGGCCTAAAATACTTGAAATTTATTTGATGTCTTTCAGACCATTGTGCAGGGAGTGTCATATAAAAGAAGTGTTTGTGATGACCATTAGGCCCTGTTTTTCATTGTTAGGAGCCATTGAGTTAGCTCCAATTTATAGACACCCTATCTATAACAGAATGAAACATTGCCTGGCCCTCTACCATCCTCTAAATAGTAGTTATGTTTGAGCCCATTGTTGCAGCCACTGTGTCGATCATCTGGTTTAGGGTCTTCCTCTTTCCAGCTGACCCTCCACTCCGCATCAAACACTACGTTCTTCTCCAGGGACTGATCCCTCCTGATGACAGTCCAAAGTAAATGAGATAAAGTCTTACCATCCTCGCTTCTAAAGAGCATTCTGGCTATACTTCTTCTAAGACAAATTTGTTCATTCTTCTGGTAGTTCATGATATATTCAATATTCTTCTCCAACACCATAATTCAAATCTATCAATTTTTCTTCAGTCTTTTTCATTGTCCAGCTTTCTCATGTATATGAAGCAATTGATTAGGTCCTAATCTATCTAATACATTGGACGTGAGTATGTTGGGAACTTAAGAGGTTACTAAACTCAAGCACAATGACCTGGTGATCATATGTACTTAATAAATTGTATTTAGTCTTTTACAATTTGCTTTTTTTTTTTTTTTAACTGTTTTCTGTTATAAGTTGTTTCTAAGATTCACCCATGTAATAGCACTGATGTAAAGTATCCTTTTCTGCCAATTTGCTAAAATCTGTTTATCCATTCCACTGTTTATAAAACCTGGATTGTTTCCAGACTTTTGCTAGTCTAAACAGTGCTGCTATAAACATACTTGTGTCTCTTGGTGATATGTGAACATTTTATCCTAGAATAGATAATTATAGTATACATATATTTTTCAGCATTAATTCTAAAGATTATTTCTTCTTATAGCTCAACATTGAATAGAAGTAGTGAGAGTGAACATACTTGCCTCACTCCAAATTTTAGTAGAAATCGTTCAATACTTAACCATTAATTTTGAGGCTAGTTATACTTTTTTGTATATGCCTTTTATCGAGAAAGTTCTCTTGTATTTCTACTTTACTTTGTGTTTTCTTCCTTTTTTTTTCCCCCAAATATTTTCTCTGCATCTGTTGAGATGGTGACATGATTTTTAATCCAACCAAAACAAACTCCCTGTCGTCAAGTCAGATCCAACTCACAGCGACCCCTCCTTGGGTTTCTAAGGTTGTATCACTATGGAAGTAGATTGCCCAATCTTCCTTCTCAGGAGTGGCTGGTGGGTTTGAACCACCAGCCTTCTGGTTTTCAGTCAAATGCCGTAGGCACTACACCACCAGAGCTCCTTAGAAAACCCTTAAAAACCAAAAAGCCAAACTCACTGCTGTTGAGTCAGATCCAACTCACAGCCACCCCTCCTTGGGTTTCCGAGGCAGTATCCCTACAAAGCAGATTGCTCAGTCTTCCTTCTAAGGAGTGGCTGGTGGTTTGAACCACCAGCATTCTGGTTAGCAGTCTAATGCCTTAGGCACTATTCCACCAGAGCTCTCAAATTTTAATCCATATTCCAGTAATATGGTGAATTACATCGATTAAGGTTATTCAAATGATAAGCCAACCTTGTTTTCCAGGAATAAACTTCACTTAGACATAATTTGTTATTGTTTTCATATAATGCTGGATTAGATTTGTCAAGAGGTTTATTAAAAATGTATACAGCTAAGTCTTACCAGCTGTGTGTTGTTGTTGTTGTTGTTGTTGTGGAGTGCCAGCAAGTTGATTCCAATTCACATTGAACCCATGTGACAAAGCAGAACTGCCCCCTAGGACCTCGCTGGCTGAAATCTCCACAGGAGCAGATACCCAGGTCTTTATCTCATGGAGCTGCTGGGTGAGTCTGAACCATCAACCTTTCAGTTAGCAGCTGAGCACTTAACTGTTGTGCTACCAGGCCTTCTTCTTACATGCTATAGTCTACTAGTTTTCTCTATTTGTTGAATCAAATCTTTTTTTTTAATTCTGAGGATTTCTCTGTCTCCTAGGGAGTTGCAATCAATAACGAAAGTAAATGTACTCTAAATTCATTAAAGTATTATTTTAAAATGATAATTGGGGTTAAGTTCCTGCAGAGAAGATTAGCATATTTTTCCCCCTGTCAGCATCTAGAAAATGCCACTTACCTGTGACTACTTTTGCCTTTTTAGGTGAAAGCTTCCTTGCTTAAAACAGGAATCCTTGGATCAGTTCCTCACCACAATGGTCCTCAGGGTTAGTCTTTCCATCTCACACTCATACTTACACTTGCCTCTAAGGCAAACCCTTCCTATTACTTGGCTACTGCTTATATTGTTTTTTGTTTGTTTGGGTTTATTCATTTCTGACCTTAAAGATATTCCTCACTTTCTTATGAATCTTTCAAAAGAATGTTTGTTATTTATTTTTTTAATATTTTATTTATTTGTGGTGGTAATATACAAAATCAAACATATATCCATTCACAATTTCTACATCAGCAGTTCAGTATCATTGGTTAGATGCTTCACATCATGTCACCGTTCTAGCTCTACCCATATTGTTTCATTACTATTAATGTAGACTCTCTGCCCCTTAAAAATTTTCATCTGTGCTTTAGGTCAACTGTTGTCTGTTTACACTCAAATAGATCATTCTTGACAAGAGGCTATGCTCAAGATAAACAAGGATGTTTGTTATATTTTAACCAGGATCTAGTTTCACTGTAACCAACAGGCCCTTCAGAATGTCTAATCTGCTATCTTTCCAGAAGTTACACTTCTCCTTCCCTTTTCTATTTTGTCTCAGTATCTTGTCCTTTCATCTAAAATATGTTAGTACATGACCGTTCTCTATCTTTTCTTCTATCTAATTAAGAACAGAGTAGCAATGATATAATCTGAGGTAGTTTATGTTCTTTTTCTCCTTCTTTCAAGACTTAAAATGATATAGCATCTCTCCATTTACTCCTTTTCTAATCTAGAATAAAGGAATATACAGTAGGAGCGAATGGTGAAAAGAAAGTTCAAGGAAGGGTAGGGGAAGTCCAGTACACATTGGAGTGCAGTTGTTCACAATGCTGTTGAATAGATACACTTCTGTAAGAAAAGGTAAGCCATAAATGCAGTAATAAGTAAAGTAGTGAAGATTTTGAGCTAATACAAACTCAGTGCATCGAGTTGATTCTGACTCAGCGACCCCTCCTTGGGTTTCCAAGGCGGTATCTCTACGGAAGTAGATTGCCCAACCTTCCTTCCGATTTAAGCTAACAGTAACTCTAGAAAGAATCATCGTCATTATTATCATTTTGAAATAATACTTCAAAGAATTTAGAGTGCTTTGCTTTCATTATTGAATTCAACCCCTAGAAGATAAACAGGAAAAGACTCCTTTTTCCCAATTTACAGATTAGAACACTTGGGAGTTCAGAAATATAATGATTTTTGAAAAGGCATTCAGCTTATCACAAGACTGTCAGAGCCAAAAATCAGGTTTTCTGAGTTCAAATTTAGTACTTATTCCACATAATAACTATTTATACTTAAAAAACTGAAACAAAGAAAGAAGGGTAGACTTCAGAATTCTGAGGTTTCAGATATCCTCCTAGCCACCAGCCCAGTAGCCACCTAGGAGGCCGAAACAAAGCTTTGACTCACTTAATAGGAGGGCTAATCATATGTGTCAACTGAGCTAGGCTATAGGAGCTCTGGTAGTGTAATGCCTAAGGCACTTGACTGCTAACTAGAAGGCTGGCAGTTCAAACCCACCAACCACTCCTCAGAAGGAAGATGGGGTAATCTACTTCCGTAGTGATACTGCCTCGGAAATCCAAGGAGGGGTTGCTATGAGTCGGGGCTGACTCGACGGCGCATAACAACAACAACAAGAAGCTAGGCTATGTAGACTAGTGGTTTGGTCAAATACAGTCTAGATGTTGCAGTGTAGGTGTTTTGTAGAAGTGAGTAACATTTACAGTTAGTTGATTCTAAGTAAAGGAGATTATCCTCAATAATTTGGGTGGGCCTCATCCAACCAGTCAAAAGTCTTAAGAGCAAACACTAAGTCTTTCCAGGGAGAAGGAATTCTGCCTGAAGACTATAACCTAGCTACCTTGTCTGTGTTTCCAGCCCGCCCTATGGATTTGGACTTGCCAGGCCCTATGATCGTATGAGCCAATTTCTTAAAATCAGCCAATCTCTCCTTCTCTTTCTAAATATATGTATAACTTGATATTTTGTATATTAAAAATCTGCTATTGGCTTGGTTGTGTTTCTCTGGAACCCTGATTAATATATGTAGCCATCACAAATTGCCAGCTGCACTAAGACCAGGTGACTAGCAAGCTGCTTTGATCCCATTGAGAGGTCTATTTCATTTGGAAGAAAAAGCAAGGAAAAATGAGAGGGGAATGTGATGTCATTTTCAAATTAAATGAAAGACTACTGTCAAATATTTATTTAACTAATATTCCTTCCTTCCCAGAAAATTCTGTGACTCAATGCAATTTTCTTATACAAGATTTACAAGCTTTTTCACTTAATACCACCTTGTATCCAAAGGTGACATTCCAGGTATGAAAGACCATCTCAGGAGTCAATTAATTTTGCAAGAAAAGTGTCCTTTGTCTTCACATGAAATTGAGGGAAAATATAACTTGTAAAATATTTCACTTTAAGATAGAAAGCCAAGCTTTACCTCAATAAACAAACAAACAAAAAAAACCTTCCATCGAGTTAATTCCAACTCATAGAGACCCCCAATAGGTTTCCGAGGCAGTAAATCTTTACAGAAGTAGGTATCTCTGTCTTCTTTTCATGGAGTGGCTGCTGGATTTGAACCACTAACCTTCCGGTTAGCAGTCAAATGCCTTACACACTGCACCACCAGAGGTCTTTCTACTTTAATAAGACAGTTCATTTGTTTAGCTCAATTAAGGTTTAAATTCTATTTCTTTATCAGTCCAAAGTATGTTCCACAAAATAATACAACATCTGTTTACATAATGCATCTTTAGGAATAAGCAGATTTCTCTCTCTATGAAGTATTTCTGGACTATGAATTCCTTTCTAAACAAGATTTGGCAAAAAGATCTGTATATGTCCACATTTCTCTTAGCAAGAAAGGCTTGTAGTTTCTAATTCCACAGTTCTAACACAAGAATAGAGGTATTTTTCTCTTTCATCAGTAGAATATGATGCCCAATACCAATGTAGTCTGCAACTGTTATAAAGTTAACAAGAAAGATATTTAGAAGGAAGCATGATTATCTGGTAGAAGAAGAAAAAGAAAAGGTTTGCAAATGAAAGACCTACTTTAGAAGCTTGAAAAAAAGAAAGATAGGGCTCACAGGTCAGGAGAAGACAGAAAGGGCACTACATTTTAGAAATGTGGCACAAAGTGGGAAATTTCTCTTGATAAAAACATAGAAAAGCATCAAAAGTTATTTGCCAGACTACATGACTCAAGCTATTCTCAGATGGTGAAGAAGGCTCTGAAAAACTACAGTGTATCAAACCATTAGCACGGACTTCATCAAAATGAAGAAATGGTAACTGCTTGCTGTTGAGTTGATTCCAACTCATAGTGACCCTATAAGACAGAGTAGAACTGTCCCATAGGGCTTCCAAGGCTGTAATCTTTGTAGAAACAGACTACCTCATCTTTCTCCCATGGAGCAGCTGCTAGCTTCAAAATGTACACCGTTTAGTTAGCAGCAGAGCACTTAATCACTGCACCATGAGGGCTCTCTCCTAAGAAATGGTACTGGTGATTAATTCTGCAAACCTGAGGAGGGGAAGATGGCCAAGTATAGAAAAGTCAGGTGATACTTGGAAGAATTCTGGTATATAACCAATCAATTATGCACATAATGATAAATGAAACATTACAAGACTAATAACTAAAGTACATGTACTCTAGATATCTATGGGCTTGAACACCTCTGTCCTGATAATTAATTTTTCTGGTTTCAATTTTCCTGAAACACATATTATTATTTATTTTCATTATAATTGTTATTGATTTGAAATGGGAAGGCTATTTTTTAAATGCCTTCTAATGCATTTTTTCTTACTAGTAAAAAATTTACTTTTATTGAACTTCTGACAACAAGAATAAGCCATGAGATTTACTGCTTGGAGAGGAGTAGTCCAGTACTTTTACAATTTAAAGCCCATGGAGTTGTAAAGGAGCAGTCTACGATGAATAGGAAGTTTCTTCCAGGTAGAAAGCAGACATAGAAATTGTTTGCAGAAGAAATACAGTTTCTTGGAAAGGCAAGAACAGGGTCAAAAGCTCTTGAGTACTCTTAGGTTCCTAGTGCCTGCATAATTCTGGACCTCACAACTATGAGGGGGGTGGATAACAAAAAGTCCAAAACTCTTCTGGAAGAGGAAAATTAAAGTAGAAGGGCTCTGCCCCTAATTCTTGTTTGTACTGTACGTGTAGATCTGTTTGCAGAAAACCTCTGCATCACCATTGTGTATTTATAGCAGAACAGAATGATAGTTTATATATCTTTAGTCAGAGAAAAGGTTGGAGTTAGCCTCTCCCTCTGCATGATCTCTACTTAGGAAGGATACACAGTCTACTGTGTTTATATCGTGGATAACATTTTATAACTTTATTTCTATCATTATATAAGAAGCACACATTATGCTGTTACAAACTTTTTACAGCATCATAAATAAAAGTAATATTTGCATCAGTTGTTTTAATGTACTTACTCTTTACTACTATATATTTAGACGTATACTGTTGCATATTTAAATTATATTCAGTTCCCACCATCAAAAATAACTATGTGATGAATATTTTCTTACCTATACCATTCCTTTCCTTTTCTCTTATAAATCAATAAACGAAATTGAGAATACATTCTTAATGACCAAGTGCTCCATGATACTAAATGTCAAAAGTTCCTTTGGTCCCCCAAATACAACTCAATTCATATATATTAAATACCAGGAAGACTTAAACATACTTTACACAGCTCAAGGAATCCTAAAGGTAGAAGGCAAGAGGTTGATAAGGTGGAGCTTTGCAGAATGGTCACCAAAAGCCAGGATCTGCTCAGTCATACAAAGCCATAATACGATATTATCCATTCAGCCTAACTTCCATTACCTAAATTCCAAAAAGACTGGTACATTAGATGGCAATGTCTTCACATACACTAACCCAAAATATGATACACATGGTCTCCCCAAAGCCTTTTCAGCGACTTTCAGTCATATGAGGAAATCTGGGAGATGCTAAAAACATGGCAACATCTATGACATGTTCATGTTTATGGGGAATAGAAGACAGCACATTAGAAATTTAACTGTGTTCCATAATTAGAAATGTATTATCATCATGCCATAGACCGGCCCAGCTTTTAGAAACTCTTCTGCTTTCCAGGACGCTGTATAAAGAACCTGGAAAACCAAATTTAAGACATCATTGAGCAACCCTGGAATTAGGAGGGAGAGGTTAGCTGATACTTAAAACAAAAAACAAAAAAAAAAAAACACTGCCATCAAGTCAATTCTGACTCATAGCAACCCCTGTTGGGTTTCTGAGGTGGTAAATCTTTACAGAAATAGATTCCCCTGTCTTCCTTCTGTAGAGTGGCAAATGGGTTTGAACCGTCAACCTTCTGGTTAGCAGTCAAATCCCTTAAGTACTGTACCACCAGAGCTCCTTAGCTGATACTTAGGGTAATTTAATCAGAAGCATGGTCCCAAGCAGACCTAACAAAAAGTCTCATTACAGTTATATCTGAACAATTTGTTTAAAAAATGTTTTCAGAAGATATCTTTCTTAGTACAAATGTGATACCTGCTTATTGTAAGAATGTTTTAATGGATGTATTTAAAGAAATAACAAAATCACCTAAATACACCACCTAGAGACATCAAGTGTGAATGAATGGCTTCTCCCTCAATGCTATTCATTATTTGTTGTGATCCACACAATGGAATGCTTTTGCATAGTCAGTAAAACCTAAGTAAACATCTTTCTGGTATTATTTGCTTTCAGCCAAGATCCATCTGACATCAGCAATGATATCCCTTGTTCCATGTCCTCTTCTCAATCCAGCTTGCACTTCTGGAAGCTCTGTCATATACTGCTACAGCCATTTTTGTATTATCTCCAGTAAGATTTTACTTGCATGTGAATTAATGATATTGTTCAATAATTTCCACATTCTGTGGAATACTTTTCTTTGGAATGGGTATAAATATGGATCTCTCCCAGTTAGTTGGCCAGGTAGCTGTCTTCCAAATCACTTGGCATAACCGAGTGAGTGCCTCGAGAGAGGCATTCATTTGTTGAAACATCTCAATGGGTATTCCGTCAATTCCTGGAGCCTTGTTCTTCACCAATTCTTTCAGTGCAGCCTCAACTTCTTCCTTCAGTACCCTTGGTTCTGGATCATATGCCACCTCCTGAAATGGATGAATATTGACCAATTCTTTTTGGTACAGTGACTCTGTGTATTCCTTCTATCTTCTTTTGATGTTTCCTGCATCATTCACTATTTTGCCCATAAAATCTTTCAGTCTTGCAACTCAAGGCTTAAATTTTTTCCTCAGTTCTTTCAGCTTGAGAAATGCTGAGTGTGCTCTTCCCTTTTGGTTTTCTAACTCCAGGTCTTTGCACATTTCATTAGAATAATTGGCTTTGTCTTCTGGAGTTGCTCTTTGAAATCTGTTCAGCTCTTTCATCTTGTCATTTTTTCCATTTGCTTTAACCACTCTCCATTCGATGGCAAGTTTCAGAGTCTCTCTGACACCCATTCCGGTCTGTTCTTCCTTTCTTGTCTTTTTAATGACCTTCTGCTTTCTTCATGGATGATGTTCTTGATGTCATCCCACAATTCCTCTGGTTTTTGGTCACTGGTGTGCAGTGCATCAAATCTATTCTTTAGATGGTCTCTAAATTTAGAAGAGATATTATCAAGGTCATATTTTGGATCTCATGGACTTGTTTTAATTGTCTTCAACTTCGACTTCAACTTACATATGAGCAGGTGATGATCTGTTCCACAATCAGCCCCTGGCCATGTTTTGGCTAAAGATTTTGAACTTCTCCATCACCTCTTGCCACAGATGTAGTCAATCCGATTCCTGTGTGTTCCATCTAGTGAAGTCCATGTGTATATCCATCATTTATGTTGTTGAAAAAAGGCATTTGCAATGAATAAATCACTGGTCTTGCAAAATTCTATCATGCAATCTCCAGCATTATGTCTATCATCAAGGCCATATTCTCCAACTACCAGTTACTCTTCTTTGTTTCCAACTTTTTCATTCCAGTCACCAGTGACAAACAACACTTCTTGATTGTATGTTTGGTCAATTTCAGATTGCAGAAGTTGGTAGAAATCTTCAATTTCCTCATCTTTGGCTTTGGTGGTGGTGCATAGATTTGAATAATAGTAGTATTAACTGGTCTTCCTTGTAGGTGTATGGATATTATCCTATCACTGACAGCATTGTACTTCAGGACAGATCTTGAAACAGTCTTTGTGATGATGAATGCCACACCATTCCTCTTCAATTTGTCATTCCGGCATAGTAGATCATATGATTGTCTGATTCAAGATGGCCAAAACCAGTCCATTTCAGCTCATTAATGCCTAGGATATTGATCTTTATAAATTCTATTTCATTTTTGACAACTTACAGGTTTCCTAGATTCATACTTCACACATTCCATGTTCTGATTATTAATGGATGTTTGCAGCTGTTTTTACGCATTTTGAGTCATGCCACATCAGCCATTGGAGGTCCCCAAAACTTTACTCCATCCATATCATTAATGTGTCTCTATTCCAAGGAGGCAGCTCTTCCTCAGTTGTATTTTGAGTGCCTTCCTACCTGATGGGCTCATCTTCCAGCACTCCATCAGACAATGTTTCAGGGCTATTCATAAAGTTTTCCAGTAATATATCAGACTGTTTCACTGCTATTCATAAGGTGTTCACTGGCCAATTCTTTGAGAAATGGATGGCCTCTTCTTTCTTCTGAGTCTTAGTCTAGAAGCTCCGCTGCAGTCTGTCCATTTTGGCATTTTGCAACACTGGTGGCATACCCTCCAGCCTCACAGCAACATGTAAGCCACCACAGGATGACAAACTATCAGACAAGTTTGTCTCTTTTAATTGTTCCTAACCACTTTGCTCACTTCCCCACCTATCCCTGGCCCAGCCTTAAACAAACCCACCCCAGAAGCCCTGAGCCACATGCCCCATTACCTCTCTGGGGCCTGTCCTTAAACAAAGCCACCCCCAGAAGCCCTGGGCCACACACCGCCTACCTGTTGGGGGGCCGGCCTTAAACAAAGCCACCCTAGAAGCCCCAAGCTGTGCGCCCCACACTGTAGATACTTAGTAAATACCTTGGGGACTCAGTTAACCATTCTCCAGTGAATTGAGTTATCATTGTGGAAATGTATGACCTGCATACATGCAAACTCTAGATTATAAAACATAAAACTCCTCCATACATGGACTCCATCTTATTTATTTTTGCAGCATAATTCTTAGTATCCTATAAAAAGCAAAAAAAAATAAAAAAATAAAAATAAAAAACAAACTCAGTGCCATCGAGTCCTTCCCCATTCATAGTGACCCCTCCTCGGGTTTCCGAGGCAGTATCACTATGGAAGTAGATTGCCCAACCTTCCTTCTGAGGAGTGAACCACCAGCCTTCTAGTTAGTAGTCGAATGCCTTAGGCATTATGCCATCAGAGCTCCCTAGTATCCTACAGATATTTAAAATTAGTTTCTCAAATACTGTGGCTGCTTGATTTCACTAACTCAGATAAGTTACTGAACTTCCCATAAGATTTAGAAGCTAAGACACAAAATTTGGCATTTTCTGTTTCTGATTGTGTTCCATTTCAAAGCAATTGTGCAGCACTTAAGAGATACAGGCTGGCCATTTAAAATTCTTTAACTTCTGCTGATTATGAATGCCAGGTTCAAAATCAAGGGATTTTTAAAATGCTATTCAGCAACAACAATCACAGAACTGTGAACTTCATTTTATCTCTTCTACATCTGTGGTCTGGTTTGCATGGGGACCAGACATTTTAAACTTAGTTTTTTCTCAAAGGAAAACAAAAGAGCATCTTTCTGCCTGAGTCTTACATCTTTGCTCACCATGGGCGTTGATTCATATGTTAATGTGGATTAATAAAATAACTCATTTTAAAAATGGTGCATGATTTCACAAAAGAAAATGAAGTCACCTTAAAATGTATGTACTTTAATCTGACTGTTTAAGATATTAGTTACTTATGTTTTTACTGTATGTTTTTGTTTCCTTTTTAAAATTCTTAATAGTCTCAAAAGAATATCTTCCATGGATACAGCTATGAATATGTGTCAACAAAGGAGCTCTGGTGGTGCAGTGGCTAAGGCATTTGACTGCTAACCAGAAGGTTGGATATTCAAACCCACCAGCCGCTTTGCAGAAGGAAGATGGGGCAATCTACTTTTGTTAAGATTTACACCTTGGAAACCCAAGGGGGATCACTATGCATTGGAATTAACTCCACGGTAGAGAGTTTGGTAGAGAGTTTGGTTTTGAGATTCAGTATCATTTAGAAAATGTATACTGTGCACCTTCCATGCTTGGGACCTATGTTTGACATTAAAGCAACAGAGATTAAGTGGATCAAATCTCACCATTAAGTCTTATAGGATAAGGGGACATGAAAGTATGTGACATATGGCAATACTGGAAGTATTGACAAGGAACAACTAAGCCAGTGTGAGGGAAAATGGCCAACTCTATTTTGTGGTGGGGCATCAAGGAACACTTGACTATTAATTAAGGAGCTCTTGTGGCATAGTGGATAAGCCATTTGACTGTTAACCAAAAGGTCACCAGTTCAAACCCACCAGCTGCTCCACAGGAGGAAGATGAGGCAATCTACTTCCGTAGGGATTTATAGCCTTGGAAACCTAGTGGGGGTTTCTATGAGTCAGAATCAACTCAATGGCAGTGAGCTTGGTTTTTTTTTGTTTGTTTTTTGTTTTATGGTTTAGTGACACTGTGTTTAAAACCCAAAAGGTCAGTGGTTTGAGCCCACCAGCCACCCACAGGAGAAAGATATGATAGCCTGTTTCCATAAAGATTTACAGCCTTGGAAATGCAATGGGGGCAGTTCAACTCTGTCCTATAGGGCCTCTCTATGAGTCAACTCGATAGCAGTGGGTTGGGTTTGGTTTTATTATTTGTTAAGGATTTAATAAGAAAGGAAAGCTTTATTAGATCTTTGGACATGGAGGCAAAGAAAATATAAAGCATGCTCCAATCTTTTATTTCTTCCTTGAATTTTTTCCTTTACCAAAAAAAAAAAATCTAGCTCTACTAGCCACTTGAAGGGGCCCTGGTTAGCACAGGTAAGTGTTCAGCTGCTAACCAGAGGTTGGTGGTTTGAACCCCCCCCCAGGAGCTCATGAGAGAAAGACCTGGTGATCTGCTCTTGCAAAGATTACAGCCTAGAAAACCCTACAGGCTCACTATGAGTCAAAACTGACTCAACGGCACCTCATAACATTACTAGCAACTTGGATTATATAAATTTCATTCCTCTCCAGGTCCAACTTAGGAGCTCTGGTAGCGTAGTGCCTAAGGCACTTGACTGCTAACCAGAAGGCTGGTCGTTCAAACCTACCAGCCACTCCTCGGAAGGAAGGTTGGGCAATCTACTTCCACAGTGATACTGCCTCGGAAACCCAAGGAGGGGTCGCTATGAGTTGGGCCCAACTCAATCACACATAACAACAACAACCAGGTCCAACTTGGGCAGCAAGAGGGCACTTTTTTTAAACTCAAGAAACTTGCCTGGGTTCTCTGTCTGAGCTTTGTGCAAAGCCTCAGAATGAGGAATGACAATGCTACAGTCTGTCAGCTCAGAATGTCACTGAAAATCACGATGTCCTCCTTGAGCTACTGGGCTGGCAACATTATCCAGTGCCTTCTACAGAGCAGAGAAGGATTTCATCTCTTGACATAGAAGTCCAGTAGCCCTCTGGGAAAGGAGGTCTAGAGAACACAAGAATTGGACCAAGTCATACTTGAGTCTTCTGTTGTTGTTGTTATGTGCCGTCGAGTCAGACCCAACTCGTAGCAACCCCTCCTTGGGTTTCTGAGGCAGTATCACTACGGAAGTAGGTTGCCCCATATTCCTTCCGAGGAGTGGCTGGTGGGTTGAACCGCCAACCTTCTGGTTAGCAGTCAAATGCCTTAGGCACTATCCTACCAGAGCTCCCTTGAGTCTTCTAGGTAACCTTTATTTACACCACAGGCTAAAACCCTAATATATTGTTCAGATCCTAGCTTTACCACAGAAGACTGTTTGTCAAATTTTCTTCAAGTTCCTAACAGAATGCAATGCTTGTTCTTAACAACTTTCAATTATCTAAATAAAAGGAAAGACAGTAGCACAAATTCATCCAAAGCAGACATGAGCTTTAACTTAGGCTTACATCTGCTTTATATTTGTTTAGACTAACAAGGAAATGAATTCAGTTTCCTGAGAAAGCACAAACCAGAGATGGGTTGCTTTGAAAATGAAAAAATGCCAGCAATAAAACCATCCTGGGAATAAGTATCTGCAGGCAGTAAAGACTCAATTGTAATAAACTCCATATTTCCTGTCACACTACCCATCCTCCACCTCTCCCCATGTTCAAAGAGGTCCCCATCCCCTGCCCCCATCTTGCATCTCTGACAGGAATCCCTTCCCTACATGGTGAGGTCTGCATGGATACCATGAAACCCTTGCTGAAGGAAAGCATTCTCAGGAGACAGAACACGTCCTCTCTCCTTTCACACGGTATTCTGTTTATAGCATTTTCTGTTTCCCACCCTGGGATATAAGGTTTTCAGCAAAGTTGGCCGGGACAACAAGCTTCATCAGGACATTACAGATTCCCCAATGGATTCATGGTTAATCCTTGGAGTCTACATTTTTCTACAGTTTTGCTTTGATGCAAGCAACAAAAGTAGGACTAAAGGGTTTTAAACCCATAATGTGAAACCCCAAACCCACTGTTATGGATTGAACTGTTCCCTGAAAAATGTGTGTTGTGAATAGCAACCCCTCTACTCTAGATATAATCCTATTTGGGAAAAGAGTTTTTTCTTTGTTATGTCAAGGAGGTCATTTCAGTATAGAGTGTATTTTAAGCCAATTGCTTTTGAGATATAACAGAGCCTATTAAACAGGGAATCAAGGAAGCGAGATAGGGGGAGAGAGATGCCACCTAACATGAAGATCATTAAGGAACAGAAGCTGAAAAGAGATAAGGACCTTGCCCCAAGTCAGAGAAACCCTTTTCCTAGAGTCAGTGCCCTGAATTTGGACTGCCAGCTCCCTAAACTGTGTGAAAATAAGTATTTGTTCATTATAGCCACCCACTTGTGGTATTTCTGTTATAGTAGCACTAGAGAACTGAGACACCCATTAAAGTAGCATCTGTGAAAGTTAGGGTGGAGGGTCAGGAGTTGATCTGTAAAGAAATGATAGGATTATCAAGTGGAGGAAATTGCAGCTTTCTGGATTGAAGGTATTATGCTGTTTTTGCTCAGGAGCAAATGACCCACAAATATGTCCAAATGCCCTGTGGGAGTGCACATAATTCAACACAGGGAAGACAGAGGAATGTCAGATTCAGGATCAGGTCTTGGAGGATCCACTCTCAATGGCACATGATGCTATTTCCCTTAGACCCCAGATGACAGCACACATGCTTCACAGCCAGCAAGGACAGGCCTTCAGCAGCTCTCTTAATTCCTCCCACAGTCATCTGTTTACTGTGCTCCCATGATCTGGTGTCTGAAGCAATAGCACTAAGCATGTTGTTGCTGTGTGCCTTCAGGTCGATACCAATCCATACAGTAGAACTTCCCCATCTATGGAAGAATACCGCCATGTCTCTCTCCCACAGAGAAGCTGATGAGTTCAAACCACTGACTTCATGGTCAGTGGCCAAGCACTTAACCCGAACCACCACAGGTCCTTCTAATTATACTGTGTATCTATTCCTCTCTCATGAGAGTTTTACCTCTTCGTGTTCAGGGACTGTGATATTTAAGGGTTGTATACAATTTTCCCCACCATCAATGATTAATGCAATACTTAGTAAATATTTATTGAACTAATATTAAAAGTCAGAAAAAGCTAGCAAAGATTTCTTTTGCCATTTTTGAAAGTACAATTTTTATTTTTACCTTTTAAAAGTATCTTCCTTGCATTTGAACAGTGCTTTACAGTTGACAGCTTCTTTGCCATTTATTATTTAACTTGCTTTTTGCAAGAGTACTTTGAAGGGGGGGG
>NW_006921785.1:924305-952629 GCF_000298275.1 Orycteropus afer afer
TAAAAAAAAAAAAAAAAGAGTACTTTGAAGTAGTTGGGGCAGATTATGGAGCTCAGAGTGATGAAATGAATTTTGCAGTCACTTGAATCAAGTTCGAACAAAAAGCCAAGCATTTTAACTCCTAAGTATTTCCACTATTCAGTGATGCTACTAACCTTTGTTTTGAAACCCAAGTATATATATCCATTAAACATTTGCTATGTTTCAGAGTTTGTATTCAGTGACATAGGACAAAGGGACAATTGAATAATCAGTAAGCCATGATCTCTGCCTCAAGAAGCACAAAGTTTACTCAATATGATAAAAAGTACACCATTAAGGACATACTTTTGTTACCGGTAGAAGGATACGTAGGACAATATGATCATAAAAACAACGGATTTTTTAATGAACATTGTAAACAGCATGCTATAATTTTGAATCACAAATTCAAATATTCTGAGATATATTTCCACACCATGGACCTGCACACATTTTTTCAAATCACAAAATGCAGATTTGAGATCATTAAAAAAGAAAGAAAGAAGAATTTTCTTGGAACATATTTGCCAAATTTATAATGACAATTGTAATTATTGGAACTGTGATATAAAAAATGACCAGTATTATAGAACATATCCAAATTGAGTTAAATGCCCCAAAGGAAAACAGAAAATTCTTGTGAAGAATTAATAGTGACTAGAATTATGTTTCCTATCCACTCCTTGGAAGGAAGATGGGGCAATCTACTTCCATAGTGATACTGCCTCGGAAACCCAAGGAGGGGTCGCTATGAGTCGGGTCTGACTCCATGGCACATAACAACAACAACAACAATATAAAGGAAATTACAAGCTGGTAGCTACCAAATTGTAACCGAAGTTAGCTATCCCATGAGTTGTTTTCTTTTTTTTTAATTTCTTAAAGACACTTTATAAATGTTCATCCTTATAAGCTATACAAAGTGAGCTTAACTGAATCCCTTTTCAGCTATCTGCCTTTAAAGACAGAGAGACATACAGACAGAGAGAAAATAAACAAGAACATTGGAAGATAAGAGAATGAGTTAAATCAAAATTTGGTTTTGTTACATTCTGAAAATGAAATACAAGTATTCCCCACTATCCCAAAGTACAGTGTTCCTATGAAACCTTTCATAAGCTGAAATGGTGTAAAGTGATGTAGCAATTACCAAATATCACAAAAAACCTAAGACAACACTAACGTATAGTATTAACCAGAACCAAACTCACTGCCTTCTAGTCAATTCGACTATTAGTGACCCCTCCTTGGGTTTCCGAGGCGGTATCACTATGGAAGTAGATTGCCCTGTCTTCCTTCCAAGGAGTGGCTAGTGGGTTTGAACCGCCAGCCTTCTGGTTAGTAGTAAATGCCTTAGGCTCTATGCCACCAGAGCTCCCAACATATACTATGCATAGATAGACACCATTCAAAACTATGGGGGTTGTTGCTGAGCTGCTGAGTGTAGTCCCTGGGGAAGGAACTTGGTGACACCACTCTCTCTGCTCAGAGTGCACCTGGCTTGCTGCAAAACAAACACTCAACATTAGTTTCACTTTTCACATTTTTTTTTTTTTTATAAAAGCAAAAATTCTCTTCAAATTTCTTTGTTAGCAAAAACAGGTACAAATGTAGTCTTTCATTAAAAAAAAAAAGTGGCATAAAGTCAACTTTAGAAAAGCACAGAATACCTGCATTTGTAAAACTCTCTAGTAACTAAAGAAAATGCTCTTTACAAAGGATGGAACTAACAAATACTAAAATTAATGAGAATTCTTTAATGCCAGTAAAATGCTGAGAGTATAAATTACTCTTAATCTGTTGGCAAGGATCGAGCTAGTACCAAGTTTCTCCACACTGAGAACACCAAACACTCCTAACTGTTGATCTTCACAGTCCATAGGTGTTCTGGACGCCTCTAGCTCCAGTGGGCCGGGAGCAAGAGGCAGTAGGGAAAATATGCTTAAACACAGGGGGAAAAGAAAAAACAAAAAAATGTGTAAGACTGTAACATGACAATTATATATTAAATATACATATAATTGATTTCAACATTATAAATAATTTAAATGTCCAACCATATAAGACAAGTACTCTGTAGAACCCATACAATTATAATGGCTTATGAAACATTTACAGGGGCATTAAAAATAAGCCACATGAAGAGTTCATGTAGTTATGAAATCATGGTTATGCTATTGTGTTTAATGAAAAGGACAAGCTGCAAATTTGCATCTATAGTAAAACAATAATTATGTGTGTGTATGTGTGTGTTTGGGAGCTCTGGTAGCATAGTGGCTAAGACACTTGCCTGCTAACCAGACGGCTGGCGGTTCAAACCCACCAGCCACTCCTCGGAAGGAAGGTTGGGCAATCCTACTTCCGTAGTGATACTGCCTCGGAAACCCAAGGAGGGGTCGCTATGAGTCAGGGCCGACTCGACGGCACATAACAACAACAACAACAACATGTGTGTGTTTGGTAGCAGTGGCTGGAGGGGGCGTGTCAAAAGGACAGAAGATATTGGAAAGGAATAAATGAAAATTTTCAAATGTGCTACCTCAGGATGATAGAAAATTTTATTATTGTTGCTATCCTTTTTGAAATATCAGTATTTTCTATAATGTTTTATCACATACAAGCTGGAGAGACTGGTTATTGTTTTAACTTTCCAGTATGAATACATTTACCTAGTTATTCAGGAAAGACAGTATCAAATATCCTAGGAGTTGCACCCACCAGCTGTGCATTTTTATTTCCAATGAATATTAATTAAATATCTTCTTAGGCCAATAATGATGGCCCTAACCCAGATCTCTGCTTTTGAATCTCCTCCTAGAAGCTCCAGGCATCACTTGAGGGATTGAGAAAGACTCTCAGAGTGGAGCTATAGCTCTGCAACCCATTTCAACCTGAAAAACTGTGCTTTACATACCTGGATCATAGGTCTTTTCAGTAGATTGGGAAGAAGGAGGTGCAAGTCAGATGAGGAAGTGGAAACAGTGGGGTCAGACAAAGCCTCTGAGAGGCCCAGCTAAGAAGAAAAGAAGTACAGCAGTAGCTGGAGAAGTAAAGCTGAAGCATAAAGTTAAAAATAAGTTTCGAGCTCATTTTGATAGTTTTGAAGTTAATAAGAACCTATGGTGATACCACCCAGAATGCACTCAGCCTTGTCTGAAGACTGGCCCAAGTCCCCAGTGATTTTTTAAAATGCTACTGGCTTCTTTATTATGTTGCTATTGAGTTCTGACTCATAGCAACTGTGGTAATTAAGGTTGTATGTCAACTTGGTGGGGCCTGGTTGAGTGACTGGGCAACTGGATGCAGTTTTTCCCTATGGTGAGAATGGTAATTAACTCCATGGTGGAATCTACTGGAGCAGCTAAGTAGCTGCTTTAGGGATGTGGGCTGCTTCCAGTATACAAGAAGCAACTTTGAGGAAGGTCTCCAGCTGATGGCACGCTTGAACCTTGCATGTAGCTGAGTCATTGTTCAGCAGCCTGCCATGTTGCCCTGACAATTTTGGGACTTTCAATAGACCTGAATTAATGGCCTCCATGTGCTTTGGTAACATCAGGACTGTGCCTTTCACTTGGTGACCTTGGGTTTGTCAGCCTCAGCAGCTAGCAGCTGCCTGAGTGAAGAGATGCCTCTAGTTTCAGCAGGCCAGGAGTAAGAGGCAGGGCTGAAGCCCAAGGTTGAGAGGCTCTTACCCAGCCCCTAGAGCCTGGTACCTAGAACTGAGACTTCTAGCTGCCAAAACTGTAAGAGAATAAACTCCTGTTTGTTAAAGCCATCCCATTTGTGGTATATTTCCGTTAGGGTGGCACTAGGTAACCAAAACAGCAAGCTTGTATATAACAGAATGAAACATTGCCCAATCCTGTATTATTTTCAAGGTCACTGGTATTCCTTATTATAGATCATATTTATATGCAATATAACACATTACAACTTCTGTTTAATATAAGAATATTTGTGGCCACTGTTGGTGTTATATTAATGCAAATTCCTTTGGGAATCTAAATTTGAAGAGCTTATGCAATTATTCAAGAAAGACTATGGGAAAATTTTTACACTGCAGAACTTCCTTATTAAGAAGACATTACAAAAGTTCTCTAATATATGAACTGAGAAAAAATAACTCTTCAGAGATGTCCACAGCATAGTAACAATGAAAGGCTGAAATATCTTCCAAAAATCTCACATTCTAAACACAAACATACAAATACAGGTAGAAGCCAAAAAATAACATGCATACATCATGTGAATATATAAAATTCTATGACAACATTGATAACAATAAACCCTATATTCAGAATCTGTAGAAACAATTTGACTAAGCTATTTTAGTTTTTGCAGCTCTGGTGGTATAGTGAGTAGTTAAAGCATTTGGCTGCTAACCTAAAGGTTGGCAGTTTGTATCTACCAGCCGCTCCATGAGACAAAGATAAGGCAGTCTGCTTCTGGAAAGATCTACAGCCTTGGTAACCTTATGGGGCAGTTCTATTCATAAGGGTCCCTGTGAGTTGAAATTGACTCAAAGGCAGTGGGTTTGGTTTTCTTGGTATTTTCATTTTGGGCAATGAAAAAAAAAATTAACATAGCAGGCCTGAGGCTGCTATCTCTAGAAGGGGGGGGGGGGGAGGGCTTGCAAGATTACCTTCTGGGAAACGTGGCTTTCTCCATTCCATAACCGGTATGAGTGGTTCACTGCACATAGACTACACAAACAATATGATTTATGCTGAACACCTGTGTTCCTTCTGGGTGTCTAGAGCTTTGATAATTGCTAGGCATAAGTTGTTGTGGCATAGTAACTTACGTGTTGTTGTTGTTGTTATGTGCTGTCAAGTCGGACCCAACTCATAGCGACCACTCCTTGGGTTTCCGAAGCAGTATCACTACTGAAGTAGATTGCCTCATCTTCCTTTTGAGGAGTGGCTGGTGGGTTTGAACCGCCAGCCTTCTGGTTAGCAGTCAAGTGCCTTAGGCAGGATGCTACCAGAGCTCCCTCTGGGTGTCTAGAGTGTTGGTAATTGCTAGGCATAAGTTGTTGCGGCATAGTAAATTACATAGTGTGGCTTTTCTAGTCATAAGTCTTTGTAAACTCTGTGGTGGAATTTCTGGGAAATTTGCCCTCTCTCAGGTGTGTAGAATTCTGATGTTGGGATTGGTTGGTTTGGGCCACTCTGCTAGGCTCAAAAGTAGCCCTCTTAGAAGCAGAAGGAGTCTCTCTGACTGCTGGCTGAGAGAGACGTGCTACTGAGAGAAACACACTCCTTAAAGACACTAAGAGACACATACTGCTGGGAGAGAGACTGAGAGAGACTGTTGGCTGAGAGACAGCAGGTTGAGAGAGACTGAGCATGTTCCTGAACTTGAATTGTAGCCTGTTGCTTCCCTAATAAATCCCATAATCTGAGTTCTGTGTGGCCATTGCCATGAATTATCAAACCCAGCAGAGAGGTGGTGGGTGCTGCAGGAGGAACGGTTGGTGTCAGGGTTGGTGAAAGGGCTGGAGGGAGGCAGCATGTCTGGCCTCACAGGAATAGAATAGACCTGGGGCTACTGATGGTGATTCTGTCTTCCTCTTGTGGGGTTAGAGGAGGTCAGAAGATGCTGCTTCCTTGCCCCTTTGGCAGTTGTCTATATGATCACCACCACCAACACCCCAGTTGTTAATGTACTTCGGCAGAAACATAGCATGCATGTTATGGCAATTTTTTACTGCTGGAGAAAGGAGCACAATCACTGTGTTCCCTCACTGGGCAGAGAGCACACTGGAAGCCTGAGGATGAGTTGTTACAGTCTCTGCCCATCTATTTCCTTTGCTGATCCTATCGTGGATCCTTGCCTTTAGTGATGAGTACAATTATATGCTGAGTTCCATGATTCTTTCTGGCTATGTGAGTGGTCTTGGGAATTCCCAAAACAGGTACTTAAACACTCAGATGTGCATGCAGACACAAAGTTAAGCATGCAATAAATTCACACGTGTACAGTGGCCCAGCAACAGTGTACAATACATTATATACCTCCATATATGGTATGAAGTTATATTTATTTACTTCTATCAAAGATTTATTCCCAAGTAAGAGGGAAAAAAGAATGCCTTAGGGTTTTCCATGCCATTGCTGAACTTCTTTGCCTCATCTTAATGTAGTCCAATATACACACTAACCCACTGCCGTCAAGTCAGACCCGACTCATAGCAACCCCTGCTTGGGTTTCCGAGGCATTATCACTATGGAAGTAGATTGCCCAACCTTCCTTCCGAGGAGTGGCTGGTGGGTTTAAACTGCCAGCCTTCTGGTTAGTAGTCAGATCCCTTAGGGACTACGCTACCAGAATTCCTATGATAATAAAATAATAACAAGAAGAAGCAGCATTTTTACTGTGCTTTTACATCATAACTTTACCTTCGATTTCTCAGTTAATCTTCACAAAATTCCTGTGAGGAAGGTATTGCTATTGCTAGGTGCCATCGAGTCAGCTCTGACTCACACTGGCCCCTTGTACAACAAACAGAACAAAACACTGCCCTGTCCTGCACCAGCCTCACAATCATTGCTGTGCTTGAGTCCATCGTCAGCCTTTGTGCCAATCCATCCCAGTGAGGATCTTTCCCTTTTCGTTGACCCTCTCCTTTAGCAAGTATGGTATTCTTCTCCAGAGACTGGTCCCTTCTGATAACATGACCAAAGTGCAAGGAACAAAGTGTGGTCATTCTCATTTCTAAGTAACATTCTGGCTATACTTCTTCCAAGACAAATTTGTTTGTTGTTCTGGCAGTCCATGGATATTCTCAATATTCTTCACCAACACCACAATTCAAATGCATCAATTCTTCTTCAGTCTCCCTTATTCATTGTCCAGCTTTCACATGAATATGAAGCTACTAAAAAAGACCTTGGCGTGGGTCAGGTGCACCCTTAGTCTTCAAAGTGACATCTTTACTCTTTAAAGAGGTCTTTTGCAGCAGATTTGCTCAGTGCAAAACATCATTTGATTTCTTGACTGCTGCTTCCATGGGACTTTGATCGTGGATCCAAGTAAAATGAAATCCTTTACAACATCAGTCTTTTCTCCATTTATCATAATGTTGCTTATTGGTTCAGTTGTGAGGATTTTTGTTTTCTTTATATTGAGGTGTAATCCATACTGAAGGCTGTAGTATTTGATCTTCATCAATACATGCTTCAAGTCTTCTTCACTTTCAGCAACCAAGATGTGTCAAATGCATATCACAGGTTGTTAATGAGTTCCCAATCCTGATGCTTCATTCTTCTTAATGGAGGTCAGTTTCTTGAAATATTTGCTCAGGACACAGATTGAATAAGTATGGTGAAAAGATACAACCCTGACTCTAAGGAAGGTATTCACTATGACTGATGTGGAAATGGTGAACCAAAGGAAAGAAATAAGGACTGTGATCAACATTCCATCACTTCACATTCTAGAGTGTGAGAGTTGAAACTAGCCTTAATTCTTCAAATCCCTGGCTCTTTGCCTTCTCCTATATTCCAGAAATTCTCTCAAATGTAGTCTGTACTCAGTCATTTTTATTAGCAAAGAATTACATTCACCCTCAGTGAAGTGAGAAAACAATAAAAGATGTAACATAAACTACTACCATTCAGTCTTAGTTATGTTCTGCCCTTTCGTGGTTAAAATATCCATTCTGTTAGAAATTTGCACAAATAATAGAAAAGGACTATCTCTGTTTGGCATTTTTAGTTTTTTGCTAAATTTCATAAAGTTCATATGAAGCAAATAAAAGGAAGACAGATCTACACAGACTTGCTTCAAAAAAAGTTTCAAGAATTTCCCAGTTCATGAAACTTAAAAGTCTTGGAATCATTTTCCTCTAGTCATATATGACAAAAGCTTTAATTTCAGCAGTACTGGCCCAGGTTCTGCTCCTAGTTAAAACCCTGACAACTAGAATAAGGCAAGGCACTGTTTCTCTGTGGGGGTCAGCTTCAGTGACTTTTGAAGGATCATCACTTTTTAAAAGTCTATGATTGCCTAATTCCAGAATGTTTTCTGTTTCCCAGCCACACAGTACCTAGAGTGGGCCACAGGGTGGCATCAGAGTTTTACTTTAACCAGAATGTGAGCTGCTTGAAACAGACACCTACAGCAAGCACTGAAGGGAAAACTATGAAAAGGTATATTGAACTTACCTTAATTAAGCAGGTTACCTGCCTCTGACATGCTGTGTCAGGAAACACAACTACATTCACAAAGAATTTTCTTTTCTTTTCTTTTGATAGAGGCCTACAGAATTGTAAATTCATAGAAATAGAAGCTGAAAAGGCCTTTGATGATTATCTGTTTCACTTCTCATTTTTTTGAAAAATAGATTATTATACGTAAGAAGAAATACTGCATGGTCAATGCCTCATTGCTAGGTAATGAGCGTGCCCAAACTAGAAATAGGTCTTCTGACTCCCAGGCTAATTTTCTGGTCTTAACACATTGCAAAACTTTCTCAGAAAATGCATTTGCACTGAAAACTTGAGAAAGTTCACACGGAAGTTTCAGTCATCAGCCTACTGGATTTTTGGGTTCACTTCTGCAGGTTGATTCACAGCCAATGCCTCTCATACAGCCACCACCTGTCTGTCAGTGCAGGCTTGCCTGTTGCAATGATGATGAACAGGTTTCAGTGGTGCTTCCAAACTCAGACAGACAAGAAGGAAAGGCCTGGAGATTTAATTCTGAAAATCAGCTAATAAGAACCCTATGGGAGCTCTGGTAGCATAGTGGCTAAGGCACTTGACTGCTAACCAGAAAGCTGGCAGTTCAAACCCACCAGCCACTCCTCAGAAGGAAGATGGGGCAATCTACTTCCATAGTGATTACTGCCTGGTAACCCAAGGAGGGGTCACTATGAGTCGGGTCTGACTTGACGGCACATAACAACAACAACATGGATCACAATGGTCTAATCCACAACCAATCATGGGGATGGCGCAGGACCAGGCAGCGTTTTGTTCCATTGGGCATGAACTTGCTATGAGTAGAGGGCAACTGGACACCAGTTAACAACAGTGACACCAAATGCTAATGACCCCCTCTGAAAAATGGGCAAATCCTGATACAAAGATTCAAACAGTCTCTTGTTATATGAATATAAAGAGACATTAAAGACCTCTTTAAAGTGTTAAAGAGCAAAGATGTCACTTTGAAGGCTAAGGTGCACATGCTCAAGCCATGGGATTTTCAATAGCCTCACATGCTTAAGCATAGCAAGGATTGTTAGGATGGCATAGGACCAGGCATTGTTTCATTCTGTGGTACATAGCATCACTGTGAGTGGGAGCCAACTTGACGGCACCTAACAACATCAACAACACATAGTCCTGTACCTAAACAGGTCAAGATTTCCTGTCTGATGAGTTCAAGGACAATCTTACTTTTTTAAACCTTTTCTTTATTGCTAATTTTAGACTTAAAGAAAAGTTAAAAAAATAGTATAGAGTTCCCTATATTTCTCATCTAGCTGCCCTTAATGTTGATAGCTAACATAACTATAGTACGATTATCAAAACCACAAAATTGACACTGGCACCATACTATGAATTAAACCATAAACCTTATTCAAATATCACCAGTTTTAACTCTAAGTGTCCCTTTTCTCTTCCAGAATCCTATCCAGTACTCCAAATTTCTTTTAGTTGTTTTTTCTCCCTCATCTCCCCAGTGTGCAACACTTCCTCAATCTTTTCTTTCATGATCATGACACTTTTGAAGAGCAGTGAAAACAGAAACCAAATCCATTACCATTGAGTAGATTCTTTCTCAGGGCAACCTCATGTGTGCAGAGTAGAACTGCTCCATATGGTTTTCAAGGCTGTGACCTTACAGAAGCAAATCTCCAGCACTTTCTTCCTAGGTGTCTCTAGTTGGGCTTGAACCACCAATCTTTCAGTTAAGAGTTGAGCACTTAACTGTTTGCACTACCTGGGATATCATTTTGAAGAATATTGATCAATTATTTTGTAGCCTGTCTCACAATCTAGGCTTGCCTAAGGTTTTCTGATGAGCAGAATTTGATTATGCATTTTTTGGAAAGAATACCACAGGAATAATACTGTGTCCTTCTCAGTGAGGCATATCAAGGTGTTCATGATGCCAGTATCTTATTGTTGTTATTGTTATGTGCTGTCAAGTCGGACCCCACTCATAGTGACACTTCCTTGGGTTTCTGAGGCAGTATCACTATGGAAGTAGATTCCCCCACCTTCCTTCCGAGGAGTGGCTGGTGTGTTTGAACTGTCAGCCTTCTGGTTAGCAGTCAAGTGCCTTAGGCACTACTAGGGATGCTAATTCCGATCACTTGGTTAAGGTGACATTGCCCAAGTTTCTCCATAATAAATTTACTATCCTTCCATTTATAGATAGGACCTCTGGTGGTGTAGTGCCTAAGGCATTTGACTGCTAACCAGAAGGCTGGCAGTGCAAACCCACTAGCCACTCCTTGGAAGGTTGGGCAATCTACTTCCCTAGTGATACTGCCTAAGAAACTCAAGGAGGGATTGCTATGTGTTGACTCCCACTCGGCGATAGTGAGTTTTGTTTTTTGATTTTTCATTTATAGATAATAAATATCTTGGAAATATACTTTGAGACTATATAAATACTCTATTTTTCCTGAAACATTCACACAGTATGTTTAACATCCATTGTGCATCTTGCCTGCAGCATTTATCACTGTGGAGTTTGCCTAACAGTGATTTTTTCTATTCCATCTTCTACATTTATTCAATAGAATTCTTCCATAAGGAAAAGCAATCCCGTCTCCCCTATTTATTTATTTGATCATTTACTTATAGCAGTATAGACTCATGAATACTTATTTTATCCTATGGCTTAAAATTCAATACAATCACTGTTTGTTTTTTTGCTCAAATTGTTCATCCTTGGTCATGAAGTACTCCTTCTGGGTGGCTGCTGTGTTGTCTTGACAAGCCCCTATCCTTTTTGGGGGAACTTCCTTATTTATTTATTCAAGTACCACAGTATTCCAGGCTCATCCTGTAATCCTGAATCAAGTACTCCTCCATTGACCAAAGAAAAATTAATGTCTTTGAACTATGCTGTTGGTGAAGAACATTAAATATATCACAGACTGATAGAACAAATTTGCCTTGAAAGAAGTATAGCCAGAATGCTTCTTGGAAGCGAAGATAGTGAGACTTCATCTCACATACTTTGGACATATTATCAGGAAAGACCAATTCCTGGAGAAGGATAACATGCTTGGGAAAATAGAGGGTTAGTGGGCAGGGGGGGAAGAAGACCTTCAATGAGATAAATTGACACAGTGGCTGCAACAATAGGCTCAAACACAGCAACAATTGTGAGTATGGCACAGGACTGGGCAGTCTTTCATGTTGTTGAACACAGTGTCACTATGAGTGGGAACTTACTCAATGGTATGTAATGATATTATATTAATATAATATTGTGTTATATAATAATAATATATAATATTATTACATGGGATCATACTGCCACCTCTCAATCCAATCAAACACCATAGAATTCATTTTAGCCTCCCTTCTTTCTTTTTTTTAGTTTTTTCCTTTAGGCTTCCCACTTCCTCCCTGTAGTTACCTTTTCCCTGTGTCCATCTTCCCTATGCATTCCTACCATCTAAGCTATCTCCCTGTGAAAATGCTGTCCTTCTGTTCTCTCATGATTGTCTTTCTAAGGAGTATATCTACCTGATGTAAATGTTCACCCAATGTTGTTGTTATTTGTTGCTAGGTGCCATCGAGTCACTTCCGACTCATAGAGACTCTATGCACAGCAGAACGAAACACCGCTGAGTCCCACACCACCTCCATGATCCTTGCTATACTTGAGCCCATTGTCACAGCCACTGTGTCAATCCATCTCATTGAAGGCCCTCCCTCTTTTATTGACCCTCCACCTTACCAAACATGACATCCTTCTCCAGGGAATGGTCCCTTCTGACAACATGACCAAAGTAGGTGAGACAAAGTCTGGCCATTTTCGTTTCTAAGGGGCATTCGAGCTGCACTTCCTTCAGGACAGATCTGTTAGTTCTTTTAGCAGTCCGTGGTACTTTCAGCATTCTTTGCCAGCACCATAACTCAAAAGCATCAACTCTTCTTCGGTCTTCCTTATTCATTGTCCAGCTCTCACATGCATATGAGGTGACTGAAAATATCATGGCTTGTGTCGGGTGCACCTTAGTCCTCAAGGAGACATCTTTGCTTCTCCGCACTTGAAACAGTTCCTTCGCAGTTGACTTTCCCAATGCTACACGTCGTCTAATGTCCTGATTGCTGCTTCCATTGGCTTCGATTGTAGAACCATGCGATGTGAAGTCTTTGACAACTTCAATCTTTTCTCCATTTACCGTGATGCTGCTTATAGGCCCAGTTGTGAGGATTTTCGTCTTCTTTATATTGAGATGTAATCCATACTGCTGACTGTATTCTTCAGTCTTCATCAGTAAGTGCCTCAAGTCATCCTTACTTTCAGCAAGCAAAGTTGTGTCGTCAGTGTATTGCAGGTTGTTAATGACTCTTCAATTGTTCACCCAATATACCTGTCTATTGTTTGGCTAGAAGCCATGGGAGTGAGTTCAATTCCATACCTGAAGGGTAACTATGGGTTATAGTCTAGTAGGTCTCATCAGGCTCTATCAGACCAGTAAACCTGGTATTTTATTTTATTTATGATTTTGAGTTTTGTTCCACATTGTTCTCCCACTCTATCCAGGATCTCCTGCACTGATACCCTTCTGAATGTTTGACAGTGGTAGCTGGGCACCATCTAGTTATGGTCTCATGGTCATATAGGCTGAGGTTCACATGGTTCACCAGTCCCTTGGACTAACTGTTTCCATGCTTCTTTGATTTTCATCATTCTTCTTTGCTCTAGCTGACAAACACATTCTTTCTTGATTTGTAACTTTTTTCTCCATTGGTGAGAAACCTGATTCTCAGACAATCACAATCACATGGAGAGCCTAGTCTCCACCACCACCTACTCAGCCAAGTCAAAAGCATGCATGTTTAGCAAAATATTAGAATTGTGTAAAAGGGAAATTAGATTAAGCAGAACTAAGTAGTCATATCTGTTATCACCCCAAAAATCCACTCCTAGTTATATACCCCCAGGTCTAAAAAGAATTCTGCAAAAGGTCATTGCACTATTGTTTGTTGTCATGGAAAGTAAGGACAAGCTAGATGTTTGTCACTGAAGGAATAGAAAAGTAAAAGTAATGGGGAACAAAAAAAAAGGACTACTGTGCAATATAGTAGACATGCATACAACAATATAGACAGACCTCAAATGCAACGCTGAATGAAAAATCAGGAGATAATGACACCATTATGTAATTTTAAAAAGATATCTGAATAAAACAAAGATTAAAAAAGATTTATATATTTATTTGATATGTAACAGAATTCTGCTTATCGTTGTAAGAAACAGAATGGAAATAGGAATTGGACATAAAAGAAAAAAGTATTTTAAAATAAAATAAGAAAGATGCATTTGCACTGAGCTAAGATAATAATATACAATAAACTGAAGAGTATAATTAATTCAAATTTCCTCACTTGAGGTAAAAATAAAAAGAGGCAATGTGTAAGACGTCAGTGAAGTAATTAAAGGCAGATAATAAATTATGTAGCTTGAAAATAAAAAAAAAAATTAGTTGTATTAATTTTATTGTTATTCAAAGCCTCAAGAAGCCAAAGCATAAGGCAGATTTATAAAGAAAACATTTTAATCCAAAATGGCAGATGTAAATTGTATATATGCATTACTATGCTTTGAAAATCCAACATTAAGTCTTTTGTTATAATTTTAGAGCTTGGTGATTATCATGAACATTCATCATATCAGGGTGCATTACTCCTCTAGTCTATAAAAAGTCAGTTTCCTTCCACAAAGGGAAAATTAGCCTCCTTTTTGTACCTCATGTTCATTTTACTCCAATCACACTGCCCTCTTCTCTAGCCTTTGGGCAAATGCAACCTATTATCTTTGCACCATTGCTTCAGCTGACCCTTCTGCCTGTTGTTGTTGTTGTTATTTGCCGTCAAGTCGGACCCAACTCATAGCGACCCCTCCCTGGGTTTCTGAGGCAGTATCACTATGGAAGTAGATTGCTCCATCTTCCTTCCGAGGAGTGGCTGGTGGATTTGAACCGCCAGCCTTCTGGTTAGCAGTCAAGTGCCTTTGGCACTACACTACCAGTCTAGATTCCATATTTCATATCACTGGCCACTTATTAAGGACTACCACTCCAAGATATTGTCTGACCATCCTCTCTAAACTGCTCCCCATATTATTTATTACCTACTCATGCTGTTATAGGTGCTCTGGTGGCACAATGTCTAAGGCATCTGACTGCTAACCAGAAGGCTGGCAGTTCAAGGGCACCAGCCACTCCAGGGAAGGGAGATGGAGCAATCTACTTCCATAAATATTTACCACCTTGGAAACCCAATGGGGGGTCTCTATGAGTTGGAATCAACCTGATGGCAGGGTTTTTTTGGGGGGGGTGCTGGTGGTGGTTTAAGGCATTTGGCTGCTAACCAAAAGGTTGGCAGTTTGACCCACCAGCTGTTCCACAGGAAAGATGAAGCAGTCTGCTTCCATAAAAATTTACTGCCTTGGAAACCCTATAGGGCAGTTCTACTCTGTCCTATGTCTCTATGAGTCGAAACAAACATGATAGCAGTGGGTTTGGTTCATGTTGTTAAATTGTTGTCTCTTTCATGTATTTGATTTTACCATGATGCCTGACACTCTTTCTGAACTGCAGTGTATGCCCCCTTCAAGCCTTGCTCACGGTAGTACCAAGAGTATTAAAGGAGCCCTAGAGGAACTCTGGTGGCATTGTGCCTAAGGCATTTGACTGTAACCAGAAGGCTGGCGGTTCAAACCCTCCAGCCACTCCTTAGAAGGAAGGTTGGGCAATCTACTTCCGTAGAGATACTGCCTCAGAAACCCAAGGAGGGGTCACTATGAGTCGTGTCCAACTTGACAGCAGTGAGCCTGGTTGGTTTTGGTTTAGTGGTGCAAGGATTAAGCACTCAGCTGCTAAGTGAAATGTTGTTGGTTCAAATCTACCCAGTGACTCTGTGGTAGAAAGACCTGGCAATCTGCTTCTGTAAATATCACAGCCTAGAAAACTCTACTCTGCAGTTTTACCCTGTTACATGGGGTCACAATGAGTCAGAATCGACTTGGTAGCACATACTCACCACCACCACTTAGTGCAGGGCCTGGCAAGCACTGGATGCTCCACAAACATCACACTCAGGGTGCAGAGGTGGACGTCACGGGGAATGTTTCACTTAGCTGCATAGTTCTCAGCCCTGGGACAGAGCTTGTCCTGAGTACTGCCTTTGTTCCTATTTCTAGGAGCCAGGCAACAGTATAACTAGTGAAGCTGACACCCAGAGGTTATTTTTAAACATCTCCCTTCTATATATAACAGAATTAATTTTAGTAAAAATCAAAAGTCAGAAAAATATTGCAAATACTGAAAAAGTTATTTTATTGACCCATATATAATTAAGCTAGCAAAAATATAAAAACAATAATAAAAATGAAATCATTGCATGAATGAACTTTTTATAAAAGAGGGCAAATGTACACCATGGTTTGTATTCTGTTTCACTGTTTTGAATTTTAAACACAAAAATTCCAAGTGATCACCAGGAACGACAGAATTGAAGTGTATCACATTGTTTCTTCATCTTTACAAATCCTAAACTATAGTTTACTTCAGATCTACTATTGAAATTCAGGAATAAGTAGAGACAAATTGTACCAATGTGAGCTGGGATAATCCTGAGCCATTACTTACTTAAACTCAAGATGAAAGTATATAACTGAATTTACAGGTATTCAGGGCTATCTCACTGGGAGATTTCCAAATAAAGTTCCATGTAGACTACAGCATTTTAAAGGAATAGTGCTTTTAAAATTGGTCCCTGGGTGGTGCAGAAGGTTTGCACTCAACTACTGATCTAAAGATTGGAGGTTCAAATCCATCCAGCAGCACCACAGAAAAAAGTCCTGGAGATCTGCTTCCTTAGAGACTACAGCCAAGAAAACCCTATGGAGCTTGATTTTACTCTGTAACACATTTGCTTGCCATGAGCTGAAATGACATGATGGTAACAGGTTAGTTTTAAAATATGCTCATTTCAAATTTACATATATATTATCCAAACTCCACATCAAGCAACTGTGGCAAAATATTTTTTTTAGGGGAGGAGCAGGTTATCATTGATATTTAGAATTGCTTGTTCTTGGTGGTAATAAAAAGCATATAGATTTTATTTGGTCTTATTAATATTTTTATATCTTCTATAGACTTTATATCCCCTTATTGCCTGTACTGGGATGAACTCTTGATCACCTCTCTCTTGTTACACCATTGTTCAGTCTCAGACACTTCAACTAGATGTTTCCTTTGAAAATAAGTTCCCTTTCTCATAGAACCTGGATGTTACTCCATGTTGTTACGTTGCTTTTTCTCCCTCTGATTTCTATGAACTCTTAGAGTCAAAGGTCCCAGACACTCACAGCTCAAGAAAACCAAAACCAAACTCATTGCCATCGAGTCAGTCCTGACTCATAGTGACCCCTCCTTGGGTTTCCAAGGCAGTATCCCTACAGAAGTAGATTGCCCAAGTTCCTTCCAAGGAGTGGTTAGCAATCTGGTTAGCAATCAAATGCCTTAGGCACTACGCCACCAGAGCTCCCCCATCACAGCTCAGGATCCTTTAAAATGAGAGTTCGAAGACTTCAAATCTTCCAGACAGTCCCAAAGGACCAATAATCTAAAATTCCTAAAGAACATCCAGCTGCTCCAAAGAGGAAAGAGAAGAACTGGAAAAAAGAGAATAGTTAACATTATCCTTACTCCAAGAAGGAGCTCTGAAGTTCCTAAGGCAATTGACTGCCAACCAGAAGGCTGGTGGTTCAAATCCACCAGCCACTCCTCAGAAGCAAGGTTTGGCAATCTACTTCCATAGTGATACCACCTTGGAAACCCAAAGAGGGGTCGCTATGAGTCAGATCCGAGTTGACGGCAGTGAGTTTGGTTTGGTTTGATTTTACTCCAGGAAGGAGATCTGGAGGTGTAGTCATTAAAGCATTTGGCTGCTGACCTCAAGTTCAGTGGTTTGAACCCACCAGCCACTCCACAGGAGAAAGCTGAGGCAGTCTGCTTCTGTAAGGATTTACAGCCTTGGAAACCCTATGGAGTAATTCTACTCTTTGCTATAGGGTTATTACGAGTCAGAATGGACTCAATTGCAGTTTTTTTCTCCCCCTCCAGGAAGAAGCCCTGGTGGTGCAGTGGTTAAAGCATTTGGCTGCTAACTGAAAGGTCGGTGGTTTAAACTCACCAGCTGCCCCATGGGAGAAAAATGTGTCACAGTGTGCTCCCGTAAAGATTTACAGCCTTGGAAACCCTATGAGGCAATTGTACTCTATCCTGTAAGTCACGAGGAGTCAGAATCAACTCGACAGCAGTTGGTTTGGTTTTTAGGGAGTTTACTCCAGGAAGGAGAATGAGCTCATCTTCTTTAACTCTCCTGCTCTCAACTGTTGGGCTGTTAGTCCTGAATCCTTCCCTCTCCCCATTATATGGCCTTCATTCTACCAGGGACTTTAACAGAAGCAAACAAAAAGCAAAACTTATATCTCCAAGATTTTGAATTTGTACTCACTGCTACTTGGAATTCCAAAGCCTAAATTCAATTACTTGCCTAATTATTTCCTGTTCACTGCTCACAGCTCTGCTCAAGCTTCACCTGCACCATGAAGTCTCTCCTGATCTCTGTGCCTGCACTCTCATGCCAACCACCAGAGGGATTTAGTTATTTTCTCTTCCATGCTCTTTCTGTGCTAGAAGACACTTCTGTAATTTGCTTGCTTTTCACTATATTTACTCTGATCTCTTTCAGGGGAGGGACTATGGATTTACTCTTATTTGTAATCCTAACGCTTAGTATATGTTCAATAAATGTGTAAATGTTTTTTGGAAAGAACTGAGAAGGGAGGACACAGGGTATGTTTTGGGGCCAAGTGTCACTGGCCGTAGAGAGAAACTCCCAACCATACCTTGCCCTTTCAGTCAGAGATGTTTGACTTAACTTTAGAATGACTGACTCATTGATCTATGTGTGCCTATACTAAGTTAGTCTGCTGCCTACTTCCAACAAGTTTTCTAGGCCACCTGACTTTAGTTGAAATCCATTACCATGAGTTATTGATTAGCCTAGGGTAACTGAAGGCATGTCATCATCAAAGCCTCTTGTTTTGTTTTGGTTACCTAGTGCCACTCTGACAGGAATATATACAATAAATGGGAGTTTATTCTTACGATTTGAAGGCTTTAAGTCCAAATTCTGCTAGCATAGTGCCTAAACACTTGACTGCTAACCAGAAGGCTGGCAGTTCAAACCCACCAGCCACTCCTCGGAAGGAAGGTTGGGCAATGTACTTCCGTAGTGATAACTGCCTCAGAAACCCAAGGAGTGGTCGCTATGAGTCGGGTCCGACTCTACGGCATATAACAACAACAAGAAGTCCAAGTTCAAAGTGCCAGGCTCTAGGGGCTGTGTGAAAGCCCCTCAGCCTTCGGCTTCAGCTCTGCCTCCAGCTCCCAGTCCACTGAAGCTAGAGGCTTTTTTTCACTCAGACAGCTGCTGGCTGCTGAGGCTGCCAAGCCCAAGGTTGACAAGTAAAAACGCACATGTTACCAAGCCACACGGCAGGCCATTAACTCAAGTCCATTGTAAGTCCCAAGGTCAGCAGAGCATGGCAGGCTGCTGAATAATGACATGGCTACATGCAGTCTGCTTCTGTGAAGATTTTCAGCCTTGGAAACCCTATGGGACAGTTCTGCTCTTTCCTATATGATTGCTATGAGTCAGAATTGATTCAATACAGTTGGTTTGGTATTTTTCTTTGGAGTAGATGGAATTCAGAGTGTAGTCAGTTTGCTCTATGTCACATCTAGATTCAGTTTCCTAGAATCAGTGCCCATCTACACAGATGTGGTGGTTACGTTTGTATGTCAACTTGGCTGGGCCTGGTTGAGCAGCTGGGCAGCTGGTGGTAGTTATTCCCCATGATGAGACTGGCAATCACCTCCATGGTGGGATCTACTACAAGCAGCTGAGTAGCTGCCTTTGGAATGTGGTCTGCTTCCTGTATATAAGGAGAAGCCCTTGGGAATTGTCTCTAGCTTATGGCACCCTTGGACCCTGCATGTAGTCATATCATTTTCAACAGCCTGCCATGCTCTGCTGACCTTGGGACTTAAATGGACTTGAATTAATGTCCTGCTGTGTGGTTTGGTAACATCAGGACTGTGACAATTTATTTGTCAACCTTGGGTTTGTTTGCCTCAGCAGCCAGTAGCTTCCTGAGTGAGTGTATAAGTGAGCTTCTAGCTTCAGTGGACCAGGAGCAAGAAGCAGAGCTGAAGCCCAAAGTCGAGGGGCTTTCACCCAGCCTCTAGAGCCTGGCACTTTGAACCTGAACTTCTAGCCTCCTGCACTGTAAGAGAATAAACTCCTGTTTGTTAAGGCCATCCCATTTGAGGTATATTCCTCTCAGCGTGGCACTAGGTAACCTGAATAGCCACTGAGCTTTGTGCTTATTTGTTACACAACATCTCAGAAGAAACCTGACCAAAACATAGAGTAAATTATTGAAAACTTATTTTTTAAAAAAATGTAAAAGCAAGGAGCATATCTTATTTGTCTCTTTATAATCTGGCACAAAAAAACACTGAGTAAATATTTGTAAAATGAATATAACTCTGCAATAAGGTAAAACAGGTTTTGTTTAATTATTTAGAAATTTAAACTTTAAAAATTAGTTTTCCTTTGTGCACTGGACATCTGTTGTTTGTGTCAGCTCAAAATCTCTTCCTGTACTCCCAGTAATAACATCCACCCTTTTTAGGGACAATTGATCCTTCTCTATTCCAAGTGATTCTTATAAAGCTTCTAATATCAGTCTCCCAGGCCACAGTACTAGCCATAATCCAGACTTGAAAAATCATGTCATTGTTATGGTTAGTGGCTGTGGAGTAAGCCCCTGATTCATGGTGACCCCCTGCACAACAGAACAAAATGCTTCACAGTCCCATTCCATCCCATGATGGTTTGTGTATAAGACCAGTTGTGGTCCCTTGAGTTTTCAGTAGTAAATCATCAGGTCTCTCTACCTAGACCATCTTAATCTGGAAGCTTTACTAAAACCTGTCCAGCATCAGAGCAACAAACATGCCTCCAGTGACAGAAGAGTATTGGCTGCACATAATGTGCTTTCACTGAATTGGCCAATCATAGTACCCATTTTCTCTGTCACAGTGATTGTTGTATGGGATAGGCACCTGACCCAGGATGATAGCACGCTTTCTTGAATTTGCATATACTGTAGTGGCTGGCAGAAAACTCCTTATTTTTTTCTGGGCACACACCACAGCCGACTGAAGACCTGCCCAAAAGCATGAAATAAAAAGAAACAAAGCCAACAGAGAGAGAGACAGCAGCCGAGTTGAGAGAATGTTCTGAGGGCTCTTGAGTCCCTTGTCCTGTCACTGAAATCTATTAAATCTCTTGCATGCATCTCTTTCTATCTTGAGCAATACTGGTGTCCTAAAAATCCCTTCTTCCCTTGGGTAAATTCACATTGTGTTCTCCATCTGTAGCTCAAGGAATGCTTCTGAATGTAACTTAAATTAAGGTAGCTTTCAAACATTGGTTTTACGAACAAAAACATTAAATGCATACAATAAAAAAAAAACTTGCTTTGTAAAACAAGATGCTCCGTGAGCACACCCCAAAGCCTAAATCATGGTCTGTTCTAGCTCTAAATGAGTGAGGACTGAGGATGGGTTGTTCCTGAGCATTTCACTTACGTCCAGAGAAGATCTTTTCCCCTCAATCTCTTAATTGAATAGACACAGAAGGCTGAAAGATTTATTTATGCACTTATGAATAACACAACGTGGGTAGGTGTCAGTAAAGTAGATAAAGAATCACTAAGCACATGATTGCAAACCTTAAAGAACCTGCCATATCAGCTTATTTCCAGCTTCCAGTTTCAGAAGCACTGAACTAAATGCAGAAAATATGAGGAAAGCATAAATTCAAAGATGTTCCTACCTATTGATGATAAGGTTGTAAAGCTAAACTAAATAGAAAAAGTCAGAGTCCTGAGAGTGATTATGGATTATCATTAGAACCGATCAAGTTCTCCTATACTCAATCATCTTATTTCGTAATTTTTTAATGACAAAGGAAGGAAAAGATCACAACTCATTGCAGAAGCTGTTCTTTTGATAGAGAAGTTTACACAGTACACAGCTTTTATGGAGCCAGGAAGCATCCTTCCAGAAATTCAATACTTGCAAGCCTATTTGAATGAGAGGGGGAAGGAAGAGAGAGAGGATGCTGCTGAAAACTAGCCTAGGTAATTCAGCAAATAATATTACAGCCTATGAGCTTTCTAAAATATCACCAACTGTCAGAGAAGTAGGATTAGCTGATGTCCAGGAAAGCCTGAAGCTCAAGGTGATGTGACACCTGATACTGAACATGAAGACAGGTATTATAGTAAATTTTCTCTACCTCCTTAAACTACCCAAGGTCACTCAAGTGAACAAAATCCTTCCAAGAGTGGCCTCATCTTTGACATTAGGACTCACATGTGAGGTTCTATACCTTAAAGAGCAGAAAAATAACAATAATAAATAAAAATCGTAACACAAACACACTTTGTTATGAAGTAGTAAAAATTTTTGAAGCTTCATTCTGTATGCATTTATCTAAAAGGCCCATTGCAGGGAGTGCCTCGTTTATTCTTCATAGCAAACTATGAGGAAAACAGTATCTTTGCCATAGTGATTTAAACTAAAAACAGAGCTCAGAGGTTCCCAATGAATAAGCAGCAGAATTCAGATATGGTAGAAACTTGTTGTCTGACTCCAAAGATGGACTCTTACCACCACTCTGTATTACTCCTAATGGGAGATCACTCGATGAATATTTGATGAATGAATAAATCAAAGCAGTAAGCATAAACTCCTTCAAAACCATCTGCAATATGCCCCTGTCTATTTTTCTGGTATTAATTCCCACTGTGATTTTCCATAGATTTACTACCACAAGTGATCAGAGATGAATCATGTGAAGGAGCTGGAAAGAAGCTTAACATTTAGGATCTGAAGACAGAGAGGTAAGGCGACTTCCCCAAGGAGACTCACTGAGGACTATACCTGGACAAGGACCAGGAAGTCTAGTTTTGCTCGAGTAAAGGGTATTCCCAAGAGGGTAGTGAAAGTAAAAATGGAAAGACTAATTATAGCCAGATTGTGAACAGACTTGAATGATCTTTATTCTGAAGGCAATGGGGAGTCATTGAAATTTACCGAATGGAGAAGTAACACAACTGAAGCCATACATTGTCTGTATGTATACAGTGTTCGGTAAGGGCTTTTGAATGATTCAGTCTGTATTAGTCTGGATCTCAAAAGAAATGAGATGCTACTATTAAATTAAGATAATTTGAAGAGGGTTTACTTGTAAGGGACTAAACATAGAAGGGAGAGCAGAGTATAGGGAAATCACAAAGAAAAGGCAGGAGCCCAAAGCTAGTACTAGCAAGACACACTAGCCTAAAAGGAGAAGAAAGAAGGGTTACCCAAACCCAGAAGGAGAGAAAGTTGTATATTGTGGGCTACTCAGAGAAAAGCAGTGACATTCTATCAGGAGACACAGCAAACTGGAGGTGGCCTCAGGAAAGGAACTAAAAACCACAAAACCAAACCCACTGCCATTGAGTCGATTCTGACCCCCTTTGGGTTTCTGAGGTGGTAAACCTTTATGGAAGTAGATTGCCCAGTCTTCCTTCCATGGAGCGGCTGGTGGGTTTCAACCACCAACTTTCTAGTTAGCAGCCAAATACCCTGACCTCACTTTCCTTCTCCCTTTGATCTCCTGCCAGGGTTCCCCATTGGACAAGCCCAATAGGAAGGGAGAGTACACAAGGGCCCACTGAAGAATTCACACAGGTCAGCTTCCAGGGACTGAGCAGAGGTGGGAGCATAGAGATGGGGCCAGGGGGCATAAACAGAAGCTATCTGGCTCAAAATGTTTCAAATAATGAATATTCTGTTACAATACAGTTTATTTACCGATGTGAAAAGTGAATACACAGTGATAGAATATCTGAAATTTTGGGTAACTCTCTGCGTAACTCTTCAGTCATCATCTTTCCTTTTTAGGCTATTATGTCTTGCTAGTTAGTACTAGCCCTAGGTTTCTACATTTTCTTTGTGGTTTCCCTATACTCTGCTGCCCCTTCTAGGTTTAAGTACATGTGAGTACACCCTCCTCAAATTACCAGATAATTGATACCCAATGATTATGTAACATAATTATATTCATTTGAAAATATCAACTCATTTATATTGTAACTCAATATGCCAGCTCTGAGACTTTGAGGGGAGAGGAAGAGTCAAGACTGGCTCAGATACATAACAAACTGATATAGTGTAAGAAATTAGCTAATTGTTATTCATAGTAAATGCCTTTTTATGAATAATTAAGAATCATATTGGTATTAATAGTTTACTATGCTGACTGAGCAATTATATTGCTCACATTAATGAAATAAGAGAAATCTCTTATAAACAGAAAGTTTGACCCTTCCTAATCAGGAGATAAGTAATTATACTTCCTATCATTTAATTAGACACTTAATTCAATTCCCAAGACATTGCCTTTGCACATGGGCATCCACATATTACATTTTCATGCCACTAATGAGCACAATGTCTTGTGAAAAATGCTGGCCAAAGTTCTATATTTCACTCTATCAAGAACTGATAAAATAACTTTGTAAGACGGTAAGCCTGAGATCTACTCTCATTTCATCTCTCAAAGTTTGGATACATCTTTTTACCTTTTTAAGCTAGTATCTTTGCCCTATCTAACCTCACGTGTTGTTAGTTGTTGTTAGGTTCCATCGAGTTGTGTCTGACTCATAGCAACCCTACGCACAGCAGAACAAAACACCGTACGGTCCAGTGCCAGCTCCATGATCCTTGCTATACTTGAGCCTGTCGTTACAGCCACTGTGTCAATCCCTCTCCTTGAGGGCAATCCCCTCTTTCGTAGACTCTCCACATTACCAAGCGTGACATCCTTCTCCAGAGAATGGTCCCTTCTGAGAACATGACCAAAGTAGGTGAGATGAAGTCTGGCCATTCTCGCTTCCAAGGAGCATTCCAGGTTCACTTCCTCTAGGACAGATAGATCTGTTAGTTCTTTTAGCAGTCTATGCTACCTTCAGCATTCTTCACTACTACCACAACAAAAAGCATCAATTCTTCTTCGGTCTTCCTTATTCATTGTCCAGCTCTCACATGCATACAAGACGATTGAAAATATCATGGTTTGTGTCAGGTGCACCTTAGTCCTCAAGGAGACATCCTTGCTCCTCAGTACTTGAAAGAGGTCCCTTGCAGCCAACTTGCCCAGTGCTATACGGCGTCTAATGTCCTGACTGCTGCTTCCATTGGCATCGATTGTAGAACCAAGCAATGTGAAGTCTTTGACAACTTCAATCTTTTCTCCATTTATTGTGATGCTACTTATAGGTCAGTTGTGAGGATTTTTGTTTTCTTTATATTGAGATGTAATCCTTACTGCAGACTGTATTCTTCAGTCTTCATCAGTAAGTGCCTCGAGTCATCCTCACTTTCAGCAAGCAAAGTTGTGTCGTCAGGGTATTGCAGGTTGTTAATGATTCGTCCTCCAATCTTGATGCCACATTCTTCCTCAGATAGTCCAGCTTTTATAACTCCAAGTGTGTGCACATTTGATTATAGTAATTGGCTTTGTCTGCTCAAGCTGCTCTTTGAAATCTTCTGTTCAGCTCTTTTATCTTGTCATTTCTTCCATTTGTTTTAGCTCATGTAGAAAATATACATTGAGCACTTATAATTTTCCAAACACCATATTTTTCTACCTTTCTTATCACAATAACCCAATAAATAGTTCCTGTTACTCTAATTTTTACAGATGAGTAAATTGAGTTTTATTACCTTAACCAAAAAAACCAAACTCACCGCCATCAAGTAGATTCCAACTCATAGCAACCCCTTTTTGGGATTCAGAGGCAGTAAATCTTTATGGAAGTAGATTGCCCAGTCTTCCTTCTGTGGAGTGGCTGGTGGGTTTGCACCACCAACCTTCTGGTTAGCAGTCAAATGCCTTAGGCACTACCCCACCAGAACTCCTTTATTTCCTTGTTGTTGTTGTTATGTGCCTTCAAGTCAGACCTGACTCATAGCAACCCCTCCTTGGGTTTCCAAGGTGGTATCACTATGGAAGTAGATTGCCCAATCTTCCTTCTGAGGAGTGGGTGATGGGTTTGAATCGCCAGCCTTCTGGTTAGCAGTCAAGTGCCTTCGGCACTACACTACCAGAGCCCCTTTATTACCTTAGGTTAAGTAATTTATCTGTAGTCTTACAGCTAATAAATTATAAAGCTAGGGTTTGAACCCAGAACCTGGTCTGACTTCAATATTATACTGATACTATAAAACCCACTTCCATTGAGTGGATTCCAACTCATAGCAACTCCCATTGTGTTTCCTAGGCTGTAAATCTTTACAAAAGTAGATCACCCTATCTTCCTTCTATGGAGCAGCTGGTGCATTTGAACTGCTGACCTTCTGGTTAGCAGCCAGATGCCTTATCCACTACTCCACACTATACTCACTGCTATCAAGTCGAATTTGAATCATGGTGACCCCTCCTTGAGTTTCCAAGGTGGTATCACCACATAAGTAGATTGCCCAGTCTTCTTGCTGAGGAGTGGCTGGTTAGCAGTCAAATGCCTTAGGCACTACACCACCAGAGCTCCCACCTACACTATGTTGTTGTTGTTGTTGTTGTTATGTGCCGTCGAGTCGACCCCAACTCATAGCGACCCCTCCTTGGGTTTCCGAGGCAGTATCACTGCGGAAGTAGGATTGCCCAACCTTCCTTCCGAGGAGTGGCTGGTGGGTTTGAACCGCCAGCCTTCTGGTTAGCAGTCAAGTGCTTTAGCCACTATGCTACCTACACCATACAACCCCTTAAATCAGAGAACATATTGCACTGGGCAAATGTGCTGCAGAATACCTCTTTAAAGTGTTAAAAAGCAAAGATGTCACTTTGAAAGCTAAGGTGCACTGGACTCAAGCCATGGTATTTTCAATCACTTCATATGCACGTGAAAGCTGCACAATGAATAAGGATAACCAAAGAAGAACTGATGCATTTGAACTGTAGTGTTGGCAAAGAATACTGAAAATATAGACTGCCAGAAGACTGAAAAAATCTGTCCTGAAAGAAGTACAGCCAGAATGTTCCTAAGAAGCGAGAATGGCCAGAGTTCATCTTATGTACTTTGGTCATGTTGTTAGAAGAGACCAGTCCCCGGAAAAGCATATCATGATTGGTAAAGTAGAAGATTAGCGAAAAAGGGGAAGACCTTCAGCTAGATGGATTGACACAGTGGCTGTGATGCTGGGTTCAAGCATAGCAAAGATTGTGAGGATGGCACAGGACCAGGTAGTGGCTCGTTCTGTTGTACACAGGGTCAGTCACTATGAGCTGGAGCCAACTCATTGGCACCTAACAACAACATACCACCACTTACCACATAATAGCATTTTGGAGGTCAAATATTAAAATATTTATGAAGATAACACGGTACACATATATAAGTATTTTTATTTTATACATTCTGACATCCATCACTAGTCTCTAAACACAACTTTTCAAAGGGAACATTCTAGTTCACTCTTCATAAAACTATCTTTATCACCTATTTTCACATTTTCAGTCTTCTTGTGATTGAGGTAGCAGTTTCAATTAATTAACTGCGGGACATACTTGAAGTAATTAAAAAGTTAATACCAGCAAAAGAAAAAGTTCAGAAGATTGAGCAAAAAAAAAGTATCTTTTCCACTACGATCATATTTATTTAGTTGCTTTTCAGGATTAAGTTACTGTTTAAGCGTAACTGTGGATTTGCATAAACTTAAAATAGACATTTTCTAATGTTCCCATACACATACAACATCTCTTTTGGTGTTTTGATATTATATGCTATGCTTCTTACTCTTTGTGAGTTCTGGTGATGCAGTGGTTAAAGCATTTGACTCCTAAGCAAAAGGCGGTTTGAACTCACTAGTCACTCCATGTGAGAAAGATGAGGTAGTCTGCTTCCACAAAGATTACAACCTTGGAAACCCTATGGGAAAGTTCTACTCTGTCCTGTAGAATCACAAGGAGTTGGAATCGATTCTATGCCAGTGGGTTCTTACTCCTTACTACAAAATTTCTCTGCTCAGAAACTTCCCAGTCCTCTGTTCAGTAGGGCAGCAACACTAAAACAGAATAATCCATAATTGCACACCTTGATCAAAATATGGAAGCCTGGGGGCAGGAGTGCATGGAAGGACAGACACAGGGAAGAGGTAACTATCAGGAGGAAGTGGGAGGGGAGCTGTTGCATTGTGGTAAATTGTAATCAATGTCATGAGACAGAGTGTATGTGAACTGCTGTATGGAAAGTGAATTTGCTCTGTAAATTTTCACCCAAATCACAATAAAATAAATAAATAAATAATTGAGAAGATAGAAAAAAATATATGGAAGTCCACTACCAGCACACTATTTGTAAAACACTGGCAAACATCATGCAGATGTGTGTTCTCTATAGCTCAACTCTCCTTTCCTTCTAGTTGTTCTTTTGCTGGATACAGGAAATTCATTCTCTTTTGAACGGGCTATATGCCTGGGTCTCCTTTTTTTTTTTCCTCACCTTTAGCGTCTAAAGGGAATTATTCTACTTCCAAGTCTTTTTCAAAGCCACAGGAGACTAAACCAGTGCAGTCTATTTTTAGAACGCAACCCTATCATCCTTCCAGTATGCAGCTCTCTCAAGAGGTGGATCATAGAATGGTTCCCATGCAGATTCCCACCTGCCCAAAGTTCCACTCTCCAGTGTTGAATGCTTGGGGCTCATATATTATTGCAATATGTGACCCAGGAAAAGTAACATGGACTCTTATTTACACAGATTTAATCAACTTCATTATTTCAGTTCTCCAACAAACTCACACATAAAAATCAAACAAAAAAACATGGGAAACATTAAACATTACCTAGTTTCTTTTTACCAAAGTAAAGGTAAAAAAGTTTACAAACTCTTTTGTCTCCCC
>NW_006921785.1:955314-961919 GCF_000298275.1 Orycteropus afer afer
ATATATAAATAGAAGAATGAAATTTAAAACCTGTTCTGGTTAAACAAAACCATGTTTTACATTCTCATTATCATGCTGCCTGGTTCATTAAGTACATTTTAATTGAACGCTTCCTTTGTGCCCAATTCTGAGGACTGCAATATTTAATTAACAGTCCTCATCTTCCAGAATATTGATGTGTCTAATATTTATAAAATGATTAAAATGTTATTTAGATGAGCTAGGGTAAAGGATAAAAATTATGTGTAATGAAGACCCTACATGCTATAGCATAAAAATTTAGGAATGCATTATAGCCTAAACTGTTGGGGAAAGGTTTGTGGCACAGGTATCAGTCAGCCTGAGTTGGGAAGATAGACTTTGGATTGGGGAAGAAAAGGGAGGACTTTACTGATTATTATGCAGGTAGTGAAAAGATAATAGCAGGAAAGGATATCAGTACTCCAGAAATATTCGGCTGGCACCAGCATATAGAATTATTTTCTGTGAGGGTGAGAATAAAGAATGAGATTCAAAGAAATAATTTTAGTGTTATATGTTGATGATAATAAACCAAACCCATTGCTGTTGAGTTATATCTGACTGATGGCAACCCCTCCTTGGGTTTCTGAGGCAGAATCACTATGGAAGTAGATTGCCCAACCTTCCTTCCCAGGAGTGGCTGGTGGGTTTGAACCGCCAGCCTTCTGGTTAGCAGTCAAGTGCCTTAGACACTACACTACCAGAGTGAGTAAAGAGAAGAGAAATAACCCACAAGACTTGTGATGATGAATCCTTACCATTATTTTCATCCTTGCCCATAAAATTCATTCTTATACAAAATTGTGACCATGGGACCCTAGCATTTCCCTTTGAGTAATTACACTTTAAATCTCAACATTAAATTCCTTTTGTAGGAAAGAATATTCTTGAATTCACTCTATGAAGCCAACATAAAGCTGATACCAAAGCCAGGCAAAGACACCACAAAAGGCAGACAATTACAGACCAACAGCCCTCATGAATATAGAAACAAAAATTTTCAACAAAATTATAGCCCAAAGAATTCAATAGCATATCAAAAAATAATATATCATGATAAAGTGGAATTCATACCATGTGTGCAAGGATGGTTCAACATTAGAAAATCAATCAACGTAATCTACCACATAAATAAAAGAATCACACGATCATCTCAATCAACACATAAAAGACATTTGATAAAGTCTAACATCCATTCCTGATAAAAATTCTCAGAAAATAGGAATAAAATGGAAAGTCCTCAACATAATGAAGGGCTTTTATACAAAACCAACAGCCAGCATTATTCTTAATGGAAAGAGACTAAAAAGCATTCCCTTTGAGAACAAGAACCAGACAAAAATTCCCCTGATCACCACTCTTCTTCAACACAGTATTGGAAGTTCTAGGTAGAAGAATAAGGCAATGCAATAAAGGTCATTCAAATTGTTGATGAAGTAAAACTATCCGTATTCACAGGTGATATGATACTTTGTTGTTGTTATGTGCTGTCGAGTCGACCCCGACTCATAGCGACCCCTCCTTGGGTTTCCAAGGCGGTATCACTACAGAAGTAGATTGCCCAACCTTCCTTCTGAGGAGTGGCTGGTGGGTTTGAACTGCCAGACTTCTGGTTAGCAGTCAAGTGCCTTAGGCACTATGCTGCCAAAGCGCCTATACACAGAAAATTCCAAAGATTCCACAAGAATGCTACTGTAACTAATATAGGAGGATTCTTGAATTCTTCTACACCAACAAAGAGAACTTTGAAATCAGGAAAAAAAAAAATACTATTTACAATAGCCTCCCCCAAAAGATAACATACTTGAAAATAAATATAACCAAGGACATAAAAGACTTATACAAAGAAAACTACAAAACACCATTGCAAGAAACCACAGAGATCTATATAAATAGAAAAACTTACTATGTTCATGGACAATAAGATTACATTGTGAAACTGACAATACTACCCAAAGCAATCTACAATTACAAAGTAATCCAGATCCAAATTGAACAGCATTCTTTAATAAGATGGAAAATGAATCACAAACTTTACATGGAAAGGAAAGAGGTCCCAGATAAGTAAAGCATTACTGAAGAACAACAAAGCAAGAGGCCTTAAACTACCTGATCTCAGAACCTACTATATAGCCATAGTAGGCAAAACAGCCTGGTACTAGTTCAATTATAGACACGTACAACAATGGAGCAGAATTGAGAACACAGATATAAATCCATCCTCCTATGGACAGCGGATCTTCAACAAAGAGCCAAAGTCCATTAAATGGGGAAGATATAATCTCTTTAAAAAACGGTTCTGTCAAAACTGGATGTCTCTATGTAGAAAAATGAAAAAGGACGATAATTTGCACCATGCATAAAAACTAACTCAAAATGGATCAAAGACCTAAATGTAAGACCTAAAACTCTAAAGATCACAGAAGAAAATAGGGACAATGCTAAGGGCCCCATCTTGGTTCTGTAGTGCTGCTATAACAGAAATACCACAGTGGATGGCTTCAATAAACAGGAATTCATTCTCTTACAGTTTAGGAGGCTAGAAGTCTGAATTCAGAGTCCCAGCTCAAAGGCCCTTTGACCTTGGGCTACAGCTTTTCCTCTTATTCCAGCTGCACTAGAACTGAAGGTATATCGTTAACTCATGCAGTTGCTGGCTACTGAGGCTGACAAACCCAAGGTCAAAAGGTAAAATGGCACAATCCTAAAATCAGCAGACAACACAGTAGGCCACTGGTTCAAATCTGGGAACCAGAGATAAAGACTTGGCCAAACACAGGACCTAAACATACCAAAAAGCTAGAGACCTTTTTCAAAGCTTCTCCTTGTATACTGGAAGCAGGCCACACCCTGAAGGTAACTACTTAACTGCTCACAGCAGAGGCTACCATGGAGGTGATTATAATCTCATCATGAGAAATAACTATATCCAGCTGCCCAGCCACTCAAAACTACAGCCCAGTCAAGTTGACACACAATCTTAACTACCGCAGGCCCTAATACATGGCATAAATAGAGTATCAAACATAACTAAAAATTTACAAATAGCAGAAGACATACTAGTAACTGGAACCTCCTAAAAATTAAACAGTTACGCTCATCAAAAGTCTTCTCCAAAAGAGTAAGGACCTACAGACTGGGAGAAAAATGTGGCTGTGATATATCTGACAAAAGTCTAATCTTTCAAATTTATAGAAACCTCAACACCTGAACAATAAAAGGACAAATGATCCAATAAAGAAACGGGCAAAGGATATGATCAGATACTTTATGAAGGAAAATATTCAGTCGGCTAAAAACACATGAAGAAATGCTCAAGATCATTAGCTATTAGAGAGATAGATGCAAATCAAAACAATAATGAGATATCATCCCACCCTGATATAATGGCACTACCCCCGCCCCCAAAGAAAAGAAAAGAAAAATGTTGTACAACCACTCTGGAAGACAATATGGCACTTCAGCACTTCCTTAAAAAGCTAGGTACAGAAATACCGTATGATCCAGCCAGCAATCCCACTGCTAGGTATTTATCCAAAACAAATAAGAACCATCACACAAATAGACATATGTGTACACAAACGTTCACTGCACTGTTATTCACAAATACCAAAAAGAGAGAAATACCCTAAGTGCCCATCAACAGATGAATATATATATATATATATATATATATATATATATATATATATATATGGTGGCACATACACACATGGAATAGTATGCAACACTAAAGAATAAAGATAAATCCACAAAACATCTCACATCATGGATGAATTTGGAGCACATTATGCTGAGTGAAATATATCAATCACAAAGAACAAATATTGTATGAGACCACTACTATTAAAAAAAAGAAATGCTTACACACAGAAAAAAATCTTTGGTGGTTACTAGGGATGGGAGGGAAAATTACTAATTAGATAAGATATGTATTAATGTGAATGGAAAGGCAATACACAATATGGGGGAAGTCAGCACATCATGAGCAAGGCAAAGGAAGACACTGAAAGGAACACAAGAATAAAGGGCAATGACAGTAATTACTATAACAGACAATCCTGCAACAACAGTGTGGTAGTTAAGTTGGGTGTCAACTTGGCAGGGCCTGGTTTTGAGTGCCTGGGCAGATGAATGTAGTTATTCCCCATGATGAGACTGGCAATCAACTCCACGGTGGAATCTATTGGAGCAGCTGAGTAGCTGCCTTAGGGATGTGGTAGGAGAAGACTTGAGAGAGGTCTTGGAGTTTTACCGCACACTTGGACCCTGCATGTAGCCAAGTCAATGGCTTCCCATGTTGTCTGCTTATCTTAGGACTGTTAATGGACTTGAATTAGTGAGTTGTCATATTGTTTGATAATCTTGGGACCATGCCACTTTCTTTGTGACCTTCGGTTTGCCTGCTTCAGCAGCTAGCTGCTGTCTGAGCTAAGAGAAACCTCTAGGTTCAGTGTGCCATGAGCAGAGATGAAGCCCAAGGTCAAAGGGCTTTCAGCCAGCCCCTAGAGCTGGCACTTTGAACTCAGACTTTTAGCCTCCTAAACTGTAAAAGAATAAACTCCAGTTTATGAAAGCCATCCATTTGTAGCATTTTCTGTTAAAGCAGCACTAGAGGAGCAAAACAGATGATATTAACAAACAAGAATTTACAAATGGATACATAGGCAGATAAGTAGCTAAAGGGGTGTAGGAGGGCATAAGAGATACACTCACCTGCAGATAGATATAGGTTTGGTTGTGGATATTGCTATTTATAAAATTATAGGTGCTGCATGCATATTAATATAGAAAACAGCACATAAGGGGCACCATCATGTAACTTGTTAGACATAACCAAACACCTCAGAGGATGAAATTCCTAGGCTTGAAGGGGAAGGACCATAGAATAGGAGTCATCTATATCAGTTGGCAGGAGCTCTGGTAGCATAGTGCCTAAGACACTTGACTACTAACCAGAAAGCTGGTGGTTCAAAGCAACCAGCCACTCCTTGGAAGGAAGGTGAGGCAATTTACTTCCATAGTGATACTGCCTTGGAAACCCAAGGAGGGGTTTTTATGAGTCGGGTCCAACTCGACGGCACATAACAACAACAACAACATCATATCAGTTGGCACAACATAGTTTGTAAATGAACGTTCTGTGTCATACTTTGGTGAGCAGTGTCTGGAGTGTTAAAAACTTGAGAGTGGCCATCTATCGGTGGTCTATTCCCATCTGGAGCAAAGGAGAGAGAAGAAAACCAAAGGCCCAAAGGAGCAATTAGTCCAAAGGACTAATGGACCACATGAACCACAGTCTACCCAACCCTGAGATGAGAACTAGATCTCGCCTGGCAACCACTACCCACTGCTCTGACTGGGATCACAACAGAGGGTCCTGGACAGAGCAGGAGAAAAATGTAGAACAAAAATAAAATTCACATTAAAAAAAAGCCCAGGCTTACTGGTCTGATAGAGACTGGAAGAGCCCCGAGACTGGCCTTAAAACACTCTTCTGACCTAGAACTGATGCCTGTCTGGGAGACCACCTTTTGGCCAAACAATAAACAGATCCATAAATAAACAATAATGTGTACCTTAGAAGAATCAATCATAGGAGATCAAAAGGACAACATTTACCCAAAAGCAAAGATGAGAAGGTAGCAAGGGGTAGAAAAGCCAACGAAAGGACACAATGAACCCAGGGAAGAAATGGGGAGAGTGCTGACGTGCCGACAGATTATGGGGAATACAACCAGTGTCACAGGATACATTATGTACAAACTTCAAAGGGGAAACTAATTTACTCTGTCACCTTTAACCTAGTAGCATAGTGCCTAAGGCACTTGACAGCTAACCAGAAGGCTGGTGGTTCACACCCACTAGCCACTCCTCAGAAAGAAGGTTGAGCAATCTACTTCCGTAGTGATACTGCCTCAGAAACCCAAGGAGGGGTCACTATGAGTCAGGTCTGACTGCACAGCACATAACAACAATAACGACAATACACATAAATGAATTTCTTTTGTCTCCTCTAGACACAAGTATTGAATGTTTTTTCATATCCTCCCACAAAATGCCAGTCTTATGGCTAATCCATGTGGAGAAGAGATGTCATGCATATTTCTTTGCTCCCCAGTGAGTAAAAGACAATGCTGACAAGTAGAGAAGACAGTCCTTGCTTACAAGGTATGTAGACTGAGGCAATTATGGTGGCCATGTACAGAAACACTAAGAGAAAAAGGAATTTTACCCAACAAGTTGTTCACTGAGTGGAGAAATTGCTAAAGGCAGGATAGTAGATTTCTCCCAGTGGGGAAATGTTAAAAGATCTTCTTTCAATGCTTCCCAAAGTAAAATAATATAAAACATTCCTGCCCAGAGAACAAGGCAAGATGGCTGACTAGGCAGAAAGACTGCACAGATGCTCTTCAACAAAGAAAAGGGAAATCAATTAACACAGACACAGAAGATAATCCTGGACCCCTGAGCCTTGAAGGGAAGGATATAGAGGTGGACTGAACCCCAACTAGCAGAAGAATTTGTGTGAGAATACCAAAAATGGAGACAAATGGAGCAGCAGTCTGGCAGGGATCCTGAGC
>NW_006921785.1:962094-962726 GCF_000298275.1 Orycteropus afer afer
TATTTTGGATATTTAAAGAGACAGCGCTCTCGCAGATTCCTGTGGTGGTAGGACTTAAGAATTAACCTAAAAATCACCCTGCTAATCAGGGACTGCATGGAGGACTGTGCACGGTGGCTGGGGAACAAACAGAAAAGGTGAAGAGAAAGGTGGGCTGAGCTGTGGACTTTTGCCAGTCTGGAGATGCTGCCATTTTGAAGGTTTAAAAAGCAGCTTGACTATTTTGGATATTTGAAGAGACAGTGCTCTCGCAGATTCCTGGGGCTTAAGAACACGTTCTGCTTTCCAGCAACCCCAAGGACACTCGGGACCTGCAAGACAAGTTTTTTGAAGGTTATTCGATTGTAATTTGTGTCTAATTGAGTGGGAGACAACAACAGTCCCCATAAGACACAACTAAACCCATACCTCCTGCAACTTCACTTACTGAGCAACAGCCACTACTCCTTCTCCACCAATGGGACAACGATAAAAAAACCACCAAGAAGAGCCTGAATCACCCTTGACTGCTCTTCACAAACACTTAACAGAGATCTAAATACAACAATGCCATGATGCCTCAGAGACAACAGACCATGACAGTCCACACGAAGAAGTAGGATAAAGTGGTAGAAACAAGGGAGCAGGATACA
>NW_006921785.1:968785-989982 GCF_000298275.1 Orycteropus afer afer
CAATCACCAGCAATATCAAAGTTGGCAAAGGCCATTTATAGTCTTATGCTATAAATGATGTACTCTATATTAAAAAGAAGAAGAAGAAGATAGGCCAGTACATTTTGAAATGTAGAAGAGAATCCAAATCAGCATTATCTTTTGACATCTGCCTTTGGTATTGATTAATCAGTGCGTGTGTGTGTTTTGTCTCCATACTGAACTAACACAATATTCATGTAAAAATTAAATCAAAGAAGATTGCATTACAATTGGTTATCTCTAACCCTGGAAACAGGGATGAGAGGAGTACTGGTTAATGCTCTATATGCTTAATTGACTTTTCTAAAAGAAATGCTGAATTTAACCTCCCCTTCAAAATGAAATAACTATACTGCTGACAGATTAAATTTTTTTATTCATTGCATGTCTTGTTCAGAATACTGTATGTAAAAGAAATTTCCATTCGAAGACCTCTAGAGTTTGCTGAGTAATGACTTCATCAGCAGTCTTCAAAATAAATTTCATATATAAAGTATGTTGACACAAAATATTTTTAAATACTCTGAATTTGGAAAAAGTGAAAATGACTTGAATGGTTTTTAAAATATCATTTATCCTGATGTGTAGTGGGCACTGTGAGTTTTCTTTTCAGCAGTCATTTTGTTTTGATAGGATTTTACAACTATCCCTAACTCTAAAGGTAGGCCTTAATCTAAACAAATCAAGGTAATCTAATCCATTTTGTCTGTTTATGGTAAACTAGGCCTGTAGCAACCAGTCAATGGTATTTCCTGGCCACAGATATTTCTTGAAATTTGTTCAGTGGTACCCACATTGTCTGAGTGTATGTAATCCCAGTTTTCTTCAGGGACTATTTTATATATGCAACTAAGTGAACCAACTAAAGAATGAAGTCAACAGCACTCTAAATGGCTGAGTAAAAAGATGAGAAATCAATTATCATTATCATTATTATTATTATTATTATTGTGATTTGCGTTAAAATTTACAGAGTAAATTCATTTTCTGTTCCACAGTTCATACACATTTTGTTTCATGACATAGATTACAATCTCCTCAATGTAACAGCTTCCCTCCCGTTTCTTCCCTGTGGTTACCCTTTCCCTGTGTACTTATTTCCTATACATGTCTACCTTTTGAACTTTCTTCCTGCACAAATGCTGCCCTTCTGATCTCCCATAGTTGATTGTTCTAAGGAATGTACCTACTTGGTGTAATTTTCACCTCATAGGCCTATCTGTTGTTTGGCAGAATGTTAAGCCGTGAGAGTGAGTTCAATTCCAGGCCCAAAGAGTGACTTGAGGCCATAGTCTTGGAGGGTTCACCAGTCTCTATTAGACCAGTAAGGCTAGTCTTTTTTATGAGAAATCGAGTTCTTAATGAGAAAATTGACACTTAACCAAACTTTAAGCCTGGTCTACCTCTGGATTTTCCAGTCAAATGAGCCAAATAACCATCTTTGTGTTTAAGCCAGGTTGAGTCATATGTTCCACAAACTGCAGTCAAAATCATCCTTATCACTAACCATATATGCTGCCTAATTCTTATGAGAGTCTACCTATACCTATGCTTAGAGATCAAGAATTTGACTCTTAGATCCTGATGAGTTTCCCAGCATCTTTTTTATTTGTCCAGAAATGAAGAGCTAAAGAAGCAGCCATCTGAAGAAGGTAAAATGATTTTTTAGAGGTTGCAACTAATGGAGTCTCCTGGGCCCACGGGTTTAATACCATGTCATTATCACATACCAACCTCATCACTGCTAAGATTGGTGAAGGTGCTGTACTTCATTAAAAGGATCATTATGAGTTTCCAAATTCAGGTCTAGAATCTCAGCCACAGAAGAGATTGCATCTTTAGTGTTTTAGGATCAGAAACCATGTCATATTACCCAATAAGCAAGATAAGCATGGGCTTACTTGTGCTTACTTACTAAGCTGTAGTAGACAACTTCACATTTTTCACCACATCAAAGATTCTGCTTCTAGGTATGGCTGGCATCTGTCTCTCTCAACTCAACAGCACCTTCCTACAGAATCAAAGCCTCCTTTCAAATTTATAATCCCTAACAGGGACAGAGTACCCAGTAAGCAAGGTAAGCACAGAATTACTTGTGCTTATTTCTTTATCTGTTGTGAATACTTTCACGTTTTTCACTATATCATGTAGTGAAATTCAGGTGAAAGTGTTCAGTACAGATTAGCCAAGTAAGCACAAATAAGCCCATGCTTACTTTGTTTATTGGGTAATCCACCAGTAATCTACACAGAACTAAGCAAAATGTACCCGAGAAAAATAATTTATGAATTAACGTATCCACATATTATTTTAAATTACTTCTTTACAGGAGCTTCTAAGCTTTTATTTTATTTCATTTCATTTTATAGGAGCTCTGGTGATGCTGTGTCTAAGGCATTTGACTGCTAACCAGAAGGTTAGTGATTCAACCCTACCAGACACTCTGTAGAAGGAAGATCGGGCAACCTACTTCCATAAGGTAAGCCTCAGAACCCCAATGGGGGTTGCTATGAGTCAGAATCGACTTGATGGAAGTGATTTTTTTTTTTTTTTTTTAAGTTTTATTTGGAAAACTAAAAATTCAAGTACGAAGAGGACAGCTTCCATGGTAAATAAGAAAAGCATGGAATATGAATCTTAAGACCTGGTTGAATTCCTATCTGTGTTCACCTGTGGTCCAGTTAAGCAGATGAGATGTAAAATTCTGTTTGAGTTTGTTGAGTAGAAAAGAAAGGGTACCTTGCAAGAGTTGATAGTATGAGAGCAAGTATGTCCCTGAAAGACTACTCTCTATTATTACCACTGAGGTGAAAAGACTCTCATCTTTATGCAAAAGAACACCCCATTATCAGAGACTCTTTTATCCAAAGGGGATCTATCTATTACATTTTTTAAAAAAAAGGGGGACATCTGTTTTTATTGATCTAGATGTTTGTCTAGATATGGATGTACATATAAAATCTGACACACTACACAGACCCTTCCATCCAGCCTTCCATGTGATAAAAGTGATGCTGAACACCTTTCAAAATTATCTCCCCACAAAATGCAAAATGCAGCTGGTTGTTGTTTTTATTGCTTCATTAATCTGTGATTGAAATTTTCATCATAACCAGGAGTTAACTTCAGGGATGTAAATGCTTCTGTATAAGGAAATTCTTATTTAACTATTATTAAAGTGAATGGTTAGCTATGAAACCTATAAGGAAAAATGCAGGTGTGTTGGGGTGGATGGAGAACACACAGGCCACAGAGTTGGTCCTTTCTTATGGTGAGTGGACAGACCCACAGTGCAGGTCCAGGGGACATTCTATTCAGATTGCATTTTATGTGAATGGAAAATCCTGGAGCACAACTCCACAATATATTAATGGTATCCCCAGAACTGGCTCTTCCCCAGACCACATTTCAGTTCAAAGACAACAGTACATTCACTAGAGAAATTAATCTTATCTTCCTATTTGTATTTTTAAGTCTACATGTCTCAAGATTGGCTTAGTGCCCATAATCAATGCTTAGGCTACGTAAAGTTGAAACAGTTGGATCTTCTAATCCACTGTTTCTCAAATTAGGTAAAAGGATGGGTAAGGAGTGCCCATGGAAATTTAAAATTTAAATTTTATGTGTGTGTATGTATATATAGGCACAAATATGTGTCAAGGTATGTGTATATGTCTATTTACCCATATATTTGTAGGTAAGCATACTCTGGGGCACCTGGATGATGACTTTGTAATTGAGTACTGCCACAAAAGTTTAGAACAAATGTTTAACTTTTTTATCATAATCTGTTTCACTCAAAGTAAAAGCCAGATGAAATCACAGTGCATTGAATAAGCAATGGTCGGTAGTATTCAAATAGAGAAAATGGAGTAATCAGCTGACTTTTGAAAACTCAGCAATAGTTGAGCCCCAGTGATGAGAAGACATTTCACTTGCAGACTGATGTCTTTCAGAAAAACCAGCTCTGAACATACCATTGTTGTAACAATTCATTCACAGTTAGAATGTGCAATGAGAAATTTCTGTTTCCAAATAGTTCACATAACATTTTAATGTACTTTTCAGTAAAGCAGCATCGTTATCTTTACCTTCAAATGAACAAAACAATCATGGAGCAACAAGTAATTGAATTCAGCATTTTAGGATTTTTAGCCAACAGATATTTGATTAAGTATGAGGTCAAGTTATCCTCAAATAATAAACAAAATTAAGAGATAGTTAATATAATTCTGAACAACATACTTCTGTGAATAAATAATCTCTACATAAGTATTGAAATCAAAACACAAAAACATTAAATATAGCACTGGACTTGAACTAAGGCAATAATATATAATAAAAAAGAGCACCTATAACATTAAATAAGTATTATCAATTTGAATTGAACTGCTTTTGTGTAGATTTGTTTATATTATAAAATGTATAAATCATGTAGTTTAATAATGTATTAGTGCCACAAACAGGAGAAATTTATGGCCACATTTATGTATGTATATTATATGTAATAAAATAAATTGATACTTAATAGCCATCAATATTATTTTCCATTAAAAAGATGAGTACCTTTGCTGAGATTAAGAAGCAACCAAGGTCTAAAAAATTCAGCACCAAATCAATGAATGAAAAACACAAATCTTCCTAGTTTCCTATGCAATGATTCATTTATTAATATTTATTGAATGCCTACTTGTTCTAGGCACTGAAATTAATCAGTGATCTCCATCCTCAGAGAGCTTATAATCAATAAGTGAGACAGTGAATTAATATATGAACAAGTAATTTACAAAAAGCAATTCAAATTACATTAGGTGTATGACGGAAATAAAGTTCTATGATAAACTAAGTAACTAGGAGGACCAATTGAGATTAGATGATCTATAGGAGGTAGCATAGTGCCTAAAGCACTTGACTGCTAACCAGAAGGCTGGCGGTTCAAACCCACCAGCCACTCCTCGGAAGGAAGATGGGGCTATCTACTTCTGTAGTGATACTGCCTCGGAAACCCAAGGCAGGGTCGTTATGAGTCGGGTCCGACTCGACGGTACATAACAACAACAACAACATAGGAGCCTCTTGGAGAGCATGTGGCTTAAGATGACACCAAAACTAAAAAAAATAAAAACAGAAAATATGGATACTTAGACTAAAGAATGAGCCATCTAAGCAAAGAGTGGGCACAGGAGAAAAAGGAATTGTTCCAGAAGAGGGGAAAAAAGTTGTAAATGTGTAATGTAGGGAAATACGGCATCAGTAACTCAGGGTAAAATTCTCACCTTCCATGAAGGAGACTTAGGCTTAATTCCTGGTCAATGCACCTCAAGCACAGCCACCACTTATCTGTTAGTGTAGGCCGGCATGTTGCTATGGTGCTTAACAGGTTTCAGCAGAGCTTCCAAACTAAGAGTAGGAAGAAAGGCCTGGCAATCTACTTCCAAAAATTAACCAATGAAAACCCTATGGATTAAAATGATTTGATCTGCAACTGATCATGGGGATGGTGCAGGACTGGGCAGTGTTCCATCCATTGTGCACGGGGTCACCATGAGTTGGGAGTGACTCAACAGCGACTGAAAACAAGAAAAAAATGCCATTACATGAGTTTTCAGGGGCAGGCCAGGTGCATTATTCAGGACCATATTAAAGAGCTTTTATTTTATTCTGAGTAGGAAAGGGAAGCCACAGGGCGGTAGAAGCAGTAGACAAACATGATCCAATTTACATTTGAAAAACAATAAGCTGCAGTAGATAAAATGGCTACATGTGCCACTGACATAAAACTCATAGATGAACAAGAATGAAGTTTTTGTCACTCAGGATCAAAACTGCTTTGCAAGGAACCAGAGCCAAGGCAGTGTTTACAAGAGTATTTTACATTTTAATTTGAACTGCCAAAATTATTATCATGAGGTTTTACCTAAAAAAAATCTAGATTTCTTGCATCTCTAGAAATATTAACAATAAATTAAAATCTGAAAGATCCAGAAACATTGAACCTATATTCTTGCATACAACCAATTGGCTAGAGCAGATGCCCCCATCACCCCACACTGGAAGTGCAGTAATCTGTCACAGTCTGCTTAGCTCCCCACTACCTGAGAACTAGCTTACTTAATTCATTTCTCTCATCTGTTGGATGTGTCTAATTTATTATCCCTCCTCATAAGAACTAAAGCAAACCATACCCACTGCCATCGAGTCAATTCTGACTTGTGGAGACCCCATATGTTACAGAGCAGAACTTTTCCATAGGAAGTTCCTGGCTATAATGTTTACAGAAGCAGATCACTAGGTCTTTCTTCCACAGAGCCACTGAGTAGATGTGAACAGCCCACCTTTAGGTTAACAGCCGATTGCAATTCACTTATGCCACCCAGGCTACCTCTCATAGGTACTACAAGCAACTAAAAATAGTCATAGTCCTTGGCAGCTGTCCCTACTGCTGTCTCAAAACTTTTGTTGTTTGTTGTTGTTGTTATGTGCCATCAAGTCAGACCCGACTCATAGCAACCCCTCCTTGGGTTTCCAAAGTGGTATCACTATGGAAGTAGATTGCCCAACCTTCCTTCCAAGGAGTGGGTCGTGGGTTTGAACCGCCAGCCTTCTAGTTAGCAGTCAAGTGCCTTAGGCACTACGCTACCAGAGCTCCTCCTCAAAACTTTCACATAGATCATATCTAACGTGATCTTTTCTCTAGACTTGACCTTTTGTTGCTAGTCAACACTGGGCTCCTTTCCCCATTTGTTCTTTTAAGACTACACTAGACACAAAACATCAATTTGTCCTGTTTTAGTGCTTATCCAGAGCCTACAGCTTAACTGCAGATTTCCAAGCCAATACCACAGCTCTCAGGCTCTCCTGTTCTACTATGTTACTCTTTGAAGATACTCTCACTTGGAATCTGTACTGCTCACTCACATCTACTGTTCAAGCCATTGCTGGTCCCTATTATGGGGGTGGGATTGTTGTTGTTGTTATGTGCCGTCGAGTGGGACCCGACTCATAGCGACCCCTCCTTGGGTTTCTGAGGCGGTATCACTACGGAAGTAGATTGCCCAACCTTCCTGCCAAGGAGTTGCCAGTGGGTTTGAACCACCAGCCTTCTGGTTAGCAGTCAAGTGCCTTAGGCACTACACTAACACACTGCCATTGAGTCAGATCTGACTCATAGCGACCCCTCCTTGGGTTTCCAAGGTGGTATCACTATGGAAGGAGATTGCCCAACCTTCCTTCCGAGGAATGGCTGGTGGGTTTGAACCGCCAGCCTCCTGGTTAGCAGTCAAGTGCCTTAGGCAGTACGCTAACAGAGGTCCTTTATAATCAAATGTTTCAGTACCAAATAGTTTCTTCATGGTGCAAACAGTTAATGTGTTCAACTGCTAACCAAGTCTACCCAGAGGTACCTTGGAAGAAAGTATTTTTGTGGCAATATACTTCCACAAAAGCAGTTATTGAAAACCCTATAGAGCACAGCTGTGTTCTGACACACATAAGGTCACCATGAGTCAGCATCGACTGAACAGCATCTGGTAGATACATTGCTTAAAGTGCTTTATTTAAAACTTAATTGTAAGTTTAAAAGTAATAGGAACGCTGGTGGTATAGTGCCTAGGGCATTTGACTGCTAACCCGAAGGCTGATGGTTCAAACTCACCAGCCACTCTTTGGAAGGAAGGTTGGGCAATCTACTTTCGTAGTGATACTGCCTCGGAAACCCAAGGAGGGGTTGCTATGAGCCGCATCTGACTTCAGGGCAGTGCGGTTGGTTTTTTGGTTTATGCACAATCCTTACTGTATATTATGTACAGTGTCTTGGATTGAGATTAACTGGAGCCTGTTTCTAGAAAGCAGGTCAATTTGGTAAAGTCATGAAAAACACCACGAATAAATACATGTTCCTAAAACAATGTAAGGGCATTAGGTCATAGGACAGTAGGACATGCTAAGCTTCTCAAAAAATATTTGTGGAATTAGTGAATGAATGTCAAACTACTGGCCACTGTGATTGTGACATAAGATGATACAAAATGAAAGAACATCATCGTACTTTGTGACTGTTGTTGTTGCCCCCGACTCATAGTGACCCCATGTACAACAGAGCAAATCACTGCCCAGTTCTGTACCAGCCTCACAATACTTGCTATCACTGAACCCATCATCGCAGCCATTATGTCAATCCATCTCATTGCAGATCCTCAAAATAATAAGAAGCATCCTTCAAAAATGCCACTTACCTTCCCAAATACCCCTGACTGCTTAATCATGAGCTATGGCTTCATGTTGTTTTCCTAGCTTATGACATTTGACTGCTAACCAGAAGGCTGGTGGTTCAAACCCTCCAGCCACTCCTCAGAAGGAAGATTGGGCAATCTACTTCCATAGTGATACTGCCTCAGAAACCCAACAGGGATCGCTATGAGTCAGATCTAACTCAACAGCAGTGAGTTTGGGTTTTTGTTTTTTTTTTTGGTATTTATATTCTGAAACTATTAACCACCCTCCAGAATAATGATCTTTGTCCATTAATTACTTCCTGATTAAAGCAATACTTCTGTTGGTTCTACACATACTCTTGAAACAGAACAATGGATGGTATTAAGGAATTATGAAATAATCCGGGGAAGTTTCCTAATTTAGAAACATTACACTTATCACAAGTAACCACAATAAGAAAACAGTTAAACAAAAACTGTTGAATGCAGTTCTAAATTATGCCTTCCATTCAGACTCATTCTCTCGCCAACCGCCCCGCCCCGACCTTTCCCTGAGCAAAACATCTTATACAGAACAGTTACTCATTGCTCTCAGCCCTTCAGCTCTACCTTTATCAATACCACATCAGAGATGGCACAAGTTGCAATTGTGTTCTTTCTCTCTAGTCCCACCCAAGGCAGAAATCTTTAACCCTTGTCACGTTAATAATGCCACCATGTCACAAAACAAGATAATAAACCATCACAAAAGTTAGGAATGCATTTTGTGAAGCTAATTCAATAAATCCCTTATTTTGCAGCATGTAGGGAATAAATTGCCAGGAAACTGAAAGTTTCCTCCCTGACCTGATCTCTAACACTTGCTTAAAACAAAAAGAGTCTCATATGACCATTTTTCTCCCCATGTAAATTTAGGGCAATATATATATGAGTTTTTGAAACAACATATGAATCAAAATTCTGTCCTTCCTTCCCTAACTCAACTGACTCTGTGACAAATTAATTTGCCGGAAATCAACAACTGCAGGTTAGAGATAGAAATAAAGTCACATGAAAGACAAAATTGGGGCTATTTTGGATCTGTTAGCCTTATGATGGGATGTTTTAATTTATGCATCATAGAAATCTCTTTGCACCACTCTCCCTGTAATTGCAGTAGCTCACAATGCCTTTCTACTCTCTGGTTTCATTTTATTCTGGAAAAGCTGGGAAAAGTCACTTCAGATAACTGAGGATTTACTGTGGCTAACTCACTCTGACAGATATTACCTGAATTTTTTTTCCTTTCATCATCTCACTAATCATAGTAACAACAGCAATAGTAATAACTAAAATGTTTGATGAGCTTTAAATCATCAAAAGGAATCACATATTCATTTTTTCTATAAGATTTTCCATTGTTTTCCAATTCTCTATATGAATGTGAAAATGCATATTACATAAAATCCTTCCTATTTCCACTCTGAGCCATTACTGCTCTACAGACCCATTTATCTACTTTCCTATTATCTCCCCCCTTTTCTTCATGCCAGTGATAACCTCAGTTTTCTTCAGGGCAAATGTCCTTAGCCTCAGACAGTGGGTCATCCTAGCTATAAGCCAAACTTAATAATACTGGACATCAATTCCCCATCTTCACTTTCAGCTAGGGCACTTGGGAGGAGTCTTTGGGAGAATGTATGGAAACCTTTTACTCTCCTTATGAAAAAGAACTGATGTTACCAGCACCCCTATTTCACTCTTCTTGCTGCACTGAATTTGGACTTCATATCTGAAGCTGCAGCAACTATCTTAGAATTATAAAGCAGCAAGTGAGAATATGAACAGCAACATGCTAAGGATACCACTGTGGAAAGGCTGAGCCCTGAACCTGATGGCTTTGTTGAGCTGCTGAGTAACAGTCAACAAAATACTTAATTCCAGTCTTCTATGAAAAGGTTAGCAGTTTGAACCCATGAGCCACTCTGTGGGAGAAAGATGAGGCAGTCTGCTTCTGTAAAGATTTATAGCCTTGGAAACACCACAGGCAGTCTATTCTGTCCTGTAGGGTCGCTATGAGTCAGAATCAATTCAATGGGGTAGGTTTGGTTTGGGTTTTTTTTTTTATTAGTCTTCTCAATATTTAAGAAAAATTAATATTTATTTGATTGGAATACCTATTGAAATCTTCTGTGACTTGCAGGTGAATGCCTTTCTAGCTGATGCAATTACCTTTCTGTAAAATAGCTCAGGCCTTCTAAAAAATCTTCCTGTGTTCCTTTGTTTCCTGCATTTACATTCCACTATAACTTCCAAACACAGACTATTCCAGCCATCCCAACATGCTTATCACTTACTGAATTCTCTCTGAGTTGTCCATCATACGTGTCTTTGTTAATGGTTCCTCCTTCATCAGTGACTTCAAAACTTAGCCAATGTTAGTTACACATAGTCCATGCCTCAGTAATCCTAGTCCCAGGAATATATTAACAGACGTGCATACATATGTTCACCAAAAGACAAGACTGCACACAGTAGCACTCTTTATAATAATGTCAAACTGAAAACAATCCAAATGACCATCTACTCTAAAATGGATTTAAGGTGTTGTGCATAGTCCGCCAGAGGTATGAACAAAACAGTCTTACAAGAAATAAAACCAGAGTGCTTCTCAGCAGCAAGGATTACAATAGTTTGTCCTGCTAGCTTTGGACACATCATCAGAAAAGACCCATCGCTAGAAAAGGATATCATGGTTGGTAAAATAAAGGGTCAGGGAAAACTGATTCAGTGAAAACAAGGGAAGCCCTCAATGGAATGGACTGACACAATAGGAGCAACAACGAATTCAAACACATTAGACAGCATGAAGATGGTGCAGGACTGGGCAACGTTTTACTCTTTTATACATAAGGTTGCATGACTCAGAGCCAACTCAATGGAAACTAACAATAACAACATTTACAGTAATGATAAGGAACCAACTATAACTACACTATATGCAACACTATGGCTAGATCTCACAAACTTAACATTGAACCAAGAATCCAGACATATAGAAGAAATGCTGTATGATCTCATTCATGTAAAGTCTCAAAACAGACAAACTAATCTATAGAGTCAGAGAAAGATAATTGCTGTCCTTGGGGAAGGCAGTGACTGGAAGAAGGCACAAGCAGAACTACTGGGATGCTGGTAATGTTCTGTTTTTTGATCTTTGTGATAGTTACACGGGTGTAAAGCAAATTTACAAATCCGTCTGGGAAGAAGTACAAACAGAATGCTCCTTGGAAGCAAGGATGGTGAGATTTCATTGCACATTTTTTGTTTTTAGAGAGGACCAGTCCCTAGAGAAGAACATCATGCTTGATAAAGTATAGGGTCTGTGAAAAAAGATGAAGACTCTCAACGAAATGGATTGACAGAGTAGCTACAACATGGGGCTCAAACACAGCAGCACTTGTGAGTATGGCTCAAGACCAGACAGTGTTTTGTTGTGTTGTACACAGGATTGGAACAGACTCAGTGGCACCTAACCACAACAACAAAGCCAAACTTAATAATACTGTACCCCAAACTGTATATTTATGATCCAAACATTTCTCTGTATGTAATATTTAAAGAAAAAGTTTTCAAAAACAAAGTTCACCCATATTGAAAGGAATCATCACATTTCTTTCACAATCCTTTCTCTGATTCATTCTTCCTTTCTTCTTTCTTACTCCTTAATAGCATTTTCTATGCTTATTTTACATCACATATCCCAGGCTGTATTGAGGTGTTTGTAGATACAATGTTTTTTCCCAAAAGACTGTGATAGCTCTGAAGGCAAAGATCACACCGCTGTTATCGCATATCTCAGTGCACAAAATAGATCAGTCCACATTTTTGTGATTACGTTCATTTGAAATAGCTTCCTATGAAATATATATACCAACAATCAATCAGCCATTCATTGTGATTTTGAGTTTTCATAATCTAGTAATACAAAAACTTGAAATTTTGAAGACAGCCATAGTAAGGTAGAAGGTTCATTGTATTAAAAATCAAAATGCTTCCCTTGCAAATCTTCACTAGTCACTCATTTAAGCCTTGGAAAATTATACAGGTGATGCATTCTTAGATCTACAGTTTTCTCATCTGAAATATAGGAATGTCAAGGCATACCTACAAAATTAGAATTACTATATAGTTCACTAAAGGAAAATGACACAGGTGCTTAGGGTTAGAGGACAGTAACTAGGCATACTGGTTTGAAAGCTGTGTTCTAGAAAACCATGGATTCTTTAGAATTAAAATTTATGCTTCAAATGGGATCAAACAATGTGGCTCTCTCTTTTGGTAAAGTGACCTCAAACACAAAAGCTAGGACTATGAGATAGACTGCTCAAAACATCATCTGGAACCAAATAGGAGTGTCATCCATCTTATAAGAGCAAATTGCCAAACTGAATTTAGGAATACTATTTTACTTTATTTGTGGGGATCTTTTCCTGGTACTACAGGGAGAAAAATTCATTAAGCAAACTTGATTTATTTTTTATATCTACAATAAGAAACACTTTGTTAACAACTGATCAATATTTTAGCAAGAAGGAAAAATATGCATTTCTCACACTTTCCTAATCATTTTTTCTAGTGAGGAGATACTCATCATTAGTATATATATAAATGTTACTTGATTAATTCACTTTCTAACAAGTTATCTCTCAAGTCCCTCCTCCCTACCTCCTCTACTCCCATGGACAGGGGAAAAAAAAAAATGCACACACATATATACGCTTAATATATTTTAAAAAAAAAAAAAAAACTCATTGCAATCAAGTCGATTCCAACTCATAGTGACCCCTCCTTGGGTTTCCAAGGTGGTATCTCTATGCATGTAGATTGCCCAATCTTCCTTCCAAGAAGTGACTGGTGGGTTTGAACCACCAGCCTTCTGGTTAGCAGTCAAATACCTTAGGCACTACACCACCAGAATTCCTTATGCTTATATAAACCAAAACCAAACTCACTGTCGCCAAGTCGGATCTGACTCATAGAGACCCCTCCTTAGGATTCCAAGGCGGTATCACTACGGAAGTAGTTTGCCCAACCTTCCTTCCGAGGAGTGGCCAGTGGGTTTGGACCACCAGCCTCTGGTTAGCAGACAAATGCCTTAGGCACTACACTACCAGAGCTCCTCACATACATAAATATACATGTATACACACACACACACACACACATATGTATATATATATATAAATTATCACACGTAAGGTTTGGTGTTCTTTCTTTTACATAACTAAGATATTGGTAATAGGATAGAGAGGATGGAAAGGAAGCAATGACTATTATTCATTACATTAGCTATGAGTTAGTTGAAATAATTTCATTACTTCATTATTTCCAAAAGCATGGTACACAAAATAATTTTAGGTGATACACTCAGATGAATGTGTATATATACACATATATACACAAAACAATGTATATATACAATAAAAAAAACCCCACTCCCATTGAGTCAATTCCAACTCGTAGCAACCCCATTGGGTTTCTGAGGTAGTAAATTTTTACTGAAGTAGATTGCCAGTCTTCCTTCCTCAGAGTGACTGGTGGGTTTGAACCACTAACCTCCTGGTTAGTAGTCAAACGTCTTAGGCACTATGCCACCAGAGCTCCTTGTATATATACATATGTATCTCTCTCTATATATATATATGTATGTACACATGTGTGTGTGTGTGTGTGTGTGAAGAGTTTCTGGTGGCACTGTGGTTAAAGCACTGGTCTGCTAACCAAAAGTTTGGTGGTTTGAACCCACCAACTGTTCTTGGGAGAATGATGAGGCAGCCTGCTTCCATAAATATTCATAGCCTTAGAAACCCAATAGGAGCAGTTCTAATCTGTCCTATAGGGTCACTTTGAGTCAGAATCAACTCAATTTACTGTGAAATCACAAGCTCAAAATGCTAGTTTTTTTCTAGTACAAAAAAGCTATTTTGCTATGTTGTTGTTGTTGTATGCCATAGCCTTATGTATACGTTTTTATATGTGTATATATGTAAATTTATGTATGTATGTATGTATATGTGCACAGACATATGGCTATATCAAAATAACTTTTTTGTACTAGAAAAAACTAACATTTTGAGCTTGTGATTTCACAGATATTGTACAATAAAGCTAAACTGAATTTTTAAGATTGTATTGATTTAAAGAAAAAATAACAATGTAGGGAGTGCACAGATATAGGAAAATGTTGAATAAGGTTTGTGAACATCTACAGTTTGAGGCTGCTGTCTCAGTCAACAGTACTTATATCATTACGTAGCAAGAGTCTTCTTAAGACTGCTTTCCTCTGGGTCACTTCCAAAGACATTTCTAATTCATATCCAGGATGGTAGAGATGAGAAATAATGTTTCAGATAAGATTATTTCTAGAAAAATGGAACAAAAAAGTCATCTCAGCATGTACTAATAGGAATTGCAAACTTAGGGGATAAATGGAAGTGTGGAGAGTTAGAGCATGCCTTGGAAGAATGGGTGACAGGAGACTGTGTGTTTTAGCAGATTCCCTTTCTGAACCTCTATTTGCTCATCATTTAGTAAGGAGACTGAATTCTCTCTAAGCATCCTTCCAGCAACATCAATCCCGAGTCAAAGCACAAAATATTAACTCTGCTTTAGGAGCACAGTTACCTAAATATGTCAAATGGACTTATTGTTAACTACTTTTTGCCAGTGAGTCAATTCCAACTCACTAAGATCCTACAGGATAGAGCAGAAATGCTCCATACGGTTTCCAAGGTTATAAATATTTAGGGAAGCACACTGCCTCATCTTTCTCCCATGGAGCAGCTCGTGGGTTAGAATCACCAATCTTTTGGTTAGCAGTCTAATGCGTTAACCACTACTCCACCAGAGCTCCTTTACTGTTAACTCAAAAAATAAACCAAATCCACTGCCATAAAGCCCATTCTGACTCCTAGGCAACCCCCACTGGGTTTCCAAGACTGTAAATCTTTACAGAGGCAGAGTGCTTCATTTTTCTTCTGTAGAGCAGCTGGTGGGTTCGAACCAATGACATTTTGGTTAGCAACTTAATGCCTTACCACAGCGCCACAAGCGCTCCTTTATTGTGAACTAAAACCCAAACCAAACTCACTGCCATCGAGTTGATTCTGATTAATAGTGACCCCCTTTGGGTTTCTGAGGTGGTATATCTTTATAATTTAAGGAAGACTGCCCAGTCTTCCTTCCACAGAGTGGCTGGTGGGTTTGAACTGCAACCTCCCGGTTATTAGTCAAATGCCTTAGGCACTACGCCACCAGAGCTTCTTTTATTAACTCAAAAAACAAAACAAAACAAAAAATTCACTGTCACTGAGTGGATTCCTACTCATAGTGACCCCCATTGGATTTCCAAGGCTGTAAATTTTTATGGAAGGAGATCATCCCATCTTCCTTCCATGGAGCGTCTGGGTTTGAACTGCTGATCTCCTAGTTAGCAGTCAGATGCCTTATCCACTACACCACTAAAGCTTCTGTATTGTTAACTGTTGTTATGTGCCATTGAGTTGGACCCAACTCATAGTGACCCTTCCTTGGGTTTTGGAGGCAGTATCACTACGGAAGTAGATTGCCCAACCTTCTGTCAGAGGAGTGACTGGTGGGTTTGAACCACCAGCCCTCTGGTTAGCAGTCAAGTGCCTTAGGCACTATGCTAAATTAAATAATTGTTTCTTCCTCTCCATTTATACATACATTCAGAGCTAAGTGTTAATGACTTTATTATTTTACAGCAAACTTCACTTCCTGAAGGAGGACATAAAGTAGTCTCAGAGGCTGCCATTTTTTCTGTCATTTAAAAGAAACCAAGCTAAACATCAGTGACACTGTTGTGGTCTCCTGGATCAGAATAAAATCACAGAGTAACACATATCCCAGTGATTTATCTAAAGACTTGAGAATTGAAGTGGCAAGATTTGTATCCCTAGACGCCTCCTGGCCTAAACTCAAACTTCTTTCTTTCACTTAATACAGCCAACCATTCCTAGTGTTTCTGTCTTCCTTTATGGCCTTCCTCCAGCTTCTACTCCCTCAGCAAATTTACTAGTGCATCCTCACATATAAATTTATTGTTATTAGTAGTTGTCATCCAGTTGGCTATTACTCTGGGTGATGTATATACAAAAGAATAAAATGCTGCCTGGTCCTGTGCCATCTTCATAATCATTGATATGCTCACATCTATCACTGTAGTCATTGTATATCTTTAATGCTCATTTGACTGTTAACCAGAAGGCTGGTGCTTCAAACTCACCAGCCACTCCTTAGACGGAAGGTTGGGCAATCTACTTCTGTAGTGATACCACCTCGGAAACCCAAGGAGGGGTCGCTATGTGTCGGATCCGACTTCACGGCAGTGGTTGTGTTTTGCATTCCAACCTAGGGGGTTCATCTTCTAAGACTATGTTGGACTATATTGGACATAACTATATTCTGCTGTGATGCATGGGGTTTCACTGGCTAATTTTAGAAAGTAGATCATCAGGCTTTTCTTCCTCGTCTGTCAGCTGGAATCTTACTGAAACTTGTCCACCATGGATGATCCTACAGGTATTTGAAATACTGGTGACATAGCTTCCAGCATCATAACACAAAAACCACCACAGTACAACAAACTAACTGAGGGGCAGTAGACATGTAAATGTGACAAAATATTGGGACCAGAAAAAGCTTCACAGGTCATCTATTTCTGCTTCAAATCAAACGCTTCAATCCTCGTGTGGTATCTCTACAGTCATCCAGCTTCTGTTTGTACAATAAGAGTAACTGGAAAGTCATAAGCAGTTACAGCATCTATTGCATATTCTTTAAATATGGAGTCATTGTACTCCCGTTGTACACTGAGCTGCCTTTCAAACTCAATCCATCAAGCCTACTTTTATTTTCTTGAATTTACCAGAATATCATGGTCTACTTCAATTTTCTCTTTTCTGGCTAAAAATCTTTGGGGTCTTCATCTGTTCCTTGTAAGTCATGATTTCAAGTCCTACTAATATCCTGGTCAACATCTGCAGTATAATAATACCCCTTGGAAAGTGTAACACCAAAAATCAGATAAAATCTCATTTCTATCTCCAAGCATTTTGTAACTAGCATGGTGTACAATAGTACAACCTACTATATCATTCTGTTCTCCTTCATATATGGGATTTTTTTCCATGCTGAGGGGCATAGATTGAAACACTGGTGTAGTACAGAGAACAGTACCAGGAAGCTCTAGGGCTGATCTCCATAGTTGAACTGTGACTGCAGGAAGAACTCTGAGGTCTAGGCTAACACATAATTTCTGTACTTCTTAATCATAATCCAAAAGTCATCCTAATCTCTGAGAAAACCTAACAAAAATGATGAACAATGCTAGGCACTCTAATGACCATATATACATATTACTTATTAGCTTTACTTCACATCAAAAATGGTGGCATGTGAAGATCATTTTTCTAAGATACTCATGTCATGCTATGGAAAAGCATGTTTACAAAATCAGTTTTTTACAAGTAACAATAACAATAATGTTGTTGTTGTTATGTGCCATCGAGTCAGATCCAACTCATAGTGACCCCTCCTTGGGTTTCTGAGGCAGTATCACTATGGAAGTATATTGCCCAACCTTCCTGCCAAGGAGTTGCCAGTGGGTTTGAACCACCAGCCTTCTGGTTACCAGTCAAGTGTCTTAGGCACTAAGCTAACACACTGCCATTGAGTCAGATCCGACTCATAGCGACCCCTCCTTGGGTTTCCGAGGTGGTATCACTATGGAAGGAGATTGCCCAACCTTCCTTCCAAGGAGTGGCTGATGGGTTTGAACCACCAGCCTTCTGGTTAGTAGTCACACGCCTTAGGGACTATGCCACCAGAGCTCCCAGGTACTACACTACTACCTATTAATAAATATGGAGTCCCTGGGTGATGGCATAGTGGAAGGCACTATGACTGCTAACCAGAAGATCAGCAGTTCAAACACACCAGCTGCTCCACAGAAGGAAGATGGGGAGATCTACCATAAAGATTTACAGCCTTGGAAACCCAGTGGGAATCTCTATGAGATGGAAATGACTTGATGGCAGTGAGCATGGTTTGGTTTTTTGAGGGGTGGTACAAACAGTTAAAATATCTGGCTGTGTCAACCCAGAGGCAATCTATGTCTGAAAAATCAACCATTAAAAACTCGATGGAGCACAGTTCTACTCTGACACACATGAGTCAAAATCAACTTTGTGGCAACTGGTTTGGTATTTTTTGCTTATCTAGATATATGTATATACAGATTTTTACTGATCATGAAGTGTTTTCTATTCATTAGAACACCACAAAAACTCTAGGAAAGGGAAACAGGAAGAGGACCAAATGCTCATGGTGGTAGTTGTTTGTGTGTTAACTTGGCGGGGCCTGGTTGAATGGCTGGGCAGCTGGATGTAGCATTCCCCATGATGAGACTGGTAATCAACTCCATGGTGGAATCTACTGTGAGTAGCTGAGTAGCTGCCTTAGGAAAATATGGTCTGCTTCCTGTATACAACAAGAAGCCTTGGGGAATGGTCTCTAGCTTATAGCATGCTTGGATCCTGTGTGTAGCCGTGTCATTGGTCAGCAGACTGCCATGCTCTGTGACCACAGGACTTACAATGGACTTAAATTAATGGCTTGCCATGTGGTTTGGTAACATCTGGACTGTGACATTTTATTTGTCGATCTTGGGCTTGTTAGCCTCAGCAGCCAGTAGCTATCTGAGTGAAGAAATGCCTCTGGCTTCAGTGGGCTGGGAACAAGAGGCAGAGCTGAAGCCCAAGGTTGAGGGGCTTTCATACAGCCCCTAAAGCCTGGCACTTCGAACTGGGGCTTAAAGCCTCCAAACTGTAAGAATAAACTCCTGTTTGTTAAGGCCATCCCATTTGTAGTATATTCTTGTCAGAGCAGTACTAGGTAACCACAACACTCATTTTCCCATGAACACACAAAACTTACCAAAATTCACATAGTTTATAAATTACATAGCCAAAACTATAACCCAATTTTTAAAATTACATGTCTAATCTCTCTTACAGCATTATTCTCCCTATAGAGTTAAATGTTTGAGGATCTAGTTTGGTTCTAGGATTCAATGTATCAGGTGTAAAATTTTAATGTTCCTCTTTGACCTAATTTCTTGAACATGTTTGAGCTAGATTTGGCCGTCTCTTGACTATTTCTGTGTATTCCTACAGGAGAGGAAAGCACATGACCCTCAGTTTTTCAACGGGTATCTATTTACTTAAAATCTTGATCAAAGTTTTTCTAATCACAAACAGTGAGAGGCAGACACTTCCATAAATACCTGCAGAGAAACCACATGGGCTCTAAAAGCTATTAGCAGCCTCCAGTTACTAATGCTAAAATCATTCCCAGGAGGGGAAATTCTAAAACTAAAAAGCCAAAGCTAAGAGATTAAAGTCACATTTTCAGCCTCAACTTCTGCTATTCTCAAACTAGTGGATGCTGGCTTCCATTGGAATACACTGTGTTGCCTAAAGCAGAAGTTTCCAAATTTGCATTACAATCACCTAATAGGCCTTTTGAAAATACAACTACTTGGGACTCTTCTGACAAAATGCAGGGCTAGTTTGGGATGAGCACTTCTTAGCAAGAGTCTGATATGACTCTGATGTAGTTATTCCAAGCTTGGCAATTGTTAGACTTGGGAAGTCATTTACTCTTGTAGGATCTTTCTCCTTCAATGTCAACATTCCTTTTTCTCATAAATTGTTCTCATGAATAGAAGGAAAAATCCTCAACATAATAAAGGGCATATACACAAAACCAACAGCCAACATTATTGCCAATCTAGAAAGATACATTCCCCTTGTGAAGGGGAACCAGGCAAAAATGCCTTCTATCACCATTTCTATTTAACTTTGTATTGGAAGTCCTAGCTGGGCCAATAAGGCAAGAAAGAGAAATAAAAGGCATCCAAATTGACAAAGAAGTAAAGCTATTCACTATTTGCAAATGACATGAACCTATACACAGAAAACCCAAGAGACAGAGCAAAAAAATTACTGGAACTAATAGAAAGGTTCAGCAAAATGGCAGGATACAAAGTCAACATACAAAAATCAGGTGGACTCCTCTACATTAATAAAGAGGCCACTGAAAAGGAAATAGAGAACACAATACCATTTACATAAGCTACCAAAAAGATAAAATACTTAGGGATAAATTTTACCAGGGACACAAAAGATCTATACAAAGGAAACTACAAAACACTACTACAAAAAGCTACAGGAGATCTACATAAATGGAAGAACATGCCATGTTCATGGATAGGAAGACTGAATAATGTGAAAATATCAACTACCCAAAGCAATTTACACATTCAAGACAATCCCAATCCAGAGTCCATCAACATTCTTTAAGGACATGGAAAAACCAACCACTAACTTTGCATGGCAAGGAAAGAGGCCACAGACAAGCAAAGCACTGCCGAAGAAGGAAAACAGAGCAAGAAGTCTCAAAACCTATACTATACAGCCACAGTAGTGAAAGCAGCATTGTACTGTTACAAGGACAGACAAACAGATCAATAAAACAGAATAAAAACCCCAGAAATAAACCCATCCATCTATGGACAGGTGAACTTTGACAAAGGGCAAAACCCATTAAATGGGGGGAGATAGATTCTTTAACAAATGATGCTGGCAAAATTGGATATCCATGTACAGAAAAATAAAACAAGACACATGCCTTGCCCCATATACAAAAACAAACTCAAGTTGGGTCAAAGACTTAAATGGAAAACCAAAACCATAAAAGTTCATCAAAGATAAAATAGGAGCAAATCTAGGGCCTCTAATTTATGGCATAGACTATCAAGCATAGCCCAAAATGCACAAGCAGAGGAAGAGAAACTAGATGACTGGGACCTTTCAAAAATTAAATTCTTGAGAGAGG
>NW_006921785.1:998406-1015605 GCF_000298275.1 Orycteropus afer afer
CAAAAAAAAAAAAAATTAAATTCTTATGTACATCTAATAATCAAAAACCAAATTCACTGCTGTCAAGTCAATTTGACTCCCAGCGACCCCTCCCCAGGTTCCAAGGTAGTATCACTATGGAAGTAGATTGCCCAATCTTCCTTCCGAGGAGTGGTTGGTGAGTTTGAACCAGCAGCTTTCTGGTTAGCAGTCAAATGCATTAGGCACTATGCCACCTTCTCCAAAAGGGTAAAAACAGAACATACAGAACGGGAAAAAAAAGAAAAAAAATCTGGCTATGACATATCTGTCAAGGGACTTACCTCTAAAATTTATAGAAAACTCCAACATATCAACACCAAAAAGACAACTAATCCTATTCAAAAATGAGAAAAGGACAGGAATAGACACTTCACTAAAGAAGATATGCAAACAAGCATATGATGAAATGGTCATGATCAATCTTAGCCATTAGTAAGCTGCAAATGAAAACAACAATGAGATACCATCTCACCCCAGTGTTAATAGCAAAGTTCAGCAAGTCAGAAAATAACAAATGCTGGTGAGGGTGCAGAGAGATTGTAACTCTTATATACTGCTAGCAGGATTGTAAAATGGTACAGCCACTGTGGAAAACAGTATGGCATTTCCTTAAACAACTCAAAATAGAAATACCATTTGATCCAGCAATGCCATTACTAGGAATATATCCTTAAGAAGTGAAAGCCAGGATACAAATAGACATATGCACACCCATGTTCATCACAGCACAATTCACTATAGCAAAGAGATGGAAACATCCCAAATGCCCATCAATAGATGAATGGATAAGCAAACTATGATACATTCTCACAATGGAATACTATGCAACATTAAAGAATAATGAAGAATACACTTCACCACATGCATGAGTTTGGAGGGCATTATGCTGAGTGAAATAGGTCAAAGAAGGACAAATATTGTATGAGTCCATTATTGCAAAAAATCAAAGAAAGGTTTACATGGGGAAGGAAATTCACTTTGTTAGTTACCAGAGATAAGAGGGAAAGAAAGAAAATTTCAGACTGAAAAAAACTCCCATCAGCAAATAATAAATATTTCTTGTTAAAAACAACCGTGCCATGATTCTCCATCCCTTCATTTCTCCACACTACATTACTGTAAAGCTCCTAAAAAACTTTTTCTATACTCACTGTCTCCAACAGCTCAATGTCTAGGCTCTTCAACCCATTTCAATCAGACATTAATAGCTACCTCTTCAATGAAACTACTCACCAATGACTTCCATATTTCCCAGTCTAAAGAACTACTCTCAGTCTGCATACTACTTATCTTTCATCAGCTTGTTAGCCAGTTGGTCATTCCTTAGCGCTATTTCCATCACATAACTCTTTTGATACCACTCTCTCTTGAATTTTCTCTATTTCTTTAGGTACTCCTTCTGAGTCTTTTTGGCAGTATTTAGCTACTAATGTTCCATACATAAGAATTCTGCAGAAATAGTCCTTCAACCTCTTCTCTTCCATATCAATACAACATGGAACTGAATGAATATTGTTGTTGTTGTGATATGTCATCGAGTCGGCCCTGACTCATAGCGACCCCTCCTTGGGTTTCCGAGGCAGTATCACTACGGAAGTAGGATTGCCCAACCTTCCTTCCGAGGAGTGGCTGGTGGGTTTGAACCTCCAGCCTTCTGGTTAGCAGTCAAGTGCCTTAGGCACTATGCTACCAGAGCTCCTAAAATGAATATAGTTCTATGGTTTTAAGTACCATCTATAAATGTTGATGAATCATGCAATCAAATACCCGGCCCTGTTGTTGTTGTTAGGTGCCATCCAGTCAGCTCCAACTCATAATGACCCTGTTTACAACAGAACAAAACATTGCCAAGTCCTGCACCAGCATCACAATCCCTGCTATACCTGAGCCCATCGTTGCAGCCACTGGGTCAATCCATCCCATTGAGGGCCTTACACTTTTTCACTGACCCTCCACTTTACCAAGCATGATCTCCTTCTCCAGGGAATGGGCCTTTCTGACAACATGACCAAAGGAAGTGAGACAAAATCTGGCTACACTTGCTTCCAAGGAGCATTCTGGCTACACTTCTTCCAGGACAGATCAGGTAGCTCTTCTGGCAGTCCATGGTACTTTCAGCATTTTTCACCAACACCACAACTCAAAAGCATCAACTCTTCTTCATCTTCCTCAATCATTGTCTAGCTTTCACATGGATATCAGGCGATTGAAAACACCATGGCTTGGGTTAGGTGTACCTTAAATGTCTTCAAAGAGACATCTTTGCTCTTCAGCACTTGAAAGAGGTCTTTTACAGCAGAGTTTCCCACTGGAATAGGACATCTGATTTCTGACTGCTGCTTCCATGGGTGTTGACCGTGGAACCAACTATTATGAAATCTTTGACAACTTCGATCTTTTCTCCTTTTACCATGACACTACTTATTGGCCCAGCTGTGAGGATTTTCATTTTCTTTATGTTGAGGTGTGCTCCATACTGCAGACTGTAGTCTTTAATCTTCATCTGTAAGTGCTTCAAGTCATCTTCACTTTCAGCAAGTAAGGCTGTGTCATCTGCATATCACTGGTTGTTAATGAGAGTTCCTCCAATCCTGATGCCATGTTCTTCATATAATCAGCTTCTCACATTATTTACTCAGCACACAGATTGAATAAGGATGGTGAAAGGATACAACCCTGATGCATTTCCTTCCTCATTTTAAACCATGCAGTATCTCCTTTCTGTTCAAATGACAGCCTCCTGGTTTATGTACAAGTTCCTCATGAGCAAAATTAAGTGTTCTAGAATTCCCATTCTTCTCAATATAATTTGTTAGCTTCCACACAGGTGAATGCTTTTGCATAGTCAACAAAACATAAGTAAACATCTTTCTGCTATACTTTGCTTTCAGCCAAGATCCATCTGACATCAGCAATGATATCCCTCATCCCACATCCTCCTCTGAAACCAACTTGCATTTCTGGAAGTTTCCTGTCAATATACTGCTGGAACTGTTTTTGAATTCTCTTCAGTAAGATTTTACTTGCATGTGATATTAATGATATTGTTTGATAACTTCTATCTTCTGTTGAATCACCTCTCTTTGGAATTGGTACAAATTTGGATCTCTTCCATTCAATTGGCCAGGTAGCTGTTTTCCAAATTCCTTGGCATAGACAAATAAGTGTCTCCAGCATGGCATCCATTTGTTGAAATATCTCAATAGGTATTCCATCAATTCCTGGGGCTTTGTTTTTCACCAAATCCTTCAGTGCAGCTTTGACTTCTTCCTTCAATACGATTAGCTCTTTATCATATGCCACATTCTGAAATAGATGAACATCGACCAATTCATTTTGATATAGTGACTCAGTGTATTCCTTCCATCTTCTTTTGATGTCTCCTGCATCCTTCATTATTTTGCACACAGAATCTTTCTATATTGCAACTCGAGGCTTGAATTTTTTCTTCAGTTCTTTCAGCTTGAGAAATGCTGAGTATGTTCATCACTTTTGGTTTTCTAACTCCAGGTCTTGCACATTTCATTATAATAATTAACTCTGACTTCTCAAACTGCTATTTGATGTCTTCAGTTCAGCTCTTTTATCTTGTCATTTCTTCCATTTGCTTTAGCTACTCTCCGTTCAAGAGCAAGTTTCAGAGTCTCTTCTGACATCCATTTTGGCCTTTTCTTCCCTTCCAGTCTTTTAAAAAACCTTTTGTCTTCTTCATGTATGATATTCTCGATGTTATCCCACAGTTCTTCTGGTTTTCAGTCACTGTTGCTCAGTGCATCAAATCTGTTCTTCAGATGGTCTCTAAATTCAGGAGGAATATAATCAAGGTCATATTTTGGCTCTCATGGACTTGCTTTATTTCTCTTTAGCTTCAACTTGAACTTGCATATGAGCAGTTGATGGTCTTCTGTTCTACAATTGGCTCCTGGCCTTGTTTTGGCCAAAGATATTGAGCTTTTCCATCGCCTCTTGTCAGATGTTGTCCATTTGATTCCTGTGTATTCCATCTGGCAAAGTGCACATGTATAGCTGCTGTTTATGTTGTTAAAAAATTTATTTGCAATCAATAAGTCATTGCTCTTGCAAAATTCTATGATGTGTTCTCTGGTGTCATTTCTATCACAAGGCTGTATTTTCCAACTACCGGTGATTATTCCTTGTTTCCAACTTTTGCATTCCAATCACCAGTAATAATCAATAAATCTTGATTGCATATTTGATCAATTTCAGACTGCAAAAGCTGGTAAAACTCTATAATCTCCTCATCTTTGACTTTGGTGGTTGATGCATTAATGTGAATAACAGTAGTATTAACTGGTCTTCCTTGTAGGTGTATGGATATTATGCTATCACTGACAGCACAGTACTTCAGGATAGATCTTGAAACATTCTTTGTAATGATGAATGCCACACCATTCCTCTTCATTTTGTTATTCCCAGCATAGTAGCCTATATTGTTGTCTGATTCAAAATGGTCAAAACCAAATCTATTTCAGCTCACTAATTCCTATTAAGGCTGGGGCCCTAGGTAGGCAGTCCCAGAAGTTGGGAGCTGCTTTTCACTTGGGAGCAGCTCTATTTTAAGGCTGGGGCCCAAGTTGGGCAGGCCCAGGGCTCAGGGTCTGCTTTTTGCTTGGGGGCAACACTGTGTTAGGGCCAGGGCCCAAGGCAGGTGGACCCTGTGCTTAGGGCCTGCTTTTCACTTGGTGGTGGCTCTGTGTTGGGGTCAGGACCCGAGGTAGGTGGGCCCAGGACTCAGGGCCTGCTTTTCACTTGAGGGTGGCTCTGTGCTGGGGTCAGGGCAGGAGGTAGATGGGCCCAGGGCTTGGGGCCTGCTTTTTACTTGGGGGCAACTCTATTTTAGGGCCAGGGCTTGAGGCACGTGGACCTGGGGCTCCAGGCCTGCTTTTCGCTTGGGGGCTGCTCTGTGTTAGGGCCAGGATCCAAAGTAGGGGGCCCTGGAGCTGGGCTGCTTTTTTGCTTAGACAAGGCTCTTTATTAAGGCTGGGGACCTAGGTAGATGGGCCCAGGGCTGGGGGCTGCTTTTCTCTTGGGGGTGGCTCTATGTTAAGGCCAGGGCCTGGGGTAAGTGGGCCTGGGACTGGGGGCTGATTTTTGCTTGAAGGTGGTTCTTTATTAAGGCTGGGACACAAGTTAGGCATGCCCAGGGCTGGGGACTCCTTTTCACTTGGGGGCATGCAGCTCTGAATTGAGACCGGGTCCTGAGGTAGGCAGGCCCAGGGCTCAGGGGCTGCTTTTCACTTGGGGGCAGCTCTGTATTAAGGCCAGGGCCCAAAGCAGGTGGGCTCGGGGCTTAGAGGCTGCTTTTCACTTGGGGGTGGCTTTATTTTAAGGCCAGGGCCCAGGGTGGGCAGGCTTGGGGCTCAGGGCCTACTTTTTGCTTGGGGGTGGCTCTCTACTAAGGCCAGGGCCTGAGGTGGGCAGACCTGTGCCTTGGGGGCTGCTTTTTGCTTGAAGCTGGCTCTATTATAAGGCTGTTGCCCAAGGTAGGCAGATGCAGAGGAGTCGGGAACAACTAAGGGAGATGAACTTGTCTGTCAGTTTGTCATCCTGTGGTGGCTTATGTGTTGCTGTGAGGCTAGAAGCTATGCCATAGGTGTTACAAAATGCCAGCAGGGTTACCCATGGGGGACAGGTTTCAGTGGAGCTTCCAGGCTAAGACAGACTCAGAAGAAGAAATAGGCTACCCACTTCTCAAACAACTGGCCAGTGAAAACCTTATGAATAGCAGCGAAACACTGTCTGATACATTACTGGAAAATTTTATGAATAGCCCTGCAACACTGTCCAATACAGTGCCAGAAAATAAGCCCATCAGGTGGGAAGGCACTCAAAATTTGGTGAAGAGCTGACTCCTCAGAGTAGAGACAACCTTAACAGTATGGATAGAGTAAAGCTTTTGGGATCTCTATTGGCTGATATGGCATGACTCAAAATGAGTAGAAACAGATGCAAAATCCATTAATTGGAACGTGGAATGTATGAAGTATGAATCTAGGAAAATTGGAAGTTGTAAAAAATGAAATAGAATGCATAAAGGTCAATATTCTAGGCATTAGTGAGCTGCAATTGACTGGTTTTGGTAATTTTGAATCAAACAACCATATGATCTACTATGCCAGGAATGACAAATTGAAGAGGAATGGTGTAGCATTCATCGTGACAAAGACTGTTTCATGATCTTTCCTGAAGAACAACACTATCAGTGATAGGATAATATCCATACACCTACAAGGAAGACCAGCTAATACTACTATTATTCAAATCTATGCACCAACCACCAAAGCCAAAGATGAGGCAACTGAAGATTTCTAACAACTTCTGCAGTCTGAAATTGATCGAACATGCATTCAATATGTGTGGATTATCACAGGTGACTGAAATGCAAAACTTCAAAACAAAGGAGAGTTACTGGTAGTTGGAAAATATGGCCTTGGTGATAGAAATAATGCTGGAGATCACATGATAGAATTTTGCAAGACCAATGACTTATTCCTTGCAAATACCTTTTATCAACAACATAAGAGACAACTATATACATGGACTTTACCAGATGGAATACACAAAAATCTGATTGACTACATCTGTGGCAAGAGGTGATGGAGAAGTTCAATATCTTCGGCCAAAACAAGGCCAGGAGCTGATTGTGGAACAGACCATCAATTGCTCATATGCACGTTCAAGCTGAAGTTGAAGACAATTAAAATAAGTCCATGAAAGCCAAAATATGACCCTGATAATTCCCTCCTAAATTTAGAGTCCGTCTAAAGAATAGATTTGATGCATTGAACACCAATGACCGAACAGCAGAGGAATTGTAGGATGACATCAAGAACATCATCCATGAAGAAAGCAAGAAGTCATTAAAAAGACAAGAAAAGAAGAAAAGACCAAAATGAATGTCAGTAGATACTCTGAAACATACCCTTGATAGGAGAGTAGCTAAAGCAAATGGAAGAAATGACAAGATAAAAGAGATGAACAGAAGATTTCAAAGAGCAGTCGAGAAGACAAAGCCAATTACTATAATGAAATGTGCAAAGACCTAGAGTTAGAAAACCAGAAAGAAAGAATGCACTCAGCATTTCTCAAGCTGAAAGAACTGAGGAAAAACTTTAAGCCTCGAGTTGCAATATTCAAAGATTCTATGGGCAAAATATTGAATGATGCAGAAAACATTAAAAGAAGATGGAAGGAATACAGAGTCACTGTACCATTTCAAGAGGTGGTATATGATAAAGAACTAATGGTATTAAAAGAAGAAGTCGAAGCTGCACTGAAGGAAATGGTGAAGAACAAGGCTCCAGAATTGACAGAATACCCATTGAAATGTTTCAACAAATGGATGCCCCATTAGAGGCACTCACTCAGCTATGTGAAGAGGTTTGGAAGACAGCTGCCTGGCCAATTGACTGGAAGAGATCCATATTTGTACCCATTCAAAAGAAAGGTGATCTCACAGAATGTGGAAATTATTAAACAATATCATCAATATCACATACAAGTAAAATCTTACTGAATGAAGATATATCAGAAATGGTTGCAGCAGTATATTGACAGAGAGCTTCCAGAAATGCAAGCTGGATTCAGAAGAGGTTGTAGAGCAAGGGATATTATCACTTATGTCAGATGGATCTTGGTTGAAAGCAAAGAATACCAGAAACATGTTTACTTATGTTTTATTGACTATGCAAAAGCATTTGATTGTATGGATCATAACAAATTATGGGTAACACTGAGAAGAATGGAAATTCCAGAATACTTGATTGTACTCATGAGGAACCTGTACATAGATCAGGAGGCTGTCATTTAAACAGAACAAGGGGATACTGCATGATTCAAAATCAAAAAGGGAATGCATCAAGGTTGTATATTTTCACCATACTTATTAAACTTGTATACTGAGCAAATAATCCAAGAAGCTGGATTATATGAAAAAGAATTTGGCATCAGGATTGGAGGAAGACTCATTAACAACCTGTGATACCCAGATGGCACAACTTTGCTTGCTGAAAGTGAGGATGACTTGAAGCACTTACTGATGAAGATTGAAGACTACAGTCTGCAGTATGGATTACACCTGAATATTTAAAAAAAAAAAAAAATCCTCACAACCAGTCCAATAAACACCTTCATTCTAAATGGAGAAAAGACTGAAATTGTTAAGGATTTCATATTACAACTGGTTCTACAATCAACACCAATGGAAGCAGCACTCAAGACATCAGACAACGTATTGCATTGGGCAAATCTGCTGCAAAAGACCTCTTTCAAGTGATGAAGAGCAAAGATGTCTCCTTGCAGACTAAGGTGCGCCTAACCCAAGCTATGGTATTTTCAATTGTGGGCAATCTACTTCTGTAGTGATACCACCTTGGAAACCCAAGGAGTCAGGTCTGACTTGATGGCACATAATAACAACAACATATGCATGTGAGAGCTGGCCAATGAAAAAGGAAGCCTGAAGAAGAGTTGATGCATTTGAGTTGTGGTGTTGGAGAAGAATGCTAAGAGTACCATGGTCTGCTTAAAGGATTAACAAATCTGTCCTGGGAAAGTGCAGCTGGAATGCTCCTTGGAAGTGAGAATGGCCAGACTTAGCCTCACCTACTTAGGTCATTGGAGCTCTGGTAGCATAGTGGCTAAGCCACTTGACTGCTAACCAGAAGGCTGGCGGTTCAAACCCAGCAGCCACTCCTCGGAAGGAAGGTTGGGCAATCCTCTTTCATAGTGATCCCGCCTCGGAAACCCAAGGAGGGGTCGCGTACGACTCCACGGCACATAACAACAACAACAACTTAGGTCATGCTGTCAAAAGGAACCACACCCTGGAGAAGGATATCATGCTTGGTAAAGTGGAGCATCAACAAAGAAGGGGAAGGCCATCAAAGAGATGGACAAACACAATGGCTGTAACGATGGACTCAGATATAGCAAGGATCATGAGGCTGGCACAGGACCAGGCAGTGTTTCACTCCGCTGTGCATAAGGTCACTGTAAGTCAGAAATGAATCCACAGCACCTAACAATAACAACAACAAATGCCTAGAATATTGATCTTTATGCATTCCATTTCATTTTTGACAACTTCCAATTTTCCTAGACTCATACTGAGTACACTCCATGTTCTGATGATTAATGGATGTTTGCAGCTATTTCTTCTCAATTTGAGTTGTGCCACATCAGCAAATGGAGGTCCCAAAAGCTTTACTCCATCCATGTCATTAAGGTCAACTCTACTTTGAGGAGGCAGCTCTTCCCAGTTGTATGAAGATGGGGCAATCTACTTCCATAGTGATACCGCCTTGGAAACCCAAGGAGGGGTCGCTATGAGTTGGATCCAACTCAACGGCAGTGAGTTCCCCCCCCCAACCTGAAGGGATCATCTTGTGGGAAGTATATCAGACAATGTTTCAGGGCTATTCATAAAGTTTTCCATTAATATATCAGACAGTGTTTCACTGCTATTCATAAAGTTTTCACTGACCAATTCTTTGAGAAGTGGATGACCCCTTCCTTCTTCCAAGTCTGCTTAGTCTGGAATCTCCACTGAAACCTGTCCACCATGGGTCACCCTGCTGACATTTGAAATATCCGTGGCATAACCTCCAGCCTCACAGCAACATGCCACCACAGTATGACAACCTGACAGATGAGTGGTGGCAGCCCAAGGCCCCCCTAAATTCCAAGCTTTTATCTTTCTATTCAATTTCTCAACTCTATCACAAATTTAACATGTTCATAACAAAACACTTGCGTTTCCCCACCACCCCGCAAAAGCAGCTCTACCCCTCTTCTTTCCCAACTCAATATAAGGTATCACTTTTTGACTAAAACATGAGTCACTTTTGAGCCCCCTTTTTCTCTCAGTGCCATTAGTCAATCAATTAGCAAGTCCTGTCAGCTCTACCTTTAATAGACATCCAGAATCACATCATGTCACATCACCTAACATATCATCACTCTATTCCAAGCCTCTCACCAGAAACATTGCAATAGCCTCCTACAGGGTCTTCCTGATACAGTCTATTTTCACACTACATCCAGAGTGATCCATTAAAATGTAAATGGGATATCACATCCCTGCTCAAATCTTACAATGGCATTCCATAATCCTCAAAATAAAATCCAAAACATTTGCCACGGCCTATAAAACCATAGGTCCCTAGGTGGAACAAATGGTTTGCACTCATCTAAAGGCTGCTGATTCTAAGCCACTTAGAAGCACTGAAGAAGAAAGCCTGGTAATCTACTTCTATAAGCCAAGAAAACCCTATGGAACACTTCTGTTCTGTAACACATGAGGTTGTATGAGTCAGAAACAACTGGATGACAATAGGTTTGTACTTTATGTTTTGTTTTGATTTTACGAGACCATAAGTAATCTCCTTCTTTACTATTCTCCTTCACTTTGCTCCCACCACACTGTCCTTCTTACTCCTCTTTGATGATGCCAAACCCATTTCTGTTTCAGGACTTTGCAACTGCTGTTCTTCTAGCTAGAACAAGATCTCTTTAGGTATTTAAAGGCTTCTCCCCTCACTTCCTTTGGGTCTCTACTGAAAAGCTGTTCCTTCAAAGAAGACTGTACTATTTAAAGAGCTTTTCTTTCCACTCTCTATCTCTTTGTTGCATTTAGTTCTCTATATAATATTTACCATCACCTGACATTATAGTATATGCATGCTAGTTGTTTACTTATTGTTTTACTTCTGCACTAGAAAACACTGTGTATTTATATGTGTTGCAAATATACTCATGAAGATAGCAGAACATACAGGGGGCAAAGTTATAAAAACTTCTTAGCCAAAATCAAACACCCTGAAGGAAGGAGTCGTGGGCCTGAGAGCTCAGGGCCATACTCTAGGGGGACATTAATTGGCATAACATAGTCCACAAAGACAATGTTCTACATCTGTTCTACATTCTGCTTCAGTGAGTAGTGACTGGGGCCTTAGAAGCTTGTGAGCAGCCATCTAAGGTGCCACTATTGGTCCCTCCTCATTCAAAGCAAAGAAGTGTGAAGAAAATCAAAGATGATAGAAACAGTCAGTCCAAAGGCCTAAAAGACCACATGAATCTCGGTCTCCACAATCCTGAGGCTAGAACTAGATGGGGCCCAGCTACTACTGCTGATCACTCTGAAAGGAATCACAATAGGAGGCCTTGAATGGAGTGGGAGAAATATATGGAAACAAACTCAAAATAATAATCATCGTCATCATCATCATCATCACCATCATCATCATCATCATCATCATCATCCAAACTTACTGGTCTAATACAGACTGGTGGAATCACCAAGAGTATGGCCCTTAGGTACCCTTCAGGCCTGGGTAACTCACCCCTGTGGCTCAAATTTCAGCCAAACAAATAGATACACCTATAAGATGAACAATGATACCAGGAAGGTATATACTCCTAGGACAATTAACCATATGTGATCAAACGGGCAGCATTTGCCAGGGATAAAGCCAGAACGTATGAAGGGATAGGAAAGAAGAGTGAAAACAGTAAACACAGGGGGCAAGTGGGAAGAAAGCTGTTACGTTGTTGAGATTGCAATTAATGTCACAAATCAAGATGTGTATGAATTGTTGAATAGAAACCCAATTTGGTACAAAAACTTCACGCAAATTACAATAAAAAAAAATAGATATGGTTTTGCTCACTACTGAACAGTTAGCCATTGGAATAGTACCTGGCAAAGAGTAAGCCATTCGTAAATGAATGAAAGAATGAACAAATTCATTAGCCTAAAACACACGTTTTTTCTTGGCTCCAAGACTTTGCACATATTTTCCCTTATCCTAAATGTCCTTCCTCAGTCTTTTTCTATGCCAGATGGATGCCTACTTATTCTTGAAAATGCAAGTCAGGTAGCATCTTCCTCTGAAGTCTTGCCAGATAATCCTCCTCCACCACACCTGAATGTGTGTGCACGTGCATGCACATGCACACACATCATCAAGGAAAGGAAGCTGCTCATCTCCCTATTTGCTCCTGAGATGAATTTTTCCCACCTCTAATTTAGCACCTGTCCTTGAAGATGTGGTTTTTGCTTTTATCTTTGCTCCCTTGTCATACTGTGAACTCTTTAGGGCTGGAACTGGTTTATGTTTATATGCTAAAAATCCAGTGCATACTAAGAACCCAATTATGTCTAGAATATGTCTTATCTCTAGTGCTCACGTAGAGAGTTCTGGAGGCATAGTGGTTAAAGCATTTGGCTACTAACCAAAAGGCTGATGGTTTAAGCCCACCAGCCACTCTGTGGTAAAAAGATGAGGCAATTTGCTTCTGTAAAGATTTACAGCCTTTGAAACCCTATGGAGCAGTTCTACTTTGTCCTATAAGGTCGCTACGAGTTAGAATCTCTTTGGAAGTGAGTTTGGTTTCTTTTTCTTTCTTTTTTTTGGTTTCTAGTGCTCACATGAGTTTTTTTTTTTTCTATTTCTTTCTGACTATGCTAAGGTTTTTTTTTTTTCTTTGTGATTTGGGTGAAAGTTTACAGAGCAAATCCACTTTCCATATAGCAGTTCCCATACACATTGTCTCATGATATTGACTACAATTTACCCAATGAAACAGCTTCCCTCCCACTTCCTCCTGATAGTTACTTCTTCCCTGTGTCCATCCCTCCATGCACTCCTGGCCCCTGAGCTGTCTCCCTGTGCATAAGCAGACCTTCTTTCTCCCATGATTATTCTCTCCAAGGAATGTATGTACCTAATATAAATTTCACCTCCTATGCCTGTCTTTTGTTTGGCTGGAAGCCACAGGAGTGGGTTCAATTTCAGACCTGGAGAGCAGCTAGGGGCCATAGTCTCAGTGGTTCTACCAGGCTCTATCAGACCAGCAAACCTGGCCCCCTCTTTTTTTCTTTCTCCAAATGATTTTGACTTTTGTTCCACATTATCCTCCCTCTCTATCTAGGATTTCCTACATAGATCACCTTCCAAGTGGTTGACATTGGTAGCCAGGCACCATCTAGTTCTGCTGGTCTCATGGTAGTATAGGCCAAGGATTGCATGGTGTACCAGTCGTTAAGACTAATTCTTCCCATGAATCTTTGGTTTTCTCCATTATTCTTTGCTCTGGATGAGGAGAGACCCATCGTTGCATCTAGATGGCTGCTTGCAAGCTTTTAAGATCCCAGTTGTTAGTCACCAAAGTAGGAGGTAGAACAATGTTTTGTGTAGTATGTTAGGTCAATTGAGGTTGATGTCCCCTGTGACTATGGTCCCGAGCCCACAGGTTCAACTACTCAGTCCCTCTGGGTAGCTGGCTGTGACCAAGAAGTGACTACAACCTTGTCCCCTGTCAGCTCTACTATACACCTGGGAATTCTTACAGATCATACAAATACACTTATAGGACCATTGTCTGCCAACTCTATACATGATCTTGGGTACACGCCCCACTTCATAGACATACCTAATAGTTCAGCCTGTCCACCCATCTATCCACCCTATACCCATGTTTGCCTTCACTAACAGCTCAGTACTGTATGTGCAAAAGGGCTCATCTTTGTTGTCTGTACCTCCCATGTACCTCCCTATGTCTTCCTCTTTCTCAGTGCCACCATGTTGATCACTCCCATTTTGTACATTGCCCTTCTCTTCACCCAAATCAATACTTATCTCTACCTATCTGTGTTCCCTACCTTACCCTTCCACCCCGGTAACCAGCAAAGAAAATTTCCTTCCATAGATAAACCGTTTATGCTAATTTATTTTTATTAGCAGCTGCTGTCCATTAATGTGGTATTGCACCTAAAAGTAGCTTATCTATTTTTCTGCTTCAAAGGTAAAAGTGCCTGTATCCAAATGAAACCCCCTGCCATTGAGTCAATTCTGACTCATAACAACCCTGCACAACAGAGCAGAACTGTCCTACAGAGTTTCCAAAGCTGTAAATCTTTATGGAAACAGATTGCTACATCCTTCTCCCACAGAGTGGCTGGTGGGTTCTAACCACCGACTTTCCAAGTAGCAGCCAAATGCTTAACCACTGTACAGCCAGGCCTCCTTAAAAATGTCTGTGGAATGAAATAGGAAATAGGAAAACAATAGAGACTATCAAGAAGACTACAAGTTGGTTATTTGAAAAGATTAATAACATCAACAAGCTACCAGTAAATCTAATAAAGGAAAAGAAGGAGAAGATGCAAGTAACAAGAATAACAAATTAAATGGGAGACATTGTAACAGAACCAACTGAAATAAAAGGATAATAACAGCATACTATGAAGAACTGTACTCCAGTAAATTTGAAAACCTAGAAAAAATCGACAAATTTCTAGAAACACACTACGTACCTAAACGAACAGATTGAGATAGAAAATTTGAACAGACCCATCAGAAAAGAACATATTGACCAGGTTATAAAAAATTAAAAAACTACCAAAATAATAAAGTCCTGGTCCACTTCACGGTGAATTCTACCAAATATTCAGAGAAGAGCTGACAACAATTCAACTCAAACCATTCCAAAATAGATATATATGAAGCAAGCATAACCTGATAACAAACCCAGGCAAAGACAACACTAAAAAAGAAAATAATAGACCAATATCCTTCATATCCCTCATGAACATATGTAAAAATTCTCAACAAAATCCTAGACAATAGAATCCAACAACCTATCAAATAATAATAATATCAAATAATAATAATATCATGAGCAAGTGGGATTCATACCAAATATGCAAAGATGGTTCAACATTTAAAAAAAAAAAAACATAATCCACCACATAAATATAACAATGGGAAAGAACCACATGTTCATGTTAATTGACAGAGAAAAAGCATTTGATAAAATCCAACACCCATTCTGATAAAAATGCTTAACAAAATAGAAATAGAAGGGAAATTACTCAACATATTTAAGGGCACATATACAAAACTAACAGCCAACATTATTCTCTACGGAAAGTGACTGAAAGCATTCCCCTTACAAACAAGTACCACACAAGGGTAACCTTTATCACTACTCCTATTCAACACTGTATTAGAAGCCTAGCCAGAAGAATAAGTCAAGAAAGGAATATAAAGACATCCAAATTGGCAAAGAAGAAGTAAACCTATCTCTGTTTGTCAGTGATATGATCCTCTACATACAAAATCCCAAAGACTTTAGCAAGAAAATCACTGGAACTAATTGAAATATTCTGTAAAGTGGCAAGATACAAGATCAATATACAAAAATCAACTGGATTACTTTACACCAATGAAGAGAACTATGAAAAGGTAATCAGGAAAACAATACCATCTATAATATCCAACCAACAGGTGACGTATTTAGGAATAAATATGACCAGAGACACAAAAGATCTACACAAAGAAAGCTATAAAACACTACCAGAAGCCAAAAAAGACCTATATAAATGGAAGAATATACCATGCTCATGGATAGGAAGACTTAACATCATGAAAATGTCAATACTACCCAAGGTGAGGTACAGATATAATGCAATCCCAATCCAGATTCCATCACCATTCTTTAAAGAGATGGAAAAACTACTTAACAACTTTATATGGAAAGGAAAGAAACCCCAGATAAGTAAAGCACTAAAGAAGAAGAACAAAGTAGGAGGCCTTACACTTCCCAATCTTGAAACCTAGCCACAATAGTTTAAACAGCCTGCTACTGTCACAACAATAGACATATAGACCAATGTAACAGAATTGAGAACCCAGTAGTAAATCCATTTACGTATGGATACCTGATCTTTGATAAAGGGCTGACATGCATCGAATAGGGAAGAGAGATTGTCTCTTTAACAAATGGTGCTGGCAAAATTGGATATCCATTCGCAGAAAAATGAAATAGGACCCGTATCTCACACCATATACAAAAATGAACTCAAGATGGATCAGAGACCTAAATATAAAACCCCAAATTATAAAGATCATCAAAGAAAAAGTAGAGGTAAACTTAGAGGCCCTAATACATGGCATAAATACATTATTAAACATAACTAAAACCAAAAACACCAGAAGACAAAATAGTCAACAAAGACCTCCTAAAAATTAGACACTTATGTGGATCAAAATATTTCACTAAAAGAGTGAAAAAAAAAAACACAGTTTGGGAAAACAAATTCGGCAATGGGCTTATCTCTAAAATTTATAGAAAACATCAACATCTCAACAATACAAAGTTAAATTATCAAATTAAGAAATGGGCAGAGGACAAGAATAGGCACTTGAACCAAAGAAGACATTTAAATAGCCAGCAGACACATGAAGAAATGTTTGTGATCACCAGCTGTTAGAGAGATGCAAACCAAAGTAATAATGAGATATCATTTCACCTCAGCGTTAATAGTAAATTTCAAAAACAGAGAAAATAATTAATGCTAATGAGATTGGAGAGAAACTGGAACTCTCATATCCTGCTGGTGGGACTATAAAATGGTACAATCACTGTGAAAAATGGTATGGTGCTTCCTTAAAAAGCTGGATATAGAAATAGCATATGATCCAGCAATCCCACTACTAGGTCTATATCCTAGGGAACTAAGAGCCATGAAAGGAATAGATACATGCATACCGGATGTTCATAGCAGCACAATTCACAACAGTCCCGATGTTACCAACAGCAAAAAGATGGAAACAACCTAAATGCCCATCAACTGATAAACAACCTATGGTACATATACACACAATGAAATATTATGCAACACTAAAGAATAATGATGAAATCTGTGAAACATCTCATAATATGGATGAACCTGGAGGACATTTTGGTGATTGAAATTAGTCAATTACAAAAGAACAAATATTGTATGAGACCACCATTGTAAAAAGTCAAGAAAAGGTTTTCACACATAAAGAATTATTCTTTGATGGTTACCAGGGGTGGGAGGAGAAAGAGGGTAAACCAGTAACTAGAGGGTAGATGCATATTAACTTAAGGGAAAACCATATAAAATAAGGGGGAGGTCAGTACAAAATTATCAAGATAAAGGAAGACACTGGGAAGAGCATGAGTGTTACAGGCAGTAAAAGTAAACACTACTACATACACATGCTACAGTAACAGTCGTAAGAAAGATCTATGAGTGGGTACACACACAGACACACAGCTGAACGGGGGTGGGAAGGACAGTGGGACTATATTCACCATATATACATACATATATATATATATATA
>NW_006921785.1:1016353-1021030 GCF_000298275.1 Orycteropus afer afer
GGAGAAAAATGTGGAACAAAACTCAAAATCATTAAAAACAAAAAAAGACCAGTCTTAGTAGTCAGATAGAGACTGGTGGACACCCCGAGACTACGATTCTTGGTCATCCTTTGGACCTCGAGCTGAACTCACTCCTTGTTCTGGTTACCTAGTGCCTCTCTGAGAGGATATACCATAAATGGGATGGCCTTAACAAACAGGAGTTTATTTTCTTACAATTTGGAGACTTTAAGTCCAAGTTCAAAGTGCCAGCTCTAAGGGCTGGGTGAAAGCCCCTCAGCCTTGGGCTTCAGCTCTGCCTCCAACTTCTGGCCCACTGAAGCTAAAGGCTTTTCTTCACTCAGCAGCTGCTGGCTGCTGAGGCTGCCGAGCCCAAGGTGGACAAGTAAAAAGGCACATGTTACCAAACCACACATTACCAGTCCATTAATTCAAGTCCACTGTAAGTCCCAAGGTCGGCAGAGCATGGCAGGCTGCTGAACAATGACACGGCTACATGCAGGGTCCAAGTATGCCATAAGCTAGAGACCATTCCCAAAGCTGCTGCTTATATATTGGGAAGCAAACCACACACCCAAAGCAGCTACTCAGCTGCTTGTGGAAAATCCCATCATGGAGTTGACTCCCAGTCTCATCATGAGGAATAACTACCACCACCTGCCCAGCCACTCAACTAGGCCCAGCCAAGTTGGCACACAAACATAACCACCACACTCCTGTAGCTCAGTTTTCAGTCAAACAATAGACAGGGTCTACAAGGTGAACAAGAACTCTAGGAAGGTATGCAATCCTTAGAACAGTTAATCATTTGAGATAAAAAAGGCAACATTTTCCCAAGGACAAAGTTCAGAAGGCAGGAAGGGTTAGGAGAGAAGGAAGAGTGGGAAAAGAATGGAATGGAAACAAGAAACACAGGGAGGAAGTGGGAAGAGTGATGTCACATTGAAGGGACTGTAATCAATGACATGAAACAAAATATATGTGAATTGTTGAACGGAAAACTGATTTGCTCTGTAAGCTTTCACACAAATCACAATAAAAAGTGTCTGTGGGTCTCAAAAATTAAACTCTGGTATAGTATTTATTTGTTTACCATTGACTGAGAACTAGAGTGCTGCAATTCTCAATAATATTGACTATTAGAGCGCAATACCACACCTTTTCAAGACTCTAGTCAGTCATTCATGCAAGAATTTAAAGTAAGCTTAAGTCAGCAATATGCCTGAACCTCTTTTGTGTTGTTTCATTTCACAATTCAGTCAAAAAAAGAGAGTATCATCCTTTGTAAACAGTATCCTAGTAGGGTAGGCCAGAAAAATTTGTGTGCAATTAGATGCGATAGCTATCAGGAGATATAATTCTTATTCCAAGGATGCTCTAAACATTAAACTTGTTAATGCTTGCTTAACTTAACTTGTTAATGCTTGGTTCAACTTGCGTCTGCCATCTCTTCCTTCTTTAAGACAACATTAAATGGAGCTTTATTTAGCGCTGATACAGCTTGTGTCACAAATCTATTAGATACGACAACAAAAATAAGTTATATGTGTAGCATGCTTCACAGATGGTACTGCTTTGCACTAACACAATTATACTTCACAACTATGCTTTGAAGGAGGCAAAGATGATTATAGTCATTTTATAGATGAAGACTTTGAGACTCATAGAGGATAAGAAACTTGTCTGAGATCATGCACTGAAAAAATGAAAAGAATCAGATTCCAATTCAGGTTATTGGTCTCCAAATACCACATGTACAAAGAGTTAAGAGTCCTAGATTCAAAGATGCAGCCACTTAACACAGACACAGGGCTTTGAACAACTGTCTGAAACTTCCCAAGCCTTAGTTTCCTCATATGCCAAATGAAAGAATGTATTCAATTCCTACAAATGTTGCTAGCACTGAAATTTTATGATTCTGTATTTTGAACCACTTATGATCTATGTTCGGAAGGAAGACTGAGCAATCTACTTCTGTAGCAATACCACCTCGGAAACCCAAGGAGGGGTTCCTGTGAGTCAGAACTGACTTGATGGCAGTGAGTGAGTTTATGAGCTATGTTAATATGATAATTGGCCCCTCCTTGTTAGAAGATTACAGTGAGGTAATATTTTTACTTTCTAACATCTGTGTTGTAGTAAAATCAGCAAGTTGCATTAGATTTATTGGAATTTGGTCATGTCACCTAGCTACACAAGGTAGGGTTATCAATCAGAACAAAGCCCTAACTCAGTTTTAATGTCTTCCTTGGAAATACACTTAAATGTTTTTGAGAGAGCTGGCTATTTTCAGCTAGAAGGAGCCTACTAAGGGGACCCAAGGGAGCCCTGGTGGTGCAAAGGTTAAGCAATCAGCTGCTAATCCAATGGGTGACAGTTTTAACCCACTCAGCAGGTCCATGGGAGAAAGACCTGGCCATCTGCTTCCATAAAGATTACAGCCTAGAAACTCTATATGGCAGTTCTACTCTGTCACCTGGGGTCACTACAAGTTGGAGTTGACTCAGCAGCACCTAACAACAACAACAACAAACAGGTGCAGGTAGCTTGGAAAGCAGAGTGGACAGAGATTTGAAGACATCGAGAATTCTCATCTCCAACCATTCAGTTTTACTTTTACTCTGAAACACCTAAAGGGATATGCTTCTGTGTCAAGTACTCACTTGAGTTCCAGTTCAACCAGAAAACACCCCCTCTCAAGTCAAGAGGCGAGATGACAAAGTGTACCTATTTACAATTCCCATGAGAGAGGAAAGGAAAGTGTAGCAGACAATGAGGAAAATAGAATTGGACTTCAGACCATTCTCAGTTGTCCCTGTGGCAGCGATGATACAAGGAAACCACAACCTAACCAGATGCTACACATTCCCTTGATGCTAGTTCACTATGCAACAGCCTAGGTCAAAAGCGAATTGTTTCTTACTGACTCCTAGACCTCTATAAATAAAACTCACTGCCATTGAGTCAATTCTGACTCATAGTGGCCCCCTTTGGGTTCCCAAGGTGGCAAATATGAAAGTAGATTGCCCAATCTTCTTTCCGCGGAGTGGCTCCTGGGTTTGAACCGCCATCCTTACTGGTTAACAGTCAAATGCCTTAGGCATTATACCACCAGAGCTCCTTGGGAAATGCTCTAAGTGGTTTTAATTTTATCAGTAATGTTTGACTTCATTGTGTTAAAAAATCTCAAATTAATATGGCATAAAGTTAAATTTGTTCATTCTGAGAGGTAGATGTATCATTGTTCTCTGAAAATTTCCAACCATTTCTAAATTTTAATCTTAAAAAACTATATATATTTTATCTCCTATTTCTCCTTGTGTTCTTCCAGCTCCAATACCATGAACACTCTTTCCTGTTGAGGTCACGGAATCTGTAAGCACTGTATTTTGGAAAACAAAATCGTAACAATGACTCATCCAGGGCCAGTGAGTGGCTCAACCTATAATGTTAACTACAACTAGGATATTTCCAGAGGACAGTGTTGAAAACAAGTTTGCAACCAATTTACTCAACTAATACTTGAACTGAACACATGCAAACAATCATAGCAGCCAATGGTAATTAGTAGAGAAGATAACCTAACAAAGATTTTGGGGAGAATTTATCTCTACTTTGATCACAGCAGTCTCTTCTAGAATAATGTCAATGCTGACTAAGAAAGGCACACTATAAATACTACTCATACCTTATATTAGCATTAGTTATACTCAAAAAATTTCTCCCTCATCAAAGTATGAGCTCTTAAAATGGGGTTCATGCAAACTTGTGCCCGGCACATAATGTGAGTCTCAGTAAATCTAGCTAAATGACCTATAAATGAAGCCACGTTCCATAACGTCTTCACTTTCCCAAACCTAAAATATTCAAGTCTTCAAGCAATATGGTACCCAGTGAGGCTGAACCTTAAAATTCTTATAACTATTCTTCATGAATGAAGTTTTTATAACTCTTCTTAAAACTAAATCTTATAACCCCCATGTTAGGGGTTAATAATTTTCGCTCACTAGGGAGTCCCTAGGAGCTCTGGTGGCATAGTGCCTAAGGCATTTGACTATTAACCAGAAAGCTGGCGGTTCAAACTCACCAGCCACTCCTCAGAAGGAAGATTGGGCGATCTGTTTCCGTAGTGATACTGCCTCCTATGAGTCGCATCCAACTCAAATGGCAGTGAGGTTTTTTTTTTTTTTTTTAAGGGAGTCCCTGGGTGATGCAAATTATTAAGAACTTACCTAAATTCCTGAGAACAATTTTCAAGATCACAGCCTTGAAAATTCAATGGAGCAACCGGGTGGTACCACGAGTTGAAATCTACTGAAATGCAACTAGGAGGTTTTGGTTTTGGTTTTGGTTTGGTTTGGTTTGGTTTTGAATTTTTGCTCCCTAGGGTAAAAATTAGTATTTCTTCTTCTCATAGAAATTCTTTCATTTTGAGAGGGACTACCTCTTTTAGCCTTTCTAACCATACAAACACAAGTCAATTTCCTATTGTCTGTTCTTGGAACAAGAACCAGCCCCTCTACCACCACTGAAGAAGATGTTTCAGTCTGAGATGTTAAATATTTTGATTACTAATTTCAATTGGATATATCTGGAACAGAATGAAGTTCATGCAGCATCCTCCCTCTCCCCTCTCCCCCCCCCCTCCCCTCTTCCCCCGCCTCCTTCCCAGGCCTT
>NW_006921785.1:1021130-1031471 GCF_000298275.1 Orycteropus afer afer
TATTGGTTAAGGCATTTGGCTGTTAACCAGAAAGTTAGCAGTTTGAACCCACCAGCTGCTCCACAGAAGAAAGACTGGACAGTCTGCTACTGTAAAGATTTACAATTTGGAAATCCAATGGAGGTCACTATGATTTGGGATCAACTCCATAGCACTGAGGTTGGTTTGGTTTGGTTTATTTGTACTTACAACATCTATCTTATTTCCCCAAAGCATTTGTGAGATCAGATCATGCCAAGAAGGATATCCTAGATAATCTCCTTTATGTATATTTTGAATGAAAGCTTATCAGAAGGGTCCAGTGCTACCTGGGCTGAACTCTTAGTGTTCCTCATCTGGAATCATTTAACACTGAATAACTCAGGTGTTTTGAAATGTAATTATGCTACTGTGATTACTCTTTCTGGACCAAGAATGGCTAGACCAGATCCTGTGATGGGGGTGGTTCTCCTAAAGGACAAGGCTGCACCTACTCACAGTCATCTTGCATTACGAAAATGAGTGAACCCTGGAATGGGAACAGGAACAAACTCATTCTCTCTCTGGAGCTGGGAGTATTCTTCTAGTCTCTGGGGCCAAACATGGAATAGCCATTATTCAGAGATAGCTAGCTAGCTGTGCAACCAAGCAATAGGCCAGAAATTGAAAAGTGATTGTCAGGAGGCTCTCCTAAGGAAGGACAAGGTCTATGGACTGTAGGAACAGTGATAGCTAATATGTTTCTAGATTTCCATTTTCTGCACCATTATACAATTCTTCTTTCCTCAGTAATTCAGATTATTGTAAAGACCTACAGTCTGGTTTTCCTTGAGACTGAAAGAGGAGATTGGCAAAACTCTTTCTTGCATCTCAGTGATTCAGAGTGAAGTATGCTGGTGGTGATGATAAATCCCAGGACAGATCTGTGGAATGTGTAAATACTGTTCAGTATTTCCTAGAAATTACTTAATGAAAGAAAGTCAGCAAAGGAATGGAAAATCAGCAATCTATTGAACGACCCTAGGCATCAAGACTTGCAAATGAAAGTGATTTTACTTTTCACTCCCAGGTTGATGAGGTCAGGATTTTTTTCAGTTACACTGATTCTACAATGTCAAAATCTAATTTGACGTTGGGTTTCCTCCTTCTCTGATCCTTTAAATAATCAATCAACACAACAGAGTTGAAAACCCAGCATCATGGACTATTAAGAATAAAGCTAGTGCTATTGAACTTAATTCCAAAATTCAGTTATTAAGCAGTACAGATAATAAAGGTAAATACTATTGCATCCACAATACTCCATTACCAGTAATAGCAAACACTAATCTATGGGTGGATACCTAGGTAGACAGGCAAGAAGATCATTTATGGATAGGCAAACAGGAATGTACCCACAACAATACACAGGTTTGGCAGAGGATATTCCAACAAACATATTTGTATGTGCTATAAAAATGTCCACAGGGAGTATAAAACTAGGGACAAAGTTAGGAAAACTTCTTAGTCACAACGAAGCATCTTGAGGAGTCACTGGGCTGGGGATTATGGTTGTGGGGAACATCAATCTCAACTGGCACAATATAGTACATAATATTGTTCTAAAACTTACTTCAGTGAGTGGTGACTGGGGCCTTAAAAGCTTACGAGCTGCCATCTAAGACACAACTATTGATCTCTCCTCATCTGGAGCAGAGTGAAGAAAATCAAAGATGCTTGTAAATAGTTAGTCAAAAGGACTAACAGACCATGAGAACCTCAGTCTACATGACCCTGAGACCAGAAGAACTAGATGGTGCCTGGCTACCAATGCCAACCACTCAGAAAGGAATCAAAATTGGAGATCTTGGATAGAGTGGGAGAAAATTTGTGTAACAAAATTAAAAAACATAAAAAAGGCTAGGTTTAGTGGTCATATAAAGACTGGTGAAACCCCCCAAGACTATGGTCCAAGTCACTCTTTGGGGCTGGAATTGAACTCACTCCTGTCGCTTAACTCTCAGCCAAACAATAGAAGGTCCATGAGCTAAACAACTACACTACGGAGATGCACTCCACAGAGCAATCAATCATGGTAGATCAGAAAGGCAGCATTTGCCCAGGGAGAAAGGGAAGCAAGAATGCATAGGCAAGAACACAGGGAAAGTGTAACCACAGGGAGGAAGTGAGACGAGAGCTGTTCTACTGCAGAGAATGTAACCAGTGTCACAAAACAAAATATGTATGAACTGTTGAATATAAAATGAATCTGCTTTGTAAAATTTCACCCAAATCACAATCCAGAAAAAACCAAACTCACTGCTATTGAGTCGGATCTGACTCATAGCGACCCCTCCTTGAGTTTCCAAGGCAGTGTCACTACAGAAGTAGATTGCCCAATCTTCCTTCCGAGGAGTGGTTGGTGGGTTTGAATCACCAGCCTTCTGGTTAGCAATCAAATGCCTTAGGCACTATGCCACCAGAGCTCCCTCAAATCACAATAAAAACTTAAAAATCACTCGAAGACCAGCACCCAAATTAATTGTATAGCCAAATTACTCCCTAACATCATTTTACATTTGTTTTTCATCAATGAAATCAAATCGTCTTTTTTAATGATGATTATTAGTTTTATGGAAATAAACAGGAATCTCTACAAGTGAGTTAGCTAGATCCAGACTCCTATTACTTTTTACCAAGATGAAAACCTGTGTTATACAATAAGAAAAGTCTAAGCATACAGGTAAAATGTAAATATATGTAGATTTTTGTCTTGGTGAAGTTTTGTTTAACCATAAGTGAAGAGAAAGACTGAGTTAGGATGAACCGTGTATTAACAGCATGCATTTAGTATTTTACAACACTAGGAGGAATTCACGTTTCTTGGTTCTACAATCGATGCCAATGGAAGGAGCAGTCAGGACATTAGACGACGTGTAGCATTGGGAAAGTCAACTGCGAAGGAATTGTATCAAGTGCTGAGGAGCAAGGATATCTCCTTGAGGACTAAGGTGCGCCTGACACAAGCCATGATATTTCCAATCGCCTCATATGCATGTGAGAGCTGGACAATGAATAAGGAAAACCGAAGAAGAGTTGATGCTTTTGAGTTGTGGTGCTGGCGGAGAATGCTGAAAGTACCATGGACTGCTAAAAGAACTAACAGATCTGTCCTGGAGGAAGTGCAGCCAGAATGCTCCTTGGAAGCAAGAATGGCCAGACTTCGTCTCACCTATTTTGGTCATGTTGTAAGAAGGGACCATTCCCTGGAGAAGGATGTCATGCTTGGTAGGGTGGAGGGTCGACGAAAAGAGGGGGAGGCCTTCAAGGAGATGGATTGATACGGTGGCTGCCATGATGGGCTCAAGTATAGCAGGGGGGTTGGCGCGGGATAGGGCAGTGCTTCGTTCTGCTGTTCATGGGGTCACTATGAGTCGGAAACGACTTGACGGCACTTAACAACAACAACAACAGGAGGGATAAATAGCAGAAAAAAAGAGAATCAAAAAACACTAAGTACTTAAAACATACCCAGGACTTCATAGGCAAAGCACCCTATGGGCTTTATCACATTTATTTCTGAGAACACTCTTACAAATAAAGCACTATCATTCAATGCCATTTAACATATGATGCACAGGGAGACCAAGGAACTAGCACTTAGAACCTAGCCAGTGATCACCAGAGCCAGGATATAAATCCTTGCTCTTTGCCTCCAAAGCGTTTCTTCAACCACTATGGATTCTGCTTCTCAAGGTATTTCAAATGTGTCCTCTGAGGACTGGTCACTGGTCTTGTGGCCTTGTTAAAGGGGCAAGGAGACTGCACCTTCTGACCTCCTCTAACCCCATAAGAGGTTAGCCCTCACACCAACCATTCCTCCAGCAACAACCACCACTTCTTTGCTAAGTTCGATAATTCACTGCAGTGGCCACAGAGAACTCACAGATTACAGGCTTTATTAGGGAAGCACTAGGCTACAACTCAAGTTCAGGAAGTATGCTCAGTCTATTTCAGCCTGCCGTCTCTCAGCCAACAGTGTCTCTCAGTCTCTCTCCCAGCAGCACTTGTCTCTCAGTGTCTCTTTCTCAGCAGTGTGTGTCTCTTGGTGTCTCTTTCTCAGCAGCGCATGTCTCTCAGGAGCGCGTTTCTCTCAGCTACATGTATTTCTCAGCCAGCAGTCAGAGAGACTTCTTCTGCCTCTAGGAGTGCTCCTTTTGAGCCTGGCAGAGTGGCCAAACTAACCAATCATAACATCAGAATTCTAAGCACCTGAGAGACAGCAAACTTCCCAGAAAATTGTTTTGTGCCACTCTCAACAGGAATACCCCTGAGGGATAACTTTAACAGTCACTCGTGGCAAATTCCACCAGGGAGTTTACAAAGACTTATGGTTAGAAAAGCCATACCAGGTGATTTACTACATTGCAGGCCTTAAACAAGCAGTACCTCCTATTAAATTTTTAACTCCTGGGTTTCAACATAATATAAAACCAAAAAACCAAACTCACTGCTGTCAAGTCAGATCCAACTCATAGTGACCCCTCCTTCAGTTTCCAAGGAGTATCACTGCGGAAATAGATTGCCCCATCTTCCTTACAAGGAGTGGCTTGTAGGTTTGAACTACCAGCCTTCTGGTTAGCAGTCAAGTGCCTTAGGCATTACACCACAAGCTGATCTTTACTTTTAACCTTAAACTCTTATCCAAGCACCAGTGACTTGACCTCAAGAAGTTCTTCCATTATTCAAACTCAGCATATCAGAAAGACAAAAATCAAGAGAAAACTTTCCATTAAACCAAATCTCCCTCGGTTTCTGTCACTACTGCCATCGAGTTGATTCCAACTCATAGTGACCAAGGCTTGGGTTTCCAAGGCTGTAAATCTTTATGGAAGCAGATTGCCTCATCTTCCTCCCATGAAGTGGCTGGTGGGTTTGAACCACTGATCTTATGGTTAGCAGCCAAATGCTTACCCACTACACCACCAGAGCTCTTTTCTGTCACTGTTAGCACTCCCAAAATGTTTCACTTATCATTACTCATTCTTCTTCAACATTTATATTCCTCTTCTCTGAACTCCTCAAATCTTCCTTGCTAGTAAGATTCAATTGGTATTAAATTAATAATTTATGGTATCCTAACTACTCCTAGCCACTCCTTGGAAGGAAGGTTGGGCAATCTACTTCCATAGTGATACTGCCTCAGAAACCAAAGGAGGGGTCGCTATGAGTCGGGTCTTACTCGACGGCACATAACAACAACAACAACTACTACTACTCCTAAAGAATTGCATCCAGCTCACAAGGATGTGGAGAGATTGGGACTCTCATACTCTGCTGGTGGCACTGTAAAATGATACAACCACTGTGGAAAACAGTATGGTGATTCCTTAAAAAGCTGGAATTAGAAGTAACATTTGACCCAGCAATCCCATTACTAGGTATATATCCTAAAGAAGTGAAAGCCAGGACAAGAACAGATATATGCATACCCATGTTCATCACAACACTATTTACAATAAATAGCAAAAAGGTGGAAACAACCTAGGTGCCCCCCAACAGAAGAACGGATAACCAAACTATAGACCATACACACAATGAAATACTATGCAACACTAAAGAATAATGTAGAATCTACAAAACTCTGTATAACAGGGATGAACTTAGAGGACACTATGCTGAGTGAAATAAGTCAATCACAGAAGGACAAATATAGTATTAGTTCATTATTGGAAAAGTCAAGGAAAGGTTTCTATATGGAAGGAAACTTTCCTTGTTGGTTACCAGGGGTGGGAGGGGAGTGGAAGAAACACTACAAAAATTAAAAAATGCATTGCCCCATGTCACTTTAGTTTTGTGTATTTCACTGTACATAAATTATATTTCAATAAAATGTATTAAAAAAAAGAATTGTATACAAACTTCCAATTATCTTTCAAACATCACTATTTGGGATTTTCTTTTCTTCCCCACACTTTTTTCTCACCACTAAGACCCTTCTGAGGTCTTTGGATGGTGCAAATGGTTTGACTATTAACCTAAAGGTCAGTGGGTTAAACCCACCCAGCAATGCCTTGGAAGAAACAGAGGGCAATCTGTTTCCATAAGATCACAGCCAAGAAAATGCTATGGAGCAGTTCTACTCTGTAAAACAGGGGATCACCATGAGTTAGAATGCACCCGATGGCTACAGGGTACACAGCCCCTTTGGCTGCCTCTAGCTAGCCTCTCTCTACTCTCAACTATAGGACTTAAATAATTTACAGTACAAGAGAAGGCTAGCATTATTAGGGAATTAATTTATACAGTTTTTGTTTCTTATGCCTTCTACCAGCAAAAACCTCATAAAGTATTGGATGCTATATTAATATAAAGAAGCAAGCAAATCAACATAATTTTTCTTCTACAAAAGTAAGGGATAAGGAACACCATGGTGAAGAACAACTACCAGTGTTGGTGGATGAGGCTCCAATTCCAAAGGCCCTGTCAGGGAAAGAGAAGGGAACCCAGGAAGTGATCTAAAACAAAGGAAGCCTTCACTGCATAGTGTTGTGTCCTTCCTACTCCTTGTCTGGAGGGCTGCTCATTTCCAGTGATTGTTGTTGTTGTTATGTGCCGTCGAGTCAGACCCGACTCATAGCGACCCCTCCTTGGGTTTCCGAGGCAGTATCACTATGGAAGTAGATTGTGTACTATCTTCCTTCTGAAGAGTGACTGGTGGGTTTGAACTGCCAGCCTTCTGGTTAGCAATCAACTGCTTTAGGCACTACGCTACCAGAGCTCCTCCAGTGATTAGTACAGGGGATATACTGTTACCAAGATAACAGAGTAGAAAAATGAGGCACCAACATCCAAATTGAACTTTAATGGATTTTTCCACAAAATATAATTCATTAATTTAGTCAACAAATAGTTTTGTGCTCCTAATAAGTGGCAGGTACTATGCTAACTGCTAGATGCTACAGTGGAAAAAAAAAGTTACTATCCTCTCAAGTAGCTTTAGGACTGTTGTTGTTGTTGTTACTTGCCGTCGAGTTGGCCCCGACTCATAGCGACCCCTCCTTGGGTTTCCAAGGCAGTATCACTACAGAAGTAGGATTGCCCAACCTTCCTTCCGAGGAGTGGCTGCTGGGTTTGAACCACCAGCCTTCTGGTTAGCAGTCAAGTGCCTTAGGCACTATGCTACCAGAGCTCCTAGTTTTAGGACTAGCCAATGTATAGATAGATATACATATATATTTTATATACAACATATATTGATATATAAAAATTGATACAAATTCATATATTTATATAAGCCCACTGCCACAAAGTCAATTCCAACTCTTAGCAACCTTATTAGACAGAGCAGATCTGCCCCATAGGGTTTCCAAAGCTGTAAATCTTTATGAAAGCAGACTGCCTCATCTTTCTCCTATGGAGCAGCTAACCTTTTGGTTAGCAGAAGAATGCTTTAATGATCCAGCTGCCATTTGGACAGTATTTGGTTATTCCTTTGCAAAATTATGTATGTGTGTGTGTGTGTGTGTGTGTGTGTGTATTGTAAAGGAATAACCAAATGTTGTCCAAATGGCAGCTGGAGCATCAGTGTATAGCAGGATAAAAATTGCAAATAAATCCATGAGTTCTACTTCTTGAATCCAAAAAAAAGAAAAAGAAAACTGGTTAGCAAAACATCTCCCTGGAAAGTGAGCTGATAAAACAATTTGGGAAATAGTAAACTGTCTAGATACTAATCACTCCTATGTCATTAATCAGCTCCAGAAGAAGGGGACATCATACCTTTAAAACTTAAAAAAATAATAATAAAAGTTTCCCTTGCATGCCTGAAGGAGAAAAAGAAATACAAAAGGTCAATAAATATAAAACAATTAACCCTCTCATTTATCAAAGGAATGCAAATTAGATTTCATTTTTTAACAGTGAAAAAATTTTTCACCTAGAAGAGATTAAAAAGATACATACACAATGCTGTATAGTAAAAAGTGTTTAAGGGTATGTTATATGGCTGTCAGGAGTGTAAATCACTGGAGAACATTTAAACATCCATAAGGATTTTTATAGGAGCTCTGGTGGCATAGTGTCTAAGGCATTTGACTGCTAACCAGAAGGATGATGGTTCAAATCCACCAGCCACTCCTCAAAAGGAAGATTAGGCAATTTACTTCAGTAGAGATACCATCTTGGAAACCTAAGGAGGGGTCAGTAAGTTACACACTGCTAAGGTAACATTTTTCTCCCACTTCCCACCTTTACTTCTTGGCCCACAAGAGAGGTACTTCTGACATTTTTGGAGGTACTGCAAAGAGTCTCTGCCCTTCCAAATTCCTTTCTCACTCCTTTGCAAGGAAGAGGAAAATCTTATCTGATTGGTAAGATGGAGCAGAAAAAATGGAGCAGGTGAGGCTTAGCCTGTTGTGAGTTCTCTCACTCTGTGGATCTCCTGCCCACAGCTGGGTACACAGTAATCTTCTAGGTAGGCTCAAAAGGGTGAGGGTCCACACCTGCCCTTGAGGTAGATGTGGAGTCCAAATCTCTTTCTAACTCCACTATTGGGACTCAGAAGGAGCAATGCTGGAATTCTCATCAGGTGAGTCTGCTCTAGAGTGCAGACCTAATCATTCCTTCTGGTGAGTTGTATTTGTCAAGGTTTGGTTTGAGGAGAGAGATATTAAGTTCATTTTTGACTATTCTCCAATCCAGTATTCTCACAATCCAATAAGAAGGCAAACACTTTTTAATAGCCACCTGTTTGACAACATTGTCTATTTCTATCAATTGTCTCTAACTCAGGTTTAGGGAAGGTGGTAAAGGAAAGGAGGAGAACAAATAGTTATTACTGATTATCATCCCAGAAGTTCCAGATTTCTACATAAGGGTATTTATCTCAATAACATTTAAAGACTCAGAAAAATGGATGTGATCTAAAAATCTAACAACAATGAGTAGAATGTAATGATGGCATAGACATATGATGTTTCTCTATAAAGCAACTTAAAATCATGTTTAGGAAATAATGTTATGAAATGATATACCTATTAGTATTTTTCAATACAGATATATAAATCAATGATTAAATAATAGTTCAAAATTTTTCACCCAGCTAAACCCTGACTAGGAGCTCTGGTAGTATATAGTGCCTAAGGCACTTTACTGCTAACCAGAAGGCTGGCAGTTCAAAACCACCAGCCACTCCTTGGAAGGAAGGTTGGGCAATATACTTCCATAGTGATACCATCACAGAAACCCAAGGAGGGGTCGCTATGAGTCGGGGCCAACTCAACAGCACATAACAACAACAACAAACCCTGACTTACATTTATAAAATCAAGTCAGCATGTATAAACGGTTAGAAACAATTCACAAATGCACAAAGCTAAAAAGGGAAAGCTTCCTTCCCCTTTAACCCAAAAATCTTTCTCTCCAAGTAAGCACTATCAACAGCCTCTTGTAATTCCTTCTGGAAAAAAATATTTTCCAAGTAGATACAGAAATATCTGTATCTATTTTCATATGTAGAATAATTGTTTAAACCTATAGGAAAAAAAAATTAAAAGTCTAACTTTTTATAAAGGATAATTTTTGTTTTTTAAAAATCCATGCACTCAAAAGAGAAGGGATTATATCAATGTTATGGTTTTACAAGCATTTTTCTTATTCTACAATGATTTTATATTTTAAGTTTTCTGTTATGAACTAACCTGAAATATATACCATTTTTTTAATTATAAAAGAAACACATTTTTTAAAAATTCAACTAATACAGGTATATGTAAAAAAAACAAAGTTTTCCATCTCTGCTGTCAAATTTCCTAAGGGTATCTACCATTAATGATTTTGAACACATGTAACCAAAGAGACATGTAGACACTCACATAAAACAAAAACTTTTTGACAGATACAGAAACATTTGGAAGAAAAATGAATAAACATACATAGATGTATAAATCTTCACCTGGACAACCCTTAGCTTCCTAATTCATAATATACAACTAAAAGGAGGAATCTTGTCCTGCCTATCACATAATGAGGTTTACAAGGCAAAAGACCAAATATCATGATTGATGTACTCCATTCTCCAGACTGTGGCAGTTTCAGAAAATGCAACACCAGCCTTTTTCACCCTGCCTCTCACCACTCACAGGCTCTCTTCATGTTGTCTGTGAACACAGGACTGTTACCCGGCCAGCCCAGCCCACTGGTACCCAGAATTCCTTATCTCAATTAATCTTCTGGACTTTCAGCCATTACTTCCAGTCAATGAGTTATTTACAGAACACTGGAATGGCGAGGGGTAAGGGTATCATTACTGTCATTTCAAGAATGGCTTCATACATACACTGCTGGTGGGACTGTAAAATGGTACAACCATTGTGGAAAGCA
>NW_006921785.1:1032329-1048178 GCF_000298275.1 Orycteropus afer afer
AAATCCTAATAAAAAAAAAAATAAAAAATAAAAAAAGATAATAATAACAAAAAAAAAAAGAATGGCTTCATAAAGACTTCACCTTTGCTCCCTACTCATAAGTTCCTTAGTGCCAAGGTCAGACACTGAGCCAACACAGCAATTCACTGGTTCTCAAGTTCTCCAAGTGAAGCAAATAAAATTAGTGCCTTAGAGAACGATCCAGCTAGCAACAGCCCCCTTCCCCTCAAAAAGAAGATTCATTTTGTGCCACTAAGTTTTATTTAAAGACCATGCAATCGCATCCCAGCTGGCTTCATTGAAGCAACAACATGGGCAATCAGTGACACCAACTGCAATGCTATCGTTTCTATAAACAGTAATGAGTGGAGGGGGTAGGATGATACTAGAAGCTTATGTATAAACAAGAAAGATCATTTCAGCAAGCGAGATTGTCTTGATAGATTTTCAGTATCTTTCCGAATGGCACCCTAGGAAATGCAAATGCCCTTTATTTAATGGCATTACAAGAAATACTTGGACATGCCATTCATAACATTGTTTGATGAAAATAACGTGGCATAAAGAAAGTAACTGCATGTGCTAAGGTGGACAAAGAAAAGAGCTCCATTGTTTTAACATATTCCAGGGAAATTGAGAGAACAGAAATATATGCACTCCCCTGAAGTCCCTTCATAAGTCTGGTATTAGAGAATAGAGTCTATACCTTTCTTAGAAGTTGATGTATTACATTTAACTGTGAATAAATGGGCTTATGTTGAAGTAGGGGAGGATGAGAGATTGAACATGAACAACTAGGCAGGGTATCTGCATATGAACAATGGTAGGGAGGCCTGAATTGAGTTTTGTTCTTGTTGTTGTTATGTGCCATCAAGTCATTTCTGACTCATAGTGACCCTACGCACAGTAGAACGAAACACTGCCCAGTCCTGCACCAGCTCCATGATCCTTACTATACTTGAACCCAATGCTACAGCCACTGTGTCAATCCACCTTGTTGAAGGCCTTCCCCTCTTCCATTGATGATCCACTTTACCAAGTATGACATCCTTCTCCAGAGAATGGTTCCCTTCTGACAGCATAACCAAAGTAGGTGAGATGAAGTCTGGCCATTCTTGCTTCCAAGGAACATTCCAGCTGCACTTCTGCCAGGACAAACTTGTCAGTTCTTTTACCAGGCCACAGTATATTCAGCATTCTTTGCCAGCACCACAACTCAAAAGCATCAGCTCTTCTTAGGTTTTCCTTACTCATTGTCCAGCTCTCACATGCCTATGAGGTGACCAAAAATATCATGGCTTGTATTAGGTGCATCTTAGTCTTCAAGAAAGTATCTTTGGTCTTCAGCACTTGAAAGAGGTCTTTTGCAGCAGATTTGCCCAATGTAATACGTCTTCTGATGTCTTGACAGCTGCTTCCATTGGCAGTAATTGTAGACCCAACTAATATGAAGTCTTTGACAACTTCAGTCTTCAATTTTTTTTATTATTATTTTTTTAATGAAAGATCTATAATAGTACCTGTTTTCACATTTTTTTTGCAGTCAGTGAAAACAGGTACTAATGTAGGTCTTTCATAAAAGTGAAATGGAGTAAAGTGAACTTTTGAAAAGTAAGTGTTTTGGTTACCTAGTGTTGCTCTGACAAGAATATACCACCAACAGGATGGCTTGAACAAACAGGAGTTTATTTTCTAACAGTTTGGAGGCTATAAGTCTGAGTTCAAAGTGCCAGGTTCTAGGGGCTGGGTGAAACCCCTTCAACCTTGGGCTTCAACTCTACCTCCTGCTCCCGGCCCACTGAAGCTAGAGGCTTTTCTTCACTCAGCTGCTGGCTGCTGAGGCTGACAAGTCCAAGGTTGACAAGTAATAAGGCACAGTCCCAATATTACCAAGCCACACAGCAGGCCATTAATTCATTGCCATTTAAAGCCACAAGATTGGCCGAGCAAGGCAGGCTGCTGAACAACAACTCAGCTATATGCAGGGTTCAAGCGTGCCATAAGCTAGAGACCATTCCCAAAGCTGTTTCTTATGTACAGGAAGCAGACCACATCCCTAAAGCAGCTACTCAGCTGCCTGTGGTAGATCCCACCATGGAGATGATTTTCAGTCTCATTGTGAGGAATAACTACCACCAGCTGCTCAGGCACTCAACCAAGCCCAACCAAGTTGACATACAATTTTAACTACCACAGTAAGGGATGCATGCACCTTAATAGTTGATACTGCCTGGGAAACCCAAGGAGGAGTCATTATGAGTTGGAATCAACTTGATGGCAGTGAGTTTGGGTTTTTTTGGTTTGGTTGCAATGGAATAGATTCCAATTCATGGCAGCCCTATGTGTTACAGTGTAGAATTGAGCTGCACAGGATATTCTTGGCTATAATCTTTATGGGAGCGCTGGTAGCGTAGTGCCTAAAGAATTTGACCGCTAACCAGAAGGCTGGCGGTTCAAACCCACCAGCCACTCCTCGGAAAGAAGGTTGGGCAATCTACTTCTATAGTGATACTGCCTTGGAAACCCAAGGAGGGGTCTCTATGAGTCGCATCCAACTCAACGGCAGAGGGTTTGGTTTTATTTGGTTAATCTTTACAGAAGTAGATCACCAGGCCTTTCTTCTGTGGCACTGCTGGATGGGTTAGAACTGCTTGTCTTTCAGTCAGTAGCCTAGAGCAAATTGTTTCTGGTACCCAAGGACCTATTCTTTCCTTGGGGTGACTCTTACCATACAAAATTAAACTAGGTAAAGGTTTGTTAAACTGAAACAAAGTGAAGCTCCCAAGTACTTCACTTAGGGAATGGATCATATGCTGTCTTGTATTATAATTTCTTGCATATTCATCCATACATCTCCCATCTGGTCCCCAGTGCCTACCTCAGAACCTAGCAGGTGGTCAGTGAACTGTAAAATAGTGACTGTAATGTCAGAGACACATTTCTTTTAACTTTCAACCCTCATATGAAGAAGAGCAGAATGAAGGAAGCCTAGTTGGCATGATGAACGCATCTTAGGCTTTGGAAAAAAGTCAAGTTTCCTTCTCTTCTATTGCACTTAACAGCTTCAAGCAAATGGACTGCCAATCAATGACCCAGATAAGGGCATTCAATCTAACCCTTTCATTGTAAAGTAGAACCCAAACTTCCTTCCTTACACCTGGCTCCTGGTCTATAAACTGGAAGAGGAAAATCAATGTTTATTTGCATTTCCTTTGTCTTGCAAAACTGCAGTAGTAAGGACAGCTACCACATTGTCAGTGCTCTTCGGGCAATGTGTTGTTGTTATGTGCCAGTGGAGTCTGCAGACTCATACTGACCCCTCCTTGGGTTGGAAGTAGATTCCCCAACCTTCCTTTTGAGGAGTGGCTGGTGGGTTTGAACCACAAGCCTTCTGGTTAGCAGTCAAATGCCTTAAGCACTACACTACCAGAGCTCCTATGAGAGAATAATGGCCCTTTTATACACTGTATAACTCATTCATTTGTGCCATTGAAGCATCTGTTTATAAAATACAAATTTTATATTTCAAAATGAAAACAGTGTAAAAAATTGAAGATGTGCTTTGAAAAGTAAATTTTGTCATTTTATTTTTTGATTTGGTGATTTCTAAAGATTGACTTTAAATTTTAAAAATTCTCAATTTATAAATATTTTATTTTCATTTGTCCCAGTTCTGTAAGGTATCTGTCACCTAAATCATAAAAGAAAAAATATAGAGATTAAAAGGACTCTATGGAATTTATAAGTAGAGGTAGAGTACATGTGAAAACGACTGTCTTCATAGAAGGTTCTTTTTTAGGAAGTAAGCCTTATCAACAATAAGCACTTTACAACCAATCACTCCTTAAGATCACTGGACCATCCCATATAGTACTTGAAGCCTACACTCCTTAGATACACAAGTGGCTGATGCAACCTGACTGTAAGAGGGCAGTGTTAATTTAGGTACCAGTGCTAGACATGAAAGTAAGTGTGTGACCGGGTTTTACATGTTTTTAGTAGGACTGATGGGTTATTTCTGCCTGGGATTTCTCAATCCCACATCAAGGAAACTTGATGATGTGATTGTTTAGCTCAATCCCTAGACATCTGATAATCTTCCATGCTATCTATTAGTCTGAAAAAACCCTGATAGACTGAATATGGCAAAGGAGTCATAACTGCACCCTCCTTCTAGGAGTTTTCTGCAACAGCCTAAAGTGACAAGGGAAGCACAGTGCCCACCCTCCCTATATGCCAGCATGCTTGTGTGTATATGCCATGTGTGCATAACATGGGAGTATACACATATATTATTACTATTGCAGGGATTTAGGGAGGAGAAGCAGTGGTGGTTCAACGATAGAATTCTCATCTTCCATGCAGGAGGCCCTGCCCAATTCCCGGCCAATGCACCACGCAGGCTGATGGGATGCCAGCTAGCAACATTATAGGAAACTACTAGCAAAAGTGCTGCCCTCCTCTTCCAGGTTGAGACCTAACGCAACATTTCCAGAAGCCTGATTGTAACAAGAGAATGACCTTTCCTGCTGATGTGATGAAAAACCCCTAACCTTAATACTTTTCTTTAATGGGGAGCTTCCCCTTTTCCCCCAACCAGATACTGGAGCAGACATTAGAGCTATTGTTTTAGTTGGCATTATTGTCTCAGCCTATGTTTCTTTATAAGAGCCAGCTCAAGAGGAAAAAAAAAAAACCTACTTAACTCTCTTGGAACTAAAAATTTAGTCTTTTTCAAGTTGATATCAAAAACCAAACTCACTGCCCTGGAGTGGGATCCAACTCATAGCAACCCCTCCTTGGTTTTCCAACACAATATCACGATGGAAGTAGATTGCCCAACCTTCCTTCCAAGGCGTGGCTGATGGGTTTGAACCTCCAGCCTTCTGGTTAGCAGTCAAATGCCTTAGGCACTATGCTACCAGAGAAGTGCTAATATACCCTGAACAGGATTGTTTAGAATTTTAAACTTTTAATCTGTCTTTTATTGGATAGGCTCCCACATGCTATAGGCAAAACAGAAAAAAAAATCATTTTGAGAAACGAAAAAGAAGGAAAAATCATAAGACCATGAAGCTAGCCTTAAACACTCCACTTAACCTCATCTAAACTTGTCTTCCATTTGCTAGCTCATGCTATCTCCATCCTAACTATCTCCATCCAAACTAGACAAGACATTAATATTTGATAATACAGAAGAAAGACAGGAGCCATAAAATATTTTAATTCTACTAAACCAATGGGCAATCTACTTCCATAGAGATACCGCCTCGGAAACCCAAGGAGGGGTCGCTATGAATCGGGCCGACTCAACAGCATATAACAACAACAACAAACCAAAAAAAAAAAAAAAACCAAACTCACTGCCATCAAGTCATTCCCAACTCCTAGCGACCCCTCCTTTGGTTTCCTCGGAGGTTTCTCTACAGAAGTAGATTGCGCAGTCTTCCTTCTAAAGAGTGGCTGGTGTGTTTGAACTGCCAGCCTTCTGGTTAACAGTCAAATGCCTTAGGCATTATACCACCAGAGGTTAACAATCATTATTTTGGATTGTCTTAGCCCCATTTACTTAATAGACCCTACATAAAATATTGAAATATTTATTATTCTAAAAATCCCACAATCCTTAGAAGAATTTCTCAACCTATCATAGCAAAATATGTCACCTCCCTCCTTTGGCCCTCACTTCCCTCATCTGTAAAACAATGAAGAAGTAGATGGCATAAAATTCTGTGACCTCATGCTGACATGGTTTAAAATATTATTGCATTAATCGTTGGGTAAGCTGAAAAAAAATAGGATGGTACACTTCATTTCTGTTTTTATAAATTTTCTCCATGAAAAAATTTCTGATGTCTTACCCAAATTTGTGTTGTGCAGTTGTGATGGCAGCATTACATGAAGAACTTTAGTGAGGTCATGCTAATGATAAAAGTCACGGGAAATAAATAACTTTCAAATAGAACATAACAATAATAATATCTAAGATACATTGAGCATGTTCTACTTGGTAGGCTCAAAGTTCTTAGAGCAGTGCCTGGAACACAGTAAATAAACATATAAATCATTAGCTATAATTAACTCATTTAATCATAACAACAATCTATGAGGTAGCATTAGCATCTGCAATTTTCTTTTATGCACAAATTGATGAATAGCAAGATCATGTGAGTTACCCAAGATCATAAGCTACTAAGAACCATATTCAAAGACAATCTTTCAATAACGTGCTATACAGGTAGTCCCCAGATATGAACTTCCAACTTACAGACAACTCCTACTTGCCTTTTAATGTTATACAAATTTACCCTCATTTTGAAATGATTAAGGAGCTCTGGTGGCATAATGGTTAAAACATTCAAGTGGTAACCAAAAGATAGGTGGTTTGGACCCACCAACCTCTCCACAGAAGAAAAGTGGGGCGGTCTGCTTCCGTAAAGATTTACAGCCTTGGAAACCCTATAGGGCAGTTCTACTTTTCCCTGCAGGGTTACTATGAATCGGAATCAACTTGGTGGCAGTTGGTTTGGTTTGATTTGAAATGACTGAACTAATTCCAACTAGCAACAAATTCTTCATCACCATCACCTTCACCTGTTACATGTGCAGCTTTAAGTCACTGAAAAGCTTTGAGCCTTTTCTTTCACTACCAAAAAAGGAATCCAAAAAATCCACAGCCATCAAGTTGATTCCGACTTATAACGACCCTATTGGACACAGTACAACAATGTTTCCAAGGCTGGAAATCTTTATGGAAGCAGACTGCCTCGTCTTTCTCCCATGGAGCAGCTGGTGGGTTTGAACTGCTGACCTTTTGGTTAGCAGCCCAATCCTTTAACCACAGCTCCACCAAAGCACCTTTTCTGGCAGTGAAGTAAGGTTAAATAAGAACAGTATGTGCCTGTTCTGATTCACCCACAGATTCCACTTAAAGACTTAAGAACACAGCAACAGATTTCATTTGTAACCTCGGAACTACCTGTATTACCTCTGTGTGTGGAAAGAATGGGAAGGAATCTTCATTTTCACTCCATCATTTACAACAGTTCCTCTAGAGTAAGTTTCCCCAAACAATGAAAATATCTCCTGCATGAACTAAAAATAATGTGTATGAAGTGCCACCATTTTCATAGAATCACATGTTAAGTCTATGGTGAAGTAAGATACAGGAACTAGTATAAAGTTGTCATTATTTCCACTTTTTCAGATGAAAATACTTTCACAGATTTTTTTGTGCTTCTATTGAGATCGTCTTATAACTAGTTCTATGGACCCTAAGGCCCATGATCTTGAAACAACTTATGCTGTCCGTTTACACACACTCTCACTTCTATTTGGATCTATGCTATTGGAAAACTGACTCTGCCTGTAAATTGAACACCTACTTTTCCAAGAAGGTTCATGTCTTCATTACACATCATGCAAACCTTAAAGTTTTTCATATCTAGGAAACATGTGCCTAAGTTACAATCTATTCACATTTTACTTAATGTAGACCAAGAAAATTGAAACAATATTAGCATACATTTCTCCTGTTTCCTGAAATATAAATTATCCTATCAGAAAACTTCAACATAAATCCTCTTATTTTAGAATGGAGTGGATTGATTCTTTTAGGACTTTCAAATACAGTGGCAAAAAAAAAAAAAGGATGTCTAAATGATCTTCAGAATTGAAGTAAAAACATGAGATCTCTTTGCTGATTTCATTTTTAAAGTGCATGTTCTCATATTTCACACATAATTAAATTATTTAATTGTTTTTTAAATCATTTTCTTTTTTAAGAGTAGACTATAACCAGAAAGGCAAAGTTTAGAAAGGACGAACAAAACCTATATATATTCTAATCTTTCCAAAAATAATTTACATAACTCCAGAACAGAGTGAAAATAGGAATGTAACCAAATGAATCAGATCACCCAGAATATTATAAGCACTTTTAAACACAAAATATATTATAATGTCAGATCTCTGAAAATTAAAGTCTTTTGGATATTAAGGACAAAAAAATACTTTTTTTTTTTTTTTTACAAAGAAAGACTTGTTTAGACACAATAAGTCACCTTTTCTCATTGTTCACACTCTATCCTCATTTTGTACATGGAACGCTAAAGACACAGAAACTAGACTAGCACTTACAAGACGAATAGACATAATCACCCTACAATGAACTTACACCTTTCAAAAAAAATAGAATTGGGCAATGTAAAAAATGTAAAACGGCACACCATTTGCAAGGCTTCAGTAGGAAAGAATCACACATTTGGTTTTAGTGGGGTTTTTTTCATTAAAATTTTCAGTGATTTTTCTTAATTGCGCAGGTCATTCAAATAGCCTGATTTCCTTTCTTTCCCCCAGTCTTTCCTGAGGGATTTGATGGGTAGGCATAGGGCTAACTGGGACTCTCTGGTTTCAGCACCTAGGACAGAAATCGCTTGATGACCAGGGCCAACTGTTCCCTCTGATGACAGCCAGACAAAGCAAGAAAAATAAAAGATACCTGCCTCGTCAGCCACCTGTTTAAATGTCCCCTCTCCTGTCGAACGCACTGGCAACTTCTTAGGGAAGACTCTGAACAACTCCGAGTTGCACGCCGCCCTCTCAAATGACAAGGAGAGAGACGCAAGGAAGTGTGAAAGCAGATCGCTTTAAGCGCCCCTCGAAAAGAAACCCGCAGGTTCCAGTTCAGGCGCTTTGCGAGAGGTAGCGCGTTCTATAAAGCGGTGATGACTTCAGGGATTTAAACACACACACACACACACACACAGAGAGAGAAAGAGAGAGAGAGAGAGAGAGAGAGAGAGAACCAGTGGTGGGCCATTACTTTGCCCCAGAAAGGAAATGCCTTCCTTCCACCACTAAAGGAGGGGAAAGAAGTGGACAAGGGGGCCGACAGGAGGAATGGAGGAGCATTCGGCAGTGTTTTAAATCTGGCGAAAGAACATTTTCTCACCACTTAGGCTGTTACTGGACCTCAGGCTCCTTCCACAGAGACACTGCAGCATATGCACTCCTTTCTTCAGGGAAAGCTCAAGAATCTTCATGGAGAAGCGCGTGTTTGGGGTTCGTTAACTCCCCGCCCCACCTCCGCTAATTGTCCAACCAAAAGTCGGCCTCTCTTCGGAAGCCGGGTCCCGAGTCCATGGTGCGCGCGTCCCAGGTGGAGGGGAGTTCGCGCATCGATCCGGCAAGGGCTGGGGCTACGCGGAAGGAGCGCGGCGGCAGCGCAGACTAGGAAGCCGGGTGGCGGCAGCGCAGACTAGGAAGCCGGGTGGCAGAGCGGACGAGGAAGCCGCGCGGCTGGGGGCAGCCCTCTGGGGAGCCGGAGGCGCAGCCACACCCCAGTGGGCTCGAACGTGACCCCTGGGACTTTCCAAAGGAGGCGGCTTGTCTGAGAGCGGGAGGGTGAGGGGACGAGCTAGGCGGGAACGTCACCCTGAGTCTGTGCCTTCTTCCAGGTGCCGGCGTCCGGAGGGACCAGGCCAGGAGGTCAGAAACACCCTTGCTCGGTCTCTCAGCTGCAGAAGGTGAACCCGGGGGCTGGGTCCGGGGGGCGCAGAGAGGTGCTTCGTGGGCCAGGGCGGCGCGGCCAAAGAAGCCCGGAAGGCGGCGTTCCCGTGGGCTGCGCACGGGGCGAGGGTGACTCCGGCGTGGGAATCCGGCGGAAGGGAAGCGCCCGCAGGAAGGGCTGGACCCTGGAGGCTGCGGAGCGTCAGAAAGCGGCTCCAGGGAACTAGGGGGTGGGGGTAGAGGTGGGGAGGCGGGATGTGGAGGGAAGAAAGCTCTTGGGTGCGGGTGAGAATGAAGGTGTGTCTAGGCTTGGACGGAACGCCAATGTGAGAATCTGGCCACCTGGATCTTCTGGTCCGGGTTCTGTGACCTTGGGTAATTTACGTCCCTTCCACTCTAGGCATTTCTTTTCCCCTCTAAATTGTGGCAGGGAAAAGAGTGTGGAATAGAGAATTGGCAGGTTTGTGATTGTCACAGTGCCTCCTGGTCTCCTGGAAAGGCTTAGCACAGGTGCAGTAGGAAGGCAGGTGCAGTGGGAAGGGAGGCCAAACGGGAACGCGAGAGGGAGAAGCAGGTGTAGCAGGAACTCAGGAAACAACAGCACTTTACTTTGGCGTGAGTATCCTGGAAGGCTCTGTCTCTGCCAGCCGGCCCCAAAGATAACCATCGGGCTTCCCTGAGGATTTAAAGGTCTTAACTTTCCCCAGCAACGTTGGCTCTATTTTCTTCCGATTCTTTGAGGCCATAAATACCCCGTTGGAAGTGCTTTGAGCAAGGCATAAAAAAGATACTGGCAGCTATGTCTGGATCCAGGGCAAGAAGAGACCTTGAAGGCACTTGGCACTACAGCAAGTGGCTGGGAGTATAGACTCCGGAGACAGGCAGCCTAAGTTCAAATGCCTACAGGCTTGTGACCTTGAACAAAATATTTCTCTGGGTCTCATTTTCCTCATCTCTTAAAAACAAGAGCATCTACCCTGCACACCCCCTTCTCGAGAGTTAAAAAGAAGAATACTTGGTATACAAAGGCTATATAAGTGTTAGCAATTATACTTATTTAACTCCTCATCCACCTGTAGGTTTTGGGATCACTTTCACTTTTGAGTTAATGCCAGGGTTCATGCCAGTGTCTGCATTTCTGCTTGAACAGTCCAGGTGATAGAGAACTCACTACTTGCCAGGTAGCTCATTGCACAATACCTGTGCACAACACTTAGTACTGAGCCAAAAAAACTGATTTCATCTTCTTTCCACCCACTGCTACTGATTCTGTCCCCAGGGTCACCTAGTACTACTTCTTCCCCACAAGATAGTAAAAATGGTTTTCCTCACCATTTTCTCTTAAACCTTCAGAATTCCTTTGAGTCTTCCTAAAGGTCCAAGGTCAAGGTTGAAGTTGCCTGGAGAAATAACACCTTCAAAAGTCCCTTCTGTTTTCTTCTCAAAGATGATAAAAGAAAACAAGAACATCTAGAGGGCCTCTTGATCCCACAGCTGCCACTGGCTCCATATCCTCTTAGCTACTTTCAGAACTGAGCTTCAGACAAAGTCATTGGGGTACTTTCAAGACTCAAAGAAATAAGTTGACACTCCTCTTGCAGTGACTTCTTACACCCATTGTTCAGTGGGCTTGCCAAAGCTGTGTGGGCCCCAAGGTCTTTGAAAATCTTGCCACCACACTATCATGACTGAGGAGATTCTAAGACCTCAGGGCAGCTTGAGCCATGGCCTTCGTCTTTCCGGTCTCTGTGGGAATTAGTGAGAAACTTGGCTCATCTGGGAATTCTACCCATAGAAAATCCCCCAAGGAGAGAGGGACAATTAGCAAAAGGAAAACATGTAAAAATAGTCTTCCATGCTGCAGCAGAGGGCAAAAACCTTTCCGGCAGCACTGTCCTGCTCTGAAACTTACCACTTAGAGCTATTTCTTTGCTTTGAGAGGAGTGTTATTCCTTGAAAAGTACCAAAGGAATAGCACAAGACCCTGGTCCTCCTTCTCTGGGAAACTTTGAGTAGAGTGAGCAGGTGCATGTGTGACCTTAAAATACACATGGCCTTCTGAGCCTCATGTTTCTTTTACAATGAGCCCCTTGCAGAGCCCCTTGCAAGAATCCAATGAGGTGAAATATGTGAAAGTGCTTTGAAGGGGGAGTGTGCCCATGACCACATACAAGATTGGCAGACAATGTTTCTACACATGTATTTGGAAGAATTTCTGGGTGTATTGTAGAGCTGATAAGGGACAAGGTTGTGGTGGCTTCTTGGCCACAGCCAACTACCTGAGGGAGTGAGTAGTTGGACCCATGGATTTGGGACCATGGTCGCAGGGACATCAAGCTCAATTGGCATAACATACTACACAAAAACGTTGTTCTACATCCTACTTTGGTGAGTAATGGCTGGGATCTTAAAAGCTTGCAAGCAGCCACGTAGATGCAACGATGGGTCTCTCCTCATCCATAGCAAAAAAGAATGAAAAAAACTAAAGATGCACAGAAACAATTAGTGCAAGGGATTTATAGACCATGTGATCTTCAGCCTATCTGACCAGGTGACCAGAAGAACTAGATGGTGCCCAAATACCACTGTGAATCACTAGGAGGGGAATCTGTGCAGGTGATCCTTAATAAAGTGGGAGAACAATGTGGAACAAAACTCAAAATAATGAAAAAAAAAAAAGACCAGGTTTGCTGGTCTGATAGAGGCTGGTGAGACCCCTAAGACTATGCCCTCTAGTTACCTTCAGGTCTAGAACTGAACTCACTCTGTGGCTTCCAGCCAGAAAACAGGCTTATGGAGTAAACATTTACATCAGACAGATACACTCCTTGGAGCGATGGAGAATAGAAGGGTGGTGTTTGCACCAGAAGATAGGTAGGGGTGGGGGGAGGGTCGGTGGAGGTAGAGTACATGGGAGGGAAGGACACAGGGAAGAAGTAACTACAGGGAGGAAGTGGGAAGAGAGCTGTTACATTGTGGGGAATTGCAGTCAATGTCATGAAACAAAATGTGAATGAACTGCTATATGGAAAATGAATTTGCTCTGTAAACTGTCACCCAAATCACAATAATTTTTTTAAAGTGCTTGGAGGATTCTATTTATCTTTGCAAGATAAGGTATTATTAACTAACTCCACTGGGTTCTAGGTTCTTCTTAATAGTCTCACACAGTGCCTTTACTATTTACTATTTAGTATAGAAAGGATTTTTTAGTTTTTTTTTTTTTTTTCCAGTGTTCCCTCCTGTCCCCTTCCACCCCAGTAACCAAAACAGAAGGGTTTAAATTTGAATCTTCTTTCTCCTCAACAGTATTGTGAACTCTTAGAAGACAGAGTAGGAGAGACAAACAAGGCCCACTGAAAATCCAGAAGCCCCACTATCTTGTTTAAATGCCTCTCACAATGATTCTTACAGCCAGATGTATTCATGTCAGAGAAAATGAATCTTCACAATACTTGAAAAGACAGGGATTATATACACAGGTATTTTTGTTCTTGAAATTGCAGATGAGTTCAGATTAAACTGAAGAAAGCATATAACGTTTTAATGCAAAATATTTCCTTACTATATATTATACTGTAGACAATAAAGAAAATTGGTATAAAAGGAGATTGACATTGGAATTTTACTGCTTAGACTTATTTATTTATTTATTTATTTTAAAAAAAGGTTTTACAACTAAGAGGATGATGATGTACATGCTTCTTAAAGCAACTCTTCAGATAACTGCCACCAAGTTCTAAAATCATAGTACAGTCTTCCTAATGCATCTAGGCTGGTACTTAGGAAAAAGACATTTCTTATGACATGTAATATAATATCCAAAAACAAGACAAAAGAAAACAAAAATAGTAGTACAAAGGATTGTAGGAAAGTGGAATGTTTTAGTTTGACCCCAAACTTTTAGATTTTCTACTTTCTATGTATCATTCCATAAGCCAAAATCATATTTTCAGTGGCAATTATATTTTTTATTTTAAACTCAAGATACATTATTGTCTTGATGACCAAAATTTTAATTTTGTTGTCAATCTGTAAGCATTTTAGAGTTAACCATTCTGTTCTATTATTAACTTAACAGATCTTGGATCGACCACCAGTATGATTTCAAAATAATTTAGCACCTTAGCAGAGGGATTGAGGAGTTTAGTGCACTAGTTCTGGTTAATTTGTTTAAATTCCTAGTACTTATTTTTTTTATATAAAGGAGTTATTTACTCACAGTTTATAGGAGTTAATTGTACTATGAGGCAGTTTTGAGATTTTTAGATGATGACATCTGTTTTTCCTTCATACTAATCATAGGAATCTGTTGACTTTTGGCATCAGCTGTGCAATTAATTAGTGCATTTGTCTGCTTGGAAGACTATACTGAATCAGTAATAATATAGTCAGAATTTTGCCAGGTCTCAAAGCTTTTAATGAGTACTTTAATGGCAAAATACCTATTTAATGGAAATCAACTTTATTTTCACAAAGAAACCAAAGCAATATATACGTTTGTTGTTGTTAGTTGCCATTGAATCAATTCTGACTCATGGAAAACCCCAGTTAAGTGATCAACTACTAGCTGGAAGGTTGGCCATTTGAACATACTCATAAGTACTTCAGAGGACAGGGCTGGCACTCTACTCCTGAAAGGTCACAATCTTGTAAACCCTATGGAGCAGTTCTAATCTGCACATATAGGATCACCATGAACATACAAACTAAAAGATCAAAATCATTATATCTAACATAGTACATTTGTCCTTGTTCTGTGTAAGGGTACAAACCACAGCTGTGTGTCTGTATCTCCAATCAATTTTGATAGGCAACATTTCCAAATGAGTGGTCCCACCCCTTTCTCCTATCACCTGAACACTTCTCTAACCCTACTAATCCCACACTTCTCTAAGGTTTACCACAAATTCCACAGCACTCTAAATGAGAAACTTTCCCTGATGTCTCCTGACTCATCTCCAAATTAAAAGCCAGTCACAACTTAAGTATATGTAGCACACTGTAGTTTCTTTATCAGAAGATTCATTTCTTTGCCTGTACATATATTTCTTCTCAAAGGGATTATAAGCTCCTTTCCCTACAAACTTAGTTGCCCATTTCTTTCGTTTTTGTTTCAGTACCTAAACACATTAAAAAATAATAATAATACATTTATTATTACTTACTGAATATTGAAGAAATAAAGTGGGAATTGTTGTGGGTTTTTCTATTTGAGAAAAGTATTTCAAATCTATATTAATTTCCTTAATAAGAAAGAGCTTTTATAAATTAATAAGAATAAAAATGATAGCCCAATAGAAATTCAGATGAAGAATATGAGCTATACAGGAACTAGTATTGACATTTAAACATGGAAAAAGTCATCAAATTCACTCATAATAAAAGAATTACAAAATTACATTAAGAAACCATTTCTCAGTTATTCAGAGTTCAAGGATCAAACTGTTTGATTAACCACTATACCAGATAGAGTTAGAGAGAGATTGATTTTGAGGAATCAGTTCACAAATTTGGACGGACTGACAAGTTCAAAATCTGTAGGTCATGTGACAGGCTGGAAATTCAGGTAGTCTTGTCTGTTTACATTCTGGAAACAATCTTTCTTTTTCAGGAAACCTGTTTTTGTTCTTAAGGTCTTCAAGTGGTTGAATGTAGTTTGTTTATCTTAAAGTTAATTAAACCAAAAGGAAGACTGGGCAATCTACTTCCCTAGAAATACCATTTCAGAAACCCAAGGGGGTTGCTATGAGTCGGAAATGACTCCACCTCACTGAGTTTGGTTTTGGAGTTTTGGTATTGCCTATCGAGGTTGACACAAAGTTAACTCTGGTGGCGTAGGGCCTAGAGCATTTGACTGCTAACCAGAAGGTTGGCAGTTCAAACCCAACAGCCACTCCATGGAAGAAAGACTGGGTAATCTACTTTCGTAAAGATTTACTGCCTCCGAAACCCAAAGGGGGTTGCTATGAGTCAGAATCAACTCAAAGGCAGTGAGTTTGGTTTTTTGGTTAATGACAATTTGGCTCTATCCTTCAAAATTTAAAAAGCCATTTGTTCCTTAGGAATTTTTTTCTCTAGATATTAACATCCAGATACAGCTGCACTAGGGTAGTCAGCAGTACAGCGTTGTTGATAATACCAAAATATTTGATACTAAATAACAATCTATCAAGAGGGAACTAGTTAAATAATTTTGGCACCTTCTTCCAAAAAAATGGTAAGCAATTTAAGAAAAGAAAGTTGTCGTTGTTGTTGTTATGTGCCGTCGAGTCGGCCCCGACTCATAGCGACCCCTCCTTGGGTTTCCGAGGCAGTATCACTACGGAAGTAGGATTG
>NW_006921785.1:1048518-1061799 GCF_000298275.1 Orycteropus afer afer
TTGAACCACCAGCCTCTGGTTAGCAGTCAAGTGCTTTTAGCCATTATGCTACCAGAGCATTAACCACAACACCACCAGAGCTCCATTTGTTAGTAAGGCTGATTAAAATACAAAAATCCAGAAAGTGAGAAAGAGCTATGCTGGAACTGGAAATGTCATTTCTAAATCTCTAACAAGACAAACTCTGGATTCCTAAGAGGCAAAGACTTAATTGAGAATCATACTCTCGCAGTCCTAAAAATAGAATGTTGGTACCAAAAAAGAGTTTAACTACTGATGAGTCTTACCCTCTAAGATGAAAGGGGAACAAATAAAAGGTAAGACAATTCCTAAGTGCTTTAAATCTGAAATACTACTCTTACCCCTCTGTCATTTTGTTGTACTGTAGTGGCTTCTGTGCTGCTACGTGCTGCTACGATGCTGGAAGTTATGCCAGTGGCATTTCAAATAACAGCAGGGTCACCCAGGGGGGACAGGTTGCAGGATAGCTTCCAGAATAAAGTAAACTAGGAAGACAGTACTTCCCCAAATGAGTTATGAAACCCCTATGCATCACAACAGAACATGGTCTGCTGCAGAGCCCCCTAAGGCGGAAGGCAACAATGGACACCAGCATGCTGGAGATCACGAAGATGCTGCAGGACCTAGCAGTGCTCAGTCTCTTGCACATGGGATCATATTGTGAGTCAGAGCCAACCCAACAGCAGCTAAGGATAACAACTGTTATTTCATGTTAAATATGTACTTGTGTGTTTAAAAAAAAAATTCACTGCCATCGAGTCAAGTCCGACTCATAGCGACCCTCACTGGTTTTCTATAGCTGTAAATCTTTACGGAAGCAGACTGCCTCATCTTTCTTCCACAGAGCAGTTAGTGGGTTCGAATCACTGGTCATTTGGTTAGCAGCCAAATGCCTTAATCAAACACCACCAGAGCTCCTTTAAAGTTTGATGACATTGAAAAAAATTGTTATTACTATTTTTCTTCAATATAATTGAGATAACCTATACTGAATTCCTCTTTGCTCTCATGAATTACAACAAACTTGTATGTAAGAGACACTATAACAGTAATAAAGACCCTCACTAACTCCAACCCCTTTTAGCTTCATATTATCAGTCATCTCCAAGTAACAACCTTATTAAATGTTATAATATGCTACTAAGTCTATCTCACTACTTATCAGGGATAAGGAAGAACAGATAGCTATACAAATAATGTTGCTGTGGGTAGAGAAGTATGAAGAGTATTATAAGAACACAGAGGAAGGGAGCAATTCTGTTTGCCCAGGAGGGATGGAAACGATGGAAAAACACACACACAAAATAGTGTCATTTGTCAAATACCAGATCCTTCCAAAACACAGGCAAAAAAGGGAAGTTTATTTATGGAATGGCTTCATCCAGGATTTCAGGAAATAAAATTTCAAAATAAAGTCGAACCAGGAACAGCATTTATGATACAGAACCATTCTTTAACAGAAAAGAAGACAGAGAGGGGACAGTGAGTTCCCTAACGTCACATAGTTCCCAGTGGCAGAGCTGCGACTCTGTGACTCAGAGCATGGCCTCCCAGTGCAATATGTTTACAAGACACTTTGCTGTTGTTGCCTCTGGTTTTGATAGTAGCAGAATCAAACTTATTTGGTAAAATACATAGTAATGATTCCAGGACATTTTCCTGACCCTGGAAACTAAATTTCCTCTCTGGAAATTGTCTGCTTTCCAGAAGCAAAGTGCAGCCATTCATTTGAAGATCTAACAACAATAAAAATAATACTGCCTTTACAGTAAACTATGAAGTTTTATTAGTTTCAAAATAGGGGCATTGGAGAGAGTCTTAGTTTAGAGCTTGGACTAGCTCTCGTAATGGTAAGCCTTTAACTGTCCAGATACATGTGGTTAAGGACAGGGGGCAGGATGAGGGGAAGTGAGAACTAGTGACATTAATTACATTCAAATTGGAGATTTGAAAGAGATGTAGTACTTTGGAGAGTGACAATTTTGTTTGTACCTTTTAAGGTGCTCAGCTGCTAACTAAAAGGTTGGTGGTAGAACCCACCCAGTGGTTCCACAAGAGAAAGACCTGGCAATCTGGTTCAAAAAAGATCATGCCCAAGAAAACTCTGTAGGGCAGTTCTGTTTTGTCACATGGGGTCATCATGAGTCTGAATCAACTCAACAGCACCCAATAACAATAAGGTGTCTCTTATATGCACAAATACACACACACAAGCACACACATCTGTGTACTTGTGTAGAACAGAATTTAGGTCGAGAGTGCCACTCCCCATGTATGAGGCCAGAGCCTCATTTGGAATTGTTGAAAGCCTCCTTTAACTGTATATTCTCATTCTATACTCTCGTTCCTCCCCCCCATAAGCATCTTAAAGAGAAATCTATATGTCTCTACTCTAGCACTTTTTTGTTCTTTCCTAAACCTATGGAATGTTGCCTTTTGTCCACACAATGCTATTCCAGATTCAATGAATACATTTTTGTCCTAATTATACAAAAAAGTAATTATTTGTGCTAAAATTATTGATCATTCTTTTCTTTCATGAAACTCTTACTCCTTGTCCTCAGAGATGCCATTTTCCTTTTGGTTGCACATCCTTGTGAATATACTAAAAAAAATGTGAGTTATACTTTTTAAAAGGGCAAATTTTGTAATATGTGAATCATATCTCAATTTTAAAATAAACTTGAAGAAAATAATTAGACTTCAACAAGATGATTTAAACTGAAAAACTGATTCAAGTGGTGATTTTTTTTTTCCCTTTTCTCTTTCCATTCAGTGACTTTTCCTATTGGAGTGTAAGAAATCCTAAAAATGGGATTGATTTGGTCATTGAACTCTTAGATGACACCGTAGGAAACATTTGAGACCCCAGAGCCATACACTCCTGAGTTCAAAGCACAGCATTACCAGTTGCCAGCTATGTGTTCCTGAACACAATTTCTCAACTTCTTAGAGTTTCATTTTCCTCATTTGCAAAATGAGGCTAATATACCAGCCTGTAGGGTGGTTGTGCCAATTAAATATGAAGGGAGGATGTGGTGAAAAGAAAAGAAAAAAACAGTAAATACTTAATATAGAGTTCAGCATGTGGTAGACTCTCCCCCAAAGAGGAAGTCCTTATCCTTTTCCAATAGCTGGTTAACCAGGAACTGTAGATTTTTAAAACAGAACTTCTCTTTTTTTTAAAATCAGGACCTGGTATATATCACCCACTGGTCATCCATATCATTAAAATGTAAAGTTCTGAAAATGCAAATGCAAAGAACATTTCTTAAAAGTGGATTCATTCTGAAATTTTAAGGATATTAAAAATATTTTAGACTCACATTTGGAAAGGAAGGGATATGGAAATGAAATTTGGAAAATCAACCTTCTTTCATTTTCTACCATATGCCTGATGCTGTCAATGACACCTTGAGCTGAGGAATGTAACTTTTGCTTAGGAGGGAGGTGTTAGCACGACGGCTATCTCTTTGAAAAGTGTTATGTTTTCTTGTTTGTTTGCCTTTTGCTTTTAATCTAAGGTCTTACCCAGACACACAGTGTCAGGAATGCATGCTTGATAAGCATGTACCAACATTAGACTTTGGCCATTTTATTATTTTTAATAGGTTCAACCACGAAAAAGACCAGCATCAAAGGTGACAAAACATTTAGTAATGTGGTTTAAGTTATGTTTTAAAAATATTTACAGACTATTTGGGATCAAATTGACAACAGCAACTCAAAAGGCTAGATAAGAAATTTAGGGGGCCATGAGGTTAAAGAGTAATTTGGGAAAGGAGGGCGAGATGGTTGTACAACTGGAAAAACATAATCAATGCCACTGTACTGTCCAGGTAGAAATTGAAGAATTGGCATATGTTTTATTGTATATATTTTCTACAACAATAACAAAAATAAAATAAATTATTTAAAAAATAGGTACCCCCAAATCCCACTGTTATAGTCGATCCCAACTTGTAGTGACCCTATAGGGCAAAGTAAAATTGCCCCACAGGGTTTCCAAGGCTGCAGATCTTTATGGAAGTAGACTTCCTCATTTTAGTCTGAGTGGTTGGCCTTTAACAGCCAAGGACTTATCCACTGTGCCACCGGGGCTCCCTAAAAATATACACAGGCAAAAAAAAAAAAAAAAAGAAAAAGAAAAAAGGCTGAAAATGTATACAGAAAAGTGAAACAGTGGCTATGTCTTGATGACTATTTTGATGGTTAGTGGTAACTGAAGGGAAGCAGTTGAGTCTAGCTGTGTAGAGAATGGGCCTGGGTCCTGCTCTACACCATGCTAACACAAATTACTTTTGGGGGGCCACTCAACCTCTCTAGCCATCCGTTTCTTTTATAGAAATATAACCAATAATACACCACAGGGTGAGGTTTAACTGAGATAATATATGAAGCTCAGAACCTGTGAAACATTAAAAATAAATAAATATTAACATCAATTCTTATTCCTATATTTCTACATTCTCTAATTTGCTACCATTAATGTTGGATGCTTTTTAAAGGAGAAATAAATGTTATTTGTTTTTGCAAATGCTGGCGAGGATGTGGAGGGATTGGGACACTCACACACTGCCGGTGGGACTGTAAAATGATACAACTACTGTGGAAATCGGTATGGCGATTCCTTAAAAAGTTGGAAATAGAAATACTACTTGATTCAGCAATCCCATTACTAGGTATATATCCTAAAGAAGTGAGAGGCAGGATATGAATAGATATATGCACACCCATGTTCATCACAGCACTATTCACAATAGCATAGAGATGGAAAGAACCCAAGTGTAGTGGACATCAGTTGAGGAATGGATAACCAAACTGTATTACATACACACAGTGGAATATTATGCAATCCTAAAGAATAATGTAGAATCTGCAAAACATTGCATAACATGGATCATCTTGGAGGACATTATGCTGAGTGAAATAAGGCAAGCACAGAAGGACAAATATTGTATTAGTCCACCATTATAAAAAGTCAAGGAAAGGTTTATAGATAGAAAGAAACTTTCTTTGTTGGTACCAGGGAGGGAAGAGAAGGGTAGGGAAGGAGGAAAAATTTCTAGATAGGTGGGGAAAACACACACACACACACACACACACCCCAAAGATTATTAGTGGTTACCAGGGGTAGGAGGGAGGGAGAAAGGGGAAGCTTCTGTTTTGGGGGCATTGAGTTTATGCTAACAGGTGGTGGAATATCTTGGAAAGGATAGCAATAATGGTGGTTGTTGTTGTTGTTGTTGTTGTTATTTGCCATCGGGTTGGCCCCGACTCATAGCGTCCCCTCCTTGGGCTTCCTAGGCAGTATCACTACGGAAGTAGGAATGCCCAACCTTCCTTCCGAGGAGTGGCTGGTGAGTTTGAACCGCCAGCCTTCTGGTTAGCAGTCAAGTGCCTTAGGCACTATGCTACCAGAGCTCCTAATAATGGTGGTACAGCATGAAAAATGTCATCAATGTCCCTAAGCTATAAATCTGGAAGTTGCCATGTTGGCAAATGTCTTGTGTATGTTTTCATCACACTAAAAGTTAAAAAAAAGAAAAGAAAAGAAAAGAATTAGTTGTTTTTGAAAACATCAGTTTATTTTTCACTTTTATAAAAAAGAAAAAAACCCATAAAACCCTACAGTAGTGCCACATATTCAGAATTTAACTCATGAGGGTATAGCATCAAAAATTCTCCCATGGCCCAATGTGTGCGCTTATTTCCTTGCCTCTAGTGAGAACATAAAATGCTTTCTTGTGAACATGCTACTATAATTTGCAGTTTTCCTGCAGGCAGATGCAGAAATTTTCTGGAAAAGCTACAAGCTATGAATTGATGGAATTTTCTGATTCACTGCACAGACTTACGGAGATTAAAATTCCAATTCTTGGAAGTGGATTTAGTAATACTGCTAAGGCAGCTACCAAATACTCTTTTTTTAAATACACCAGTTCGCAATGTTATTGTATAAGCTACCTCTGCCTCCAGCTCCTCAAATGATATTTTTAAAAATATAAGTAAAATGAACTTTTATTTCTCAAATCTCAAGGTCAATTACAAGCTCAGGGAGAGTCAAATAACCATACAGATATTCTAAGAAGGCAAAACTGAGGTTGGGAACATTCCCAGTCAACTTACTAATTCCAAAACTTTTGCTACCTGTTTCTGAAGACAGAGTTGAAAGACTTACTATGAATGACACATGCACATCTGCAACTTTTAATTTCTAATTTAATTTTCTTCAACTAATCAGAATTTCAAGAATCAATTTATCTTGAAATTGAGTTCTATATTTTTAGCAAGGGAGTTTGAGCAAAAATAAGTCATTTTTTCATGTATTGTTTTTTGTTTTTTTCTTCTAGGGAACAATACTTTTATTTTCAAAGCAAAGTCATTTGAGGACATCAAAATCTGACCATATTTATATGACACTTAACAAGTTGAAAATATAATCCAAAATTGCTTTCTCTAACCCTGTTTCTCCCTCATACTTTCACAAGGAAAGAAAGACAGATGTTAACATCTGCTTTCAAAAGGCATTTCATCTGACATCATTATCTTATGCAAAGGAAAATATTCTAGGTTTTGTAATTGTTTGGGGAAAGAAATTCAAAATTGTATGTGCTCAGGAAGATAAATCAATTTGATAGAGCATTGTTGAATATTTCATTCCCTGGGCATCTGTTTCAGGAGTGATTGGCACAACTAGCTTGTTTGCACACTGAATTATTCTACTGCTAACAATGGAGGGAAAGTCAGATGAGGTAGCTTGAGGAAAACTGGAATCCTCCATCAGTAGATACAAAGACTCATGTGACATCAACTGTGACATTCTAAGGGAAATCCCATCCTCTAACCCTGCTCCATGGGAGAGTGCTCCACAATGTTCAAGAACATTCAGAACATTCGTGATGAGCGTCAGTCTGTAGTACGGCATTAGAAAAGATTCCAGTGCCAACTACAGCTGTTGAGGAATCAAATGTCCAAGGATATCCCTCATGTAGACACCAGGCTAAAGTGTACACTGGTCACCACAACTGCTTCCGTATAAGCTCTAAGACAATCTACATAACCTCTCTGACTCTCAGTTACATCATCTCAGAGTAAGTGTACTGATTCATCATGACAAACACATGTTCCCTGGAACTGAATCCTTGAAGGTATTTCTCATTTGCAACCACAGAAAAAAAGACAGCAAGCATGATAAAGGACAGTCTTCAACTGTAATTTAAAAAATATTCCAAAAAACTCTGGAAAATCTTTCCTATATGACTATTGATCTTTCTATCCCATAGAAAACCCTTCACAAGTATGTGCCTCAAAAAACAAAACCAAACCCACTGCCATCGAGTCAATTCCAACTCATAGCAACCCCCATTGGGTGTCCAAGGCTGTAAATCATGATGGAAGTATATTGCACCATTTTCCTTCCACAGAGCAGCTCGAGGGTTTGAACCACTGACCTTCTGGTTAGCAGCCAAATGCCATATCCATTACGCCACCAGAAATATGTGCCTAGCTTATGTAAAATGTTTACCTTCTAAATAATTTGTAGATTCTGTCTTATGGACAGTTACAACTGGCCCTGTTCAAAGGAGAGTGACCAGGTGACACATATTGAAGAGATCAAGAGTAAGGGCAAGATAAAGTAACTCATAGGAGAAATAGAGCTAACCACAAAATATCCCAGAGGGCTGTTTTATGGACAATATATTGTAACTTTTTGTGGTAATTCCACGGAGAACTCAGGCAAAACCCTGGTTATTTAGGGAGACAATTCTCAACTCAATATAAGAAAATTTTTTGTATCTCTTAGATCCATCCACATTTGGAGTTATCTGTCTCTGGCTGTAGTGAGTGTCCTGTTACTTTTAGGAAATAGTCATTCAAACTTTGGAATGTGAAAAAAAATAGATTATATTATCTGAAGCAAACTAGGTCTCAGTGATTTTGAGAGAGAAAAATGAAAAAGTGTTCCAATCAAGACTGCCTTGTAACATGGGTCTGTAGTGGATTCTATCCAAAGAAACTAGGGAAAAGGTCATAACTTCTTTAAGTTGGAGATGGATGCAATTATCTAGCTTTGGGTATTGCCCTCAGAAAGATCTACTGAATGAGAGAGAGAGAGCAGCATAATGGAAAAGAATTTGACTTCTGAGCCTGGAAGAGTTGGATTCAAATCCTGGTTCTGTCACTTATTAGCTCTGTGGTTTAGACAATCTGTATAACCTCTCTGAGTCTCAGTACATCATCTATATACAGATAAGAATGCTTCATTGTGGAGTATTATTCAGAGTATATTAGGTATTATACCTAAAGTGCCTAGCATAATGCTAGACTTAGAATAGGAGCTAAATAAATTGAAGTCATCATCATTAATACTGTTACAAACCACAGGGATAAACACAGCATTCCCAGCCTTTTATGGTCATCTGTGAAAAGATCAATTTCATATACATTAATAAATGAAGAAATTTAAGATAGATTGCAAATCTTAGACCTTGTAACATGTTTGTCAAGGAAACACTGCCTTTCAAAAAACAAGATATTGTGACAGATGAAGAACATCAGAATGACAGCTGGAAAATAAGGATTTATTTGTAGTTATCTGGTTCAATATTTATCTTCCTCCACCTAGAATGGAAGCTTTATGAAGGCAGGTGCGGTGTAGTAAATTACATGGCGTGGCTTTTCTAATCAGTCTGTAAACTCTGTGGTGGAATTTGCTGTGAGCAACTGAGTAGCTCCTGATTGTTAAAGATATCCACCTGGGATGTTTCTGTTGGCGCAGTATGAAGCGATCTTCTGGGAAGTTCACTCTCTATCAGGTGTGTAGAACTCTGATGTTGGAATTGGTTGTTTTGGCCATTCTGCCAGGCTCAAAAGAAGCCCTCCTAGAGGTAGCAGGAGTCTCTCTGACTGCTGGCTTAGAAAGATGTGCTTCTGAAAGAAATATGCTGCTGAGAGATGTGAGAGAGACACACTGCTGAGAGAAAGACATGAGAGATAGATACTGCTGAGAGAGAGCCATGCTACGGAGAGAGACTGTTGGCTGAGAGATGGCTGGCTGAGAGAGACTGAGCACATTCCTGAACTTGAATTGTAGCCTGTTGCTTCCCTAATAAACCCCATAATCAGGAGTTCTGTGAGTTCTGTGGACCCACAGTGAATTATTGAACCCAGCAGAGAGGTGGTGGGTGCCATGGGAGGAATGGTTGTTGTCAAGGTTGGTGAAAGGGCTGGAGGGTGACGGCATATCTGGCCTCATAGGAGCAGGCCTTGGGCTGCTGATAGTGATTCTGTCCTCCTCTTGTGTAGTTCAAGGAGGTCAAAAAATGCCACCTCCTTGTCTGTTTAGCAACAGAAGTTTTGTCTATTTCACTCACCAATGTATTTCAGGGACCAGGACCTTATCTGGCACATAGTGTATACTCAATAAATATTTATTCATGAAGGAATGAATAAATGAGTGGTGTTGTACACCCCATACCTGATAACCATGGGGATTTGCAGATACTGTGGCAAGGCAAAGGTAACTACCCAGATTCTAATTCAGCTTCTACAAACATTCCTTGGAAATAACAAGCTCTCCCTGTATTAATTCAACATAGTCCAAGCAACCATGTAGTAAAATTATTTTGGTTTTCCATGAACCATAACACAGAACCCTTTACAGAAAACATACTGGTTAGTTCCAATGTCAGGACAGTCCCTTTCTCAGTGCAAATGCACCCAATGGCATCTAACTTATTAACTAGAGATTTTTTTTTTCTTTGAGTTAGCATGAATTTGTTTTCCTGAGCCAGATCACACTAGAGAGATCACTAAACAAATTAAACTGAGCTCCCAACATACCCAAGTTTACCATTTTCCCTGTATACCCCTACTCTATGCCCAAACCCCTATAGTCTCTTTCTTTTCTTTACCTCAACTATACCAACTCATTTTGGGGAAAGTTATTTGTAATTATTCATAATTGTCTTTTGTAATAGGCTGAAATTATAAGTCTTAATATCACTTTCCTATTAAAAACCACTGCTGCTTTTCTTAATAGGCATTAAAGTGGATGTTATAGGCAATACTTCTCTATACCATGCAAGCTAACTACATTAATAGTAGACTAGTCTAAGAACTTTTTCAAGGCCATTGTAAGCTTTTAATTCAGTATTTGGTGTAACCAAATATGTGTTTCCAGAGGATTACTAAGTTACCAGTATGGTGACAGGGAAAACCAAGGTGTTCTGACAAAAATTGTAAGGGCCTAAACTAAGGCAAGAGTGCAAGGTTGGTCAGCAATAGAATTCTCACCTTCCATACAGGAGACCCAGGTTCAATTCTCAGCCAATGCATCTAAAGTGAACCACCACTTGTCTTTTAATGGGGATATGCGTGTCACTATCATGCCGAACAGGTTTTATCAGAGCTTCCAGATTAAGACTGACTAGGAAGGCCTGCCATCTACTTCCAAAAACCAACCAATGAAAACCCTATAGATCACAGTGGCTTGAACTTGTGCACAGGCTCACCATGAATTGAGGCTGAATTTGACAGCAGCTAACAACAACTACAGCAAATGCAATGGGAATAAAAGTAAGAGGACAGATTCAGATTCTTAGGACAGTGATTGATAGAATTTGGTAACTGATCACATATGGGAGGTGAAGGAGATGAAGAGTGATGACATCTAAACTCCTGGCATTACTATTAGGTAGAAAAGGAGCTCAGAATCTAAAAGGAGGATTATATAGGCATTTTAAATTCATGACTGAACAATGGCTATTTAAGGTAGAGTGGGCTAAGTGTCATATATGGTAAACAGATTAAAAAGAGGGTAAAATCATGTTTGACAACAGAGATGAGGGAATGAATCAAAGAATGTAGTATGCTATATTTGCTAGGCCTTAAAGAAAGGAAAAATGGGTCATTTTAGACTAAGAGAAAATCAGAAGGGCAGAGTCAAAGTGTGTTTTAAAAAAACAAGTAGTCCAACATAACTAGGGTGTCACATGAGACAGAGGAGGAGGTAAGGGCAGACAGGTCAGTTGGAGCTACATAATTGAGGCCTTTGGACACAAAGCTGCAGAATTCAGAGTTAATTCAAGAAAAAATAGGAGTCAGTGAAAGTTTTTTAACTGGCTTAATGAAATGAAATGAATTACCTTGAACTATTTCAAATAGTTTAAGGTACATGAACATTTATTTTTCCTTTTTCTTTAAAAAAAAAAAAAAAAAAGTGAACGTTTCCTCTACTGATTCCAGCTTAATCTCCCTGGAACACATGTAACAGTGAGATTTAGAGGATCACTTAGGTGGAGTTCAAGCAGCCAAGAATAGGTTATATGTGCCATATTAAATAAAAGCACAATAGATAAAGTTCTAGAACTTCAACTTCTAGCCATGGTGAAGTAGTTAATATTGGACTTATCCTGCCATAAACAAATATAAAACTGGACAAAACTTACTAAGAAACTATTTCCAGGCATTAGATAACAGCACAAACTGTGAACCCTGACAAAAAAGGAAAGTATGAGAAAAGACTCACATTCACTCCACTTTCAAACTAGTGCTACTTTACAGAAGACAATATGGGAGGTGGGGCCCCAGTGGAGAATGGCAATCTCACAGAGATAAGGAGGCATAAGATAAGATCAGAGTTTCAGCTGCTGAGTTGACTGGTATTTGTAGAATAGGGTACTGAAGAGGGAGCTACATAGGGTAAGGGTGTAATCATTCTGCATAGAGCATTCCTTCAGGTCCCAGAAAACTCTGTGAGGCCGCTTAGGGTGAGGAAGCACCTACTGCAGTACTCAGTCCTTCAGTGCTCATCTGAGTGGGGATATTAGACTGTAAGCAGTGCTCAGAGATATTAGTCCTAGCCAGCCTGGGTGGAAATTCTCAGTTAGTAACACAGGCATTCATCTGAAATATCAGAAAGACTATGCAGGAGTTCTGGTAGCATAGTGGCTAAAGCACTTGACTGCTAACCAGAAGGCTCGTGGTTCAAACCCACCAGCCACTCCTCGGAAGGAAGGCTGGGCAATCCTACTTCCGTAGTGATACTGCCTCGGAAACCCAAGGAGGGGTCGTTATGAGTCGGGGCTGACTCAAAGGCACATAACAACAACAACAACAACATGCCTTAAGGGTAAAGATTACACTCTAGCATAAGGATCATACTGTGGATTAAGGACAAACTGAAGAAAAGCATAAAATCCATTCTAACCAAAAAATTATTTATGAGTTTAACCATTTGCCAGGATATAACTAAACACTCTTTAAAAAAAAAAAAAAAATTGTAGTACAATCTCTTCACAGTTTATCAACTGCAAGTCTAGCACTCAATCAGATATTATTAAACATGCAAAAAAGGTAGGAAAAATGCAAGCCATAGTTAAAAAGAGAACAAAATAAACAAATTCCAAGTTGATACAGATATTAGAAGGGGAGAATGAGAAGATAATGACTTTAAAATGGTTATGACATCCATATTTGTGTGGGTGTAGCTATGGGGATATAGATATTTATGTATATAAAATCTTAGAGGAAAATATAGACATAATGCATTTGCAATGCTGAGTTGGGAAATTTCAGTAATGAAGTGAAAGCTATAAAAATAACTATATGGAAATTCTAGGATTGAAAAATATATATATGAAGTGATAAATTCACTGGATAGGTTTCACAGTAGATTGAACACTGAAAGGGAAATGGTCAAGATATATGAAGAGAAACTCCCAATCTGAATACCACAGAAAAAGAAGGAAAAAAATGAACAGAGCCACAGTGACCTGTAGGTCAATATTGGGCAATCTTACTTAATCTAGTGGAAGTCCCAGTTGAGGGCAGATACACACACACACACACACACACACAGAGAATTAAAAAGAAAAAAGGGAAAGGAAACAAAGATTTTCTAAATTTGTTTTAAATATCATCCTACAGATCCAAGAAATTCAGCAAACCCTAAGCACATAAATATACAACGGAAAAAAGCACACATGCACACCAGAGTTAAACTGCTGAAAATCAATGCTAAATAAATAAATTACCTTAAAAGCATACAGAATGTGTGTGTGTGTGTGTGTGTAAGCGCTGGTGGTGTAGTGCCTAAGGCATTTGACTGCAAACCAGAGGGCTGGCAGTTCAAACCTACCAGCCACTCCTCAGAAGGAAAGTTGGGCAATCTACTTTCATAGTGTTACCACCTCGGAAACCCAAGAAGGGGTTGCTATGACAGTGTTTATATAGATAGATAGATAGATAGATAGA
>NW_006921785.1:1061899-1078937 GCF_000298275.1 Orycteropus afer afer
ATTGCTTCCAGGGGATCATTATGGCTGACTTCTCATTAGAAAAATATAGAGGTAAGAAGATACTGGAATAACAGCTTGAAAGTACTGAAATTAAAAAATAAAATCTCAGAATTCTATATCCAGTGGAAAAAATACTTCAAAAATTATGAATAAAGAATTTCTTGGACAAACAGAAGCTAAGAGGATTTGTCAACAGCACAAGTGCGCTACCACAAACAATAAAGGAAGTTTTTCAAGCTGCAGGAACGTGATACTAGATTGAAACACTGATACATAAAAAAGGAAAGGAGACAACCAAAAATGCCAAATATGATGGTAAATATAAAGGATTAAGTTTTTTTTTAAAGGTAATTGACCAGTTAAAGTAAAAGAAAAAAAGATATAGTATTGTGAGGTTTGTAACATACGTACAAGTGAAAGATATAATAACAGTAGCACAAATATGGGAAAGGGGTAAAAAGAATTATACTATTGTAAAGTTCTTACGTTTTAGATGAAATGGTACAGTTGTAATCCTAAGTAGATAGTGTAGGTTAAGGATGTGTATTTTTTAATCCTTGTGAGATACTAAAATCTAAAAATGAAAAACAAAGCAGTATAGCTAAAAAGCCAATAGGAGAAAAAAATAAGAATACTAAAATAATCAACTGGCCCAACATAAGGCCGTAAAGGAGATAGAAAGGAATGAAAAATGAAACAACTAAAAATACATAGACTTAAATGCAACCATATCAATAATCATAATGAATGTATACAGACTATATACTTCAATTAACAGCCAGAACTTGTTGGACTGAATAAAAACATTAAAATACAACTGAATAGAATCTACAAAAATGCACCCCAATCACAATTAAAAAAAAAATCTACAAAAATGCATTTTAAACATAAAAACAGATTTAAATCAAATAGATGAAAAAATATATACCATGCAACAGTAAGTGTGAGAAGGCTAGAGTAGCTATATTAATGTTAGATAATAGATATTTTAAAGCAAGGAATATTACCAGAAATAAAGAGAGATCCCTTTATATTGAGAAAAGGGTTATTTTTTGCAACCCCTTCATGTTTTAGTTTCCTATGCATTTTATGTGTGAGATATGTGTGAGAGCATTATATGCAAAAAAAATACAGTAATAACAAAGTTTCAAAATACATAAAGCAAAAATTAATAGAATTAAAAAGAAAAATAGATAACTCCACAATCATATATGAAGATTAACGAACACATTGTTATGTTGTTGTTGTTATGTGCCGTCGAGTCATACCTGACTCATAGCGACCCCTCCTTGGGTTTCCGAGGCAGTATCACTACGGAAGTAGGATTGCCCAACCTTCCTTCCGAGGAGTGGCTGGTCGGTTTGAACTGCCAGCCGTCTGGTTAGCAGGCAAGTGTCTTAGCCACTATGCTACCAGAGCTCCCATGCTCAGTACCAATTAGAACAAATAGACAAAAAAAAAAATTACATAGATTTGAGCACCAGCTCAGCTCATTTGACCTAATTGATATTTTTACAACGCTACTGCAACAACTGCTTGGAATGTTAAGATCATCTTCAAGCGTTTAGAATGTTCAAGAACCTACACCTATGATACATCTTAAAATAAATGTCAAAATATTAAAATCTTACATTGTATGTTTTCTGACCACAAAGAAATTAAAATTAAAAAACAATAAAATACACAGAAAATCTCAAATATTTTTCAATTAAACAGCATGCTTGTAAATAACCATGTAAAAGGAAAATCACAAAAACAATTAGAAAATATTAGAAAATGCAGGATAATGAGAACAATGCATCTCTAGCTTTTTGTGATGGAGTTCAAGCAGGACTAGGAAAGAAAAATATAAGATTTAACTTCTCATGTTAGAGAAGAAAGTTTTAAAATAAATAATCTAAATTTTTATTTTAAGATAAAAAAAAGAAATTTAAATAAGTTGAAGAAAGGAAATAATAACAAAAATCAATGAAATGAAAAACAATGTGTATAGAAAATTAAGCTTCTTTTAAAATAAAAAATTACTGAAATTGTTAATCCCTAGTACATGTGGATGAAAGGAGATAAAATGCTAATTACCAAAACTAGTAATAAAAACTGAGAGATCACTATAGAACTTACAGATTTTAAAAGGGTAAAAAGGGAATATTATGAATAACCTTTTGCCAGTATATGCAAACTAGGTTAAATGCATGAATTTCTTGAAAAATTGACAGGAAAAGAAAATGTATATAACCCTGTATCTGTGAAATTTAATTTGTAAATAAAAATCTTCCCACAAAGAAAGCTGCAGGCCCAGTTAATTCACTGCTGAGCTATATCTAAACCTAAGGAAAAAAGAATAGTTAAACTTTCAGAAATTAGAAGAGGAAAGGAAACTCTCCCAATTTTGACAATTACGGAAAATAAAAGTATGAATTAATATTCTTCATAAAAATATTCTTGTTGTTAGGTGCCATCAAATCGATTCCAACCTATAGTGACCCTGTGTATGACAGAACGAAACGCTGTCCTGTCCTGTCATCCTCACAATCCTTGCTGTGTTTGAGCCCATCGCTGCATCCACTGTGTGAATCCATCTTGTTGAGGGTCTTCCCTTTTTTGCTGATCCTCCACTTCACCATGCATGATATCCTTCTCCAGAAGCTGTTCCTTCTTAATACAAAACCAAAACCAAACTCATTGCCATCAAGTCAGATCCGACTCATAGCGACCCCTCCTTCGGTTTCTGAGGTGGTATCACTATGGAAGTAGATGCCCAATCGTTCTTCCAAGGAGTGGCTGGTGGGTTTGAACCACCAGCCTTCAGGTTAGCAGTCAAATGCCTTAGGCACTACGCCACCAGAGCTCCCAGGTCCCTTCTGATAACATGACCAAATTAGGTAAGTCTGGCCAGTTTTACTTCTAAGGCGCATTCCAGCTGCACTTCTTCAAGGACAGATTTTTTTTTTTTCTTTTTTCTGGCAGTGCATGGTGTTTTCTATATTCTTTATCAACACTACAATTCAAAGGCATCAATTCTTCTTTGGTTTTCCTTATTCCTTGTCCAACTTCCACAAGCATATGAGGTGACTGAAAATACCATGGCTTGGTATTCAGTTTTCAAGGTGATATCTTTGCTCTTCAACACTTTGAAGAGGTCTTTTGCAGCATATTTGCCCAGTGCAATACAAAGTCTGTTTTCTTTACATCTGATTTCATGGGTGTTGATTGTAGATCCAAGTTAAATTAAATCTTTCACAACTTCAATCTTTTCTCCATTTATTATGATGTCACTTATTTGTCCAGTTTGAAGATTTTTGTTTTCTTTACATTGAGGTGTAGTCTTTGATCTTCATCAGTAAGTACTTCAAGTGCTCTTCATTTTCAGCAAGCAAGGTTTTGTCATCTGCATAATGTAGGTTGTTAATGAGTCTTCCTCTAGTCCTGATGTTATGTTCTTCTTTGTATAGTCCAGTTTCTCAGATTATTTGCTCAGCTTAAAGATTGAATTGATGTTGTTGTTGTTATGTGCCATTGAGTCAGACCTGACTCATAGAGATCCCTCCTTGGGTTTCCAAGGCAGTATCACTACGGAAGTAGATTGCCCAATCTTCCTTCCAAGGAGTGGCTGGTGGGTTTGAACTGCCAGCCTTCTGGTTAGCAAGCAGTCAAGTGCCTTAGGCACTATGCTACCAGAGCTCCCAAAGATTGGATAAGTATGGTGAAAAGATACAACCCTGATGCACACCCTTCCTGATTTTAACCCATGAAGTAATCCCTTGTTCTGTTCAAAGGGTGGTCTCTTGGTATTTGCACAGGTTCCTCATGAGCACAATTAAATGTTCTGGAATTCTTGTTCTTCCCAATGTTATCCATAATTTGTTATGATTCACACAGTCTAATGCCTTTGTACAGTCAATAAAACACATGTAATCATCTTCTGGTATTCCTTGCTTTCAGCTAAGATCCATCTGATATCAGCAATGATATCACTTGTTCCATTCTTCTGAATGCAGCTTGTGTTCAGACAAGTCCCTTGTCAATATACTATTGCAATGGATTTTGAATTATCTTCAGCAAAATTTTACTTGTGTGTGATATTAATGATATTGTTTGATAATGTCCACATTCTCTCATAAACTTAGATACAAAAATAACATATATGTATTCAAAAGATATCTGACACAGAACATTTTCATAATATACAGTGTATTGGCACAATGGTTAAGCCCTCAGCTGGTAACCAAAAGTTTGGCAGTTCAAACCCACCAACAACTCCAAGGAAGAAAAGACCTGGCAATCTGGTCCCATAAAGATAACAGCCGTGGAAACACAATGGGGCAGTTTTACTCTGTCATATAGGGTCTCTACGAGTCAGAATCAACTCAAAGGATCTAATAACGACAATCTGCATCACATATTGCACACAGTAATAATAAAAAGCAAACAATCCAAATTTAAAAAAAGAAACAAAAGACTTGAAATGTGCTTCCACAAAGAAGCTGTACATTAGCCACCAGAGAATTTCAAATTATAATGATGATAAAATACTGCTTTGTCCGTGATAGACATAAAAAGGCTATAAGCACCATATACTGGTGAGGATGTGGAACAACTGGATCTTTCATGCATTGCATGAAATGTATAGGAGTGTATAACGTTACGAACAATTGGGAAATCTCATTTCTAAAAATTTAATTTACAATAAAATCATATTGTTTGGAAACTTGTTTCATAGTTCATTATAAAGTTAAACTAACACACTGTAGATTTTTACACAAGAGAAGTAAAAACATTGTATAAAAAGATTTGTACATGAGTAGTTTTAGTAGATTTATTAAAAATAGCCCCAAACTGGAAATAACCCATTATTATACTCTGTGAATGTACACATCTCTCCCCCCCTCAACACAGACACACATACAAATCTTTGATAAAACGTGGCTACCTTCTTGGTCTTTCATCAGTGATCCTCCAGTAAAGTGAAGAAATGCAGTGGTGACCAACAAGTAGCAATAATGTGGTAGAAAAGAAGATGCATACTTGCACTAATTCTACAATAGCAATGACTTGAGTTTGATGTGTGTAGGAGAAGGCCAGTTCCTCTAAAAAACCACAGAGAAGAATATAAGGAATGAGGATGAACATTTCATCCATTTTTATTTCTAACTCAAAAGAGAAGATGGTTCCCTGGCTATATTTATATCTCCTCTTTTTATATCTTTAACATAGTTAATATTCCCAATGGCACCAGGCAGAATTTTCTATATAGTAGGTACTCTCATGTAGTTTTGAGTGAATAAATATCATGTGCAGTTAAGTGTATCAGATATATGAGATTTCCTTCAGGGAACTATGTGGAAAGATAATAATTTCTGTGTCATCTTAAGGTTCCTTCAATAGAGTTGATGCTTAGTAATTATCTATTGAATAGACAAATAAATGAACCATAATAATAAGAACCCTGTGGCTAAAAAAAATCAGAACAATTGGAGTAAGTCTGATAATTAGGCCATACGTAGTCTTATGGAAACATGTAGAAGCTCAGCCTGTTCCACTTACCTCAGGAAATGCAATTTTTCATGCTCATTTCATGCTTCCAGAGCCCAGTGTTCTCAGGGATACATTCCAACAGAAGCCAACAGTTGGACCAGCAGGTGGTTTGTGATGTGTCTTACAATATGTGACTGGAATGGAATCACTATCTTACCTACTGTAGCAAGTTTCAAAATACTTGGCTCTTGTGGCAGGCAGATGTCTCCATACTTAGAGAAATGCAGTACAATAGAAGCCAGTTACTGCAGTTCATTATTTCATGGAACACCACTCCTCAAAGTAGGCTATGGTAAGTCAAGGCCTGAGATGACATGACCAGTAAGCTTGGCAGTCTGAATTCCACTTCGGTTGAAATTTTTAAGAAAATGTTTCTGCATTTTAATGTTTGGAAACAGTGTCAGGATTGAAACCTGGCATCAGAGAAAAATGTACGTGTAGCACAGAGGTCACTTGAGAATGTGAGTTCTTGAGACAAATTGCATTGATCCTAATCTAGTCACTTCTACTTACCAGTTGTTGGGACCTCTCCAAGCCTTTGTTTTCTCTCCTATGAAATGGGGATGTAATAATAGTACCTGGGAAGGTTGGTGGTATGAACACACCCAATGACTGCATGGAAGAAAGGCCTGGTGATCTGCTTCTATAAAGATTACAGCCAAGAAAACCCTATGCACAGTTCTACTGTGTAACACATGGGGTCATTATGAATCAAGGGCAACTCTATGGCAGCTAATCATAATGACTACAGTACCAATCTCAAGGTGTTGTATTAACTAACTAATTAATTAATTAATTACACCCGCTTCTCCTCACTTATTGAATGGTTAGGCTTCAAAGACCAGGTTGTTGTATGAAATTAGCAATATAGGAGAGTCAGAGCAGGAGGTCACATGCCATCTTTGGCACCAGGAGTCCCCTCTGTCACTCTAGGTGTCCCTGGTACATCTTGGAATGAGTATAACATGGCAGGCTCCACTTCCCTGCCACTGTGAGCCCACAGGGGTGGAGGGTGGTGGTGGTCCAGTGTTGCCTGCCACCTGCAGCCTCTCAGCACCTTCCCAGGGCAGGGACCCCATTTGTCCTCTGCCTGCCATCTCCCACTGCCTCCCCTGAGCAGGGACCATCTTGTCCTCCATCTGATGGGCCTCAAAGCCCCATGTGACCCCCTTTCTGCCTCTCCCCACCAACCTCCATGGTATCTTTGGATCCTTCCTAGCCTCACCTTGCCTGCCTGTGACCTCATGTTGTCCTGCCATCACCCTGCACACTCCATGGCTTAACTGAGATGTCGAGGATGAAGGAGAGAAGGCCTCTTGTGCTGGTAGGCCACCATCTCTCATGTGGCCCAGTCATCACCTGGGACTCCTATAGACCATTAGGGATGGCCCATGGAGAGTGCTCTGAGCTTGACCACAGTCCCATGTGGGGCCTGGACCACTGGAGGCACAGCATGAGAATTTTTTCAAAGTTGTCCTTAATGCAAAATGTCAGATAACAAGACAGTGGATAAGTGAGGAGTAGGTTTATCTGTTTTGAAAATAACCTATCACACAGTAAGTACTCAATAAATGGTAACAACTGTGTATTAATAGTAAGCATAGCAAGTTTCATTTTTTTCCTGCATTTTAGCACACATATGTAGTGCCTAAGACATTTGACTGCTAACCAGAAGGCTGGCGGTTCAAACTCACCAGCCACTCGTCGGAAGGAAGATTGGGCAATCTACTTCCGTGGTAATACTGCCTCAGAAACCCAAGGTGTCATTGCTATCAGTTGGAACAGACTCATTGGCAGTGAGTTTTTTTTTTTTTTAACCTATGACTTTAGGTGTATTTTGATGATATAATGGTAGTTTCAAGAAGTAAACTGAAGTAGTCATCAAAGGCTTGCTGATTCTTCACCTATATACATCCAAAAATGTTATTGAATAACTATAATGTAAAAATGACACATAAAGTTGATATGTAGAGACATATCAAAGACAATTGTGTATGCAAGGAATTCATACTTTATTAGGGAGGACAAATAATGGTAAACATTAACATTAAATGCTAAGCACTGTGTTGTGGATTAGCTCATTTTATCTTTATCACAAACATATGAGGTAGGCATTAGTATGGTCCTCATTATACAGAGAAAGACACTGAAATGTAGGAATGAGTAAATAACTTGTTCCAGATTATCTGGTTAGAGCCAAACTGGCAGAGCTGAGATTCAAACCAAGCAATCTGGCTCCAGAGCTGCAGTGTCAAGAACACTATTGCGATGGCATCACTATTCCATACTATGTCTACAGAGCTTCATGAAAGTCAGTCTAACAGTGTGTGCAAAGCTGAAAGAAAGACATTATCGAGATAGGGAAAACCAGATGTTGACATGGTCCACATAAGAAGTAACAAACCAGCGAAAACCAAACTCACTGCCATTGAGTCAATCTGAATAATAATATTTACTGGCTGCCCCTTATACAGGGCAAATGCTTACATTTCTCTAAAGTTCCCAACACTGTCCATTGTCTTTCTCATCAGTCTGAGTCTTCTAATATCCAAATTTATCTACCATAATATTTCAAATGATAATTCAAAGCCTGGTTTCCCAGTTTCCCTAAAATAAGAACATAGAAAGATAGTGGATAATTTCAAAGCTATATTGCTTAGTCTTTCCTCTAAAAGAAAAAGAAAAAAAGAAGCTTTTTTTTTTTTGCTGTTACTGGTTAAACCTCTGAATGTATATAATCATGTAAGAACCCACATATATAAAAAGATAAGATAAGGCAAATATATGGACACAAATTTATTAGTGGTTATCAGGGAAGGAAGGAAAGAGGAAAGGGGGATTAATGTTGACATAATATCACACCGATTAACAGTAGGATTACAAAATTACTGTAATTGGCTATCAGAAATTTGTACACACATAAAAAGCTGAATTGGCAAAAGTTATGTGATAGATATATATACAATGATTAAAAAAAAGTAGTTTCTGAAGCTGCTTATGTATAGCCAAAAACTTCATGAGATTTAGTTTCTTGGTTTTAGAAGTTTAGGGTCATGTTTTCAAGGGAGATCCTAGTTAATTGGCCTAATAACATGTTTACCAAACAAACAAACAAACTCACTGCCTTCCAGTGGTTTAAGACTCATAGCAACCCCCCCTTGGGTTTCCAAAGAAGTGTCTCTATGAAAGTAGATTGCCCAATCTTCCTTCCGAGAAGTGGCTGGTGGGTTTGAACCGCCAGAGTTCTGGTTAGCAGTGTCAAATGTCTTAGGCACTATGCCACCAGAGCTTCCAATAATAACATGTTTAATGACTCTGTTTTACCTCTTAGTTTGGTGTATATTGCCTGGAGTCTTAAAATCTTGCAAGAAGCCATCTAAGGCACAGCAATTGGTCTCTACTCACCTGAACAAAAGAGAAAGGAGAGTCAGCAATAGGCGGAGGATATGGAACGTATGGCTAATTGCCTCCATGAACAACTGCCTTCTCTGCCATGAGACCAGAAGAACTGGATGGTGCCCAGCTACCATAACTGAACATTTTGGTCAAAGATTCCATAGAAGAATCCTGATCAAAAGCAGGAAAATGTAGAAGAGAATTTCAACTTCTCATAGACTCCAGAATTTCTGGACCCATGAAGGTTGGATGAATCCCTGAAAATATTGCCCTAAGATAATTTTTAAATTTAAACCAACAATATCCACTGAAATCTTCTTAAAATCAAACAACAGTTTAGCTTCATAGGTAAAACATGTCTGCCTTAAGTATTATGCTCTTTTAAGATCTGTCTAAATGGGATCAAATTAAAAACTGCAATTCAAAAGATTAGATAGGAACCTTAGGGGGCAGTGAATTTATGTGAATGGGGGAGGAACAACTCAGAAAAGGAGGGTGAGAATGGTTATAGAATTGGAAGAATGCAATCATAAGCAATATCATTAAATGGTACATATAGAAACTGTGGCATTGTTGTATGTTTTGTTATGTATACTATCAACAACAACAAAATAAATACAATTAAGGAGCTCTGGTGTTTAGTGCCTGAGGCATTTGACTTCTAACCAGAAGGTTGGTGGTTCAAACCTACCAGCCACTCCATGGAAGGAAGACTGGGCAATCTACTTCCTTTAAGATTTACCACCTCGGAAACTTAAAGAGGGTCGCTATGCGTTGGAATCGACTCGATTGCAGTGGTTTTTTTAATTCTTTTTTGGTTGGTTTATACAATAAAAATATCACTACACTACTGAGCTCTGGTAGCATAGTGCCTAAGGCACTGGACTGCTGACCAGAAGGCTGGCGGTTCAAACCCACCAGCCACTCCTCGGAAGGAAGGTTGGGCATTCCTACTTCCGTAGTGATACTGCCTCGGAAACCCAAGGAGGGGTCGCTATGAGTCGGGCCCGACTCGATGGCAAATAACAACAACAACTGAGCCTAAGAACCAGTAAAACCGACAAGTACCAAAAGGACCACAAGATGGCAGCAAAGTATAGCATAAAATCAGCACGAGAGGGCATCTTAGCTGGTGCGTGTATCAAATACTCTCATTTCATACGTTTGATATATATTTTGCGCATATTAGTCAAAGTCTATAATGCCAAATCATCATCTTCACATAGCTTCTCACAGTTCACAACTGCCACAAATATTTTCTCTCAGCTGATCCTCACAACCACTCTGAAATCCAAAGAACTAGGACCATAACGTTTTTGGAAGGTATAGAGCAAAGTTTTATCCCAAGATTCAGAAGCACTTTGGAGATTAAAAGGTGAGACAGAGTTCAAAATTTTGTCACTATTTTTATCAAGATATGCTCCAGAGAAAAAAGAAGGACACTATACTTCAACTTCAGAGGGAAAAGAAATCTAAGGTATTTTTCATATAACTGGGAAAGTTGTAAGTGATTGAGAAAAGTAAAGTATTCCTTACCACAGTTGGAGAAAATAGAGGAGGGAAAAAAGAAAGGGAGAAAAGAGATTCTTTTTTACAGCAAAGACTAAAACAGTCATCAGAGACTGGGCAATCTACTTCTGTAAAGATTTATTGTCTCAGAAACCCAAAGGGGGTCTCTATGAGTCAGAATCACCTCAGTGGTAGTAAGTTTGTTTTTTTGGTTTATTATAAAACAGCACTAGTAGAAAAAATATATACTCAGAGTGATGGGGGGAGTGGAGACTGTTCTTCAAATAACGCTTCTGCTCTTATGACTTTACCTCTTCTTGCTGGTGGGGAACTCACAAAGCAACACATCATGGCCCCGCTTTACTCTTCCATATATATAGTTGCTATATACATGATAACACAAACAACGTGATATATACATATAACATCTGATTTTTTTGTTCCCGAGTTTGCTTTGACACCTGTGTCCTCTCTTTGGGGCTTAGTCTCTTCATCTATAAAATAACAAAAGTTAGACCAGTCCACAGCCACAAAGTCAAAAGCAGGCTGGGTCAGTCATGAAACAGACAGTAGAGAGCGCTTTAGAGAAATGAGAGCATTTAGATCTTATATGTCTTATTTTTTATTAGTTCTGAGAATGCATCAGTTTATTTTTAGCATCTACTTGGTGGCAGATACTGCTCTAGTATTATAAAAAATAAGCAAGGCAGTACTACTCTCAGGAATCCGACAACCCAGTAGGAGAGACAGACACGTAGTCATCGCAATCTAGTATGAAGGTTTTAAAGAGAGGTCATTTGTACAGACGAACCTTAACGCCCAAGTGACCGACTCAGGAGCGTGAGCAGGTGCAAGTGTGAAGAAAACCACTACAGAGAAGACATTTAACCTGCTTGCTTCTCCAGGGTTGACTAAAGTTTCAGTTGTGTAAGGTAGGGAAAAATAGTGCAAAGTGATTCTGATGTCTAACGATGGTGCAGTGTGAAACAGCAAGTGGACAGGTCTCTCTGGGATAAAGTGGACCCAAAAATGAAAAATAAAAATAAAAAGTTTTGGTCAAACCGTTCTGAGGTAGCAAGGAACCCCTTCATCCAGGATGTTTAGTTCTCGCACATACATAAATTGCTGTGGATCTGGGTCATTTCCAATGCAGCTGTCTTCTATTTGTTGGCTCAGCATTCAGTCTACTTAATTCTTATGGCACCTTCATATCAACTCATGTTTTCACATTTGTCTAGGAAGAGTCCAGTATCAGCAAAGGAATATTTCTACACAGAAGTGACACACTTCTACTTTGTGACCAAGCAAATCACTTGGGTACAACTAACCTCAAGGGTCAGGAAAATGCAATTTCTTATATGCCCAGAATTAGAATAGTAGCAGGTAATGGGTACAGAGATAAGGTTTACCACATAAGGTAGCTACCATTATTTATTCCCATGATACAGATGGAAAAATCAAAACACAGAGAAGTTACCCAAGGTCACATAGCTGGTAAATGGCAGACTAGGATATGAACTCAGATCTGTCTAACTCTAGAATCCACACAGTTCTTTATTGAGAAATGTACATGTCATGCAAAGGAGTTTAGATTTTATCCTATGGATGATAAGGCTTTATTGGAAGACTGAAATCGGGAGAATAAAATCATCAAATGTGTACTTTAGAAACACGTGTGTAAAAGCAATGATTGGAGGGGGCAAGGCTGAGGGTATGAGACTAGTAAAGATGTCAAGACAGTTTTCAGAAGGAAAAGGATAAGGCTCTGAACTGAGGCAGTGCCAGTAAGGATTGAAAAGAAGGGGCAGATCCCAAGGCAACCAAGACAGTATATATTTCTAATAATTAAGTGGATATAAAGGATGAAAAGGGAAGGAGGAATAGAATATGGTAAGGAACAGCCCAGCTTGGGCAACTAGGAGGACAGAGGTACCATTTACCAACAAAAACAAACCAAACTCACTGCCATTGAGTCTATTCCTACTCATAGCGACTTCCTTTGGTTTTCCAAGGCGATAGGTAAATCTTTATGGAAGTAGATTGCCCTGTCTTCCTTCTGTGGAGTGGCTGGTGGGTTTGAACCACCAACCTTCTGGTTAGCAGTAAATTGCCTTAGGCACTACATCACCAGAACTCCTTCCATTTACCAAAAAAGGGGATAAATGAAGCATCAGGTTGACTGTGTTTGATGTGTGTGTTTATCTGTTTGCTTTTTTTTCCAGGGTGGAAGAAGAAAGCATAAGTGGTTTAATTCAGAACATGCTGAATTTGACTTGCCTGTGAAAATCCAAATAGAGAGCTGCAGCAGGCATGTAGGCATATGCGTCTTAAATTTAGGATCCTTGGATTGCACAAGCGGTTTGCACTCACTTATTAATCTAAAGTTTGGTGACTCAAACCCTCCCAGCTCCAACCCCCAAAACAGGTCTGATGACCTGTTTCCACAAAGGTTACAGCCAAGAAAACCTTTCATGCAGTACAAATATGTAACATGTGGGGTCACCATGAGTCAGAATCAACTCAAGAGCAATGGGTTTTATCTTACATTTATCAGAAGGTTTTAGTTTTAAATACTTGGGAAACAACCATGCAAAAGTGGTAGTCCAAAATGTGTGATTGATGGCTGTCTTGGTTCTCTAGTGCTGCTATAACAGAAATATCACAAGTCAATGGCTTTAACAAACAGGAATTTACTCTTTACAGTTTAGGTGGATAGAAGTCCAAATTCAGAGTGCTGCCTCTTGGGGCTAGCTGAAGGCCCCTCGACCTTGAGCTTCAGCTCTGCCTCTTGTTCCAGGCCCACTGGTGCATGAGGCTTCTCCTGACTCATGTAGCTACTGGCTACTGAGGCTGATGAATCCAAGGTCAGCAGGTAAAATGTCACAATACTATGATCAGTAGACAACATGGAAGGCCAGGAACTGGAGATAAAACAGCCAGTGAAGGATCCAAAATGGGCCAAAAAGCTAGAGACCTTTCCTAAAACTTCTCCATATATACTGGAAAGAGGCCACATCCCGAAAGCAATTCCCCTTCAACTGATTAGGTGCTCAAAGCAGATTCCCTCATAGAAGTGATTACAATCTCCTCATGGGAAATATCCAGCTGCCAAGCCACCCAAAACTGTGGCCCACCCAAGTTAACACACAACCACAACTACCACAATGCCACTGTGGAGGCAGAGGGAGGGAAAAAAAAGACAATGAAGAATGGAGTGAACTCTGTGGAATATAAGCATCCCAGAAGTCAGGGAATCCATCATAGTAACTTTTGATCTCTCAGTCTAATTACACCCTGAGTCCAAAAGATTTTCCCAGTTATGCTTGGCTGGATTTATGAAACAGAGAAACATACCAGAGTGCATAGTATCTGGAAATAAGATCAAGATCCACATTGACCAAATGGTAATGGGTTTGGTTTTTCAGGCATTCATTGCAGGGAACTGGGTGGTCCAAGCAGTTTGTGCTTGGCCACTAACCTGAAGATTAGCAATTGTAACTCAGCCATCATGGAGAAACATCATGGAAGAATGGCCTGGCAATCTACTTCCTGCTTCTATAAAGACTGTTGTTGGGTGCCATTGAGTCAATTCCAACTCATAGCAACTCCATGTGACAGAGTAGAGCTGCCCCAATGGAGTTTTCTTGGCTATAATCATTAAGGAAGCAGATGGCCAGGTCTTTCTCCCATGGAGCCGCTAAGTGGGTTTCAACAGCCAACCTTTGGGTTAGCAGCCAAGCGCTTAACTGTTGTGCCACCAGTGCCCCTTTCTGTAAAGATTCACTCACAGGTTTCCGAGGAAGTATCCCTAGTGAAGTAGATTGCCAAATCTTCCTTCCAATCTAAAGATTACAGCCAAGATAATGCTATGGAGCAGTCCTACTGTGTAACACATGGAGTCACCATGAGTCTGAATGAGTCTGCAATGGGTGTCTGTTGTTGTTGTTATCCATAGCACATCAACTGCTATTCCTGTCACTAGAAAATGAGCACACACACATCCATCATTTTTATGTTTTTCCCAAAAGAACTTATGTTTACTGTAAATAATAATCATAACAATCATAAGAAAAAGAAAGTGAAACTGCATGTAATCTCACCACATCTCTTCTTGATAACTATCCTAAACCGCTTAGTGTTTTGGCATCCATCTGAGGAAGGCTAGGAAAGCAAAAGAACGGACATACTAATGGAAAGGGGAGGGGGATTGATGGGGAGATCTATTCATTTAGGGTTCCATGATTCCATTAACCTCCTCATGCTTCAGGGCTTTTCTCCACACCTTCCAAATTAGTCTCAGCTTTCAGTTCTACCATTGGATTAAAAAAGAAAAAAAAAAAAAAAAAGTAGCCTATTAACCACAGACAAACATCTTCCATTAAACTGTTCCAAAACCATTACTGTTGTTAACACAATTAATGGACTGTCAATGTCGGATGTGAAACTCTTTCTCCTGGAGAGGCAACAGTGACTTCGTGAAATTGTTTTCTACGCTCCAGCAGAAAGGGAAGTATTCTGGAAAGTCACTCTTTCTGCAAACATCCCGGCCTGTGAAATCTGCCCAAAAAAGAGCTGATCATATGCCTGTTATCCCAAAATAGCACCTTCCTCCATTATGCCGAGGTTCAGCGCAAAACTGACTCATGCAGCTCTGGACGCCTGCCAGAGCAGAGCGCGCGCGCGAGTAGTGAGTGCTGCATCAACAGGCAGAACACGTCCTGGACGCCCGGGGGTCTCCACTGTCCCATCCAGACTTCCCGTTCAAGAGAGCCAAAGCAGTCAGTATCCAGACTCTTAGGGAACGGATAACTTAATAAGCTTCTTGAGGCCCTACTGTAAAATAAAAAATGCCATCATTCAGATTCTACCTCCTGTTCTCACGTTGCTTCCCCACGGAGGCAATTCAGCGTCTGCACGTTCCTGAACTTGTTCCTCAAACACCAAAACAACGCAAGTGGCTTCACCCTCTTTCACACCTAAAGCTAAATCACCACCTCCCTCAGCAGTCGGTCCCATTACCTGGATGGTGCAATTGGTTAGGCATTCAACTACTAGCCAAAGGCTGGCTGTTTGAACCCACCTAGAGGCACATAACAACAACAACAACAACAGAGGCATCCCAGAAGACAAGCCTGGTGACATGCTTCTGAAAGGTTACAGCCTTGAAAAGCCTATGAAGCAGTTCTACTCTGCACACATCATGACACCATGAGTTGGAATTGATTCTACAGCAACTAACAACAACAACTCAGCAGTGCCAGTGCCATCTAGATGTTCAGTTTATTCAGACTTCACGATGTCCGTGCCTACTATACTGCTTACCTGTGAATCTCCAGCCACAAGTCAGCTCCCTCCTCTGAACTTCCTCAGGGTCCCTGTGGCCCTTCACAACATTCCTTATACACCTCTGGTTATCCATAGTGCCTAGTATGTGATAGGCAATTTACTGAATAAATGAGTATTTAAGAACATTGAGGATGAGTTAGGAAACTAGGTCTCATCATGAACACTGTAGCAATGCAATCTTTCCTCCATTTTCATTTCTTCTTGAAAGAAAAATTAATTGCAGAAAATGAGCTCCTTTCCTTCTTCTGTCCTCCCAGAGCATAAAACTGACAACCTTCTCTAAATGATCCTTGGTCTTCAACACCTAATTAGATTTTCTTCCCTAAGTACTCAATTGATCTTCTTTAGGCCCATTTGAGAAAACTCTTGCAGCAGGAGGAAAATCTACCACAATCACATACAGACTCAAGGGGTATGTGCCTTCCGTTGCTTGATGATGCTAATGAGCTTGCAGATGATTTAGGAGAGAACAATGACCACTAAAACTCATCAGAAGGATATAATAAAAGAGAATGTGCCATGTAAGAGCAGCAAAAGTTTTATAACAGGCAACAAAACCAAAGGAATGCAAAGTTGGCATGTGCAGTATTTTAGCTCTTTTATTTAAACCCAGGGATTCTTTGCTAAAATATGCAAATTCCACTCACTGGGTCCAAATCCACAGTAACTTAACGCTACAAGTTGGCACCTTAGCAGGTATTAGAAACTATCTACTAGACTTTTTAATAAGAGCTATAAAAGTACACACTGGTCTATTCACATTTCATGCCAATAATTCTGGTTTTTAATAAAACCCACTGCCATTGAGTTGATTCTGACTCATAGCAACCCTATTTGACAGAGTAGGACTGCCCCATAAATTTTCCAAAGCTGTAAATCTTTATGGAAGCAGACTGCCTCATCTTTCCCCAGCAGAATGGCTGGCGGGTTCAAACCAACTTTTGGTTAGCAGCCAAATGCTAAAGCCAAATGCTTTAACCACTACAGCTCTAGAGCTGCGGGGGGGACTCATTGTCATCACTGTGTCACTTTATAGACATTTAAGACTCAACAGAAAAAAAAAAAAAAAAAAAAAGGACCATTCTGTGGGCAAGTTTGCAGTTTTCCCAACTTTTGAATTACATAGAACAGATACTCAATGAATGTTAGGGAAAGAGAGAGGGAAGAGAAGAAAATGAGGATATCATTCTAGGAAAGAAGGAAGAGCCTTCCGAAATGATGTTTTTGATTCTTGGGTCAGCTGTAGGCTGAG
>NW_006921785.1:1088865-1108619 GCF_000298275.1 Orycteropus afer afer
ATTGGTTTCCCTTTTCTTTGTTGAAGAGGGTCTGTGCAATCCTTCTGCCTAGTCCGCCATCTTGCCCCACCTCCTAATTTCAATACATTTTTAATATAAATAGAACACTCCTTGGAAGCAAAGATAGTGAAATTTCATCTCACTTACTCTGGACATGTCATTAAGAGGGGGCAGTCCCTGGAGAAGAACATCATGCTTGGTAAAATAGGTCGGTGAAAAAGAGGAAAACCCTCAATAAGACGGATTCACACAGTGGCTGCAACAACGGGTGCAAACAAAGCAATGATTATGAGGATGGCGCAGGAAGGGGCAGTGTTTCTTTCTGTAGTACATAGGGTTGCTATGAGTCAGAACCAACTCCATGGCATCACAACAACAAAGCCCAAAGTTCTGATCCAGAGAAACAGTAAGTTAATAAATTCTTATTGTTTAAAGCACTCAGTTTTGGCATAATGTATAATGAAATAACATAATAGCAATAATGAATATGCCTACCAACAAGTCAATGGATAAACTGAAGTGTATTCATACAATTGAATACTACTGAGCAATAAAAAAGAAAGATGTATTGGTATATACAACAGGCTTGAATTACAAAAAAAATTACACTGAAAGAAGCAAGGCTGAAAAAAGAAAAAAAAATACTCACTGTAAGCTTCTAGGAGACCGTGTGTGGTATAAATGGTTAATGTGCTCTGCTGCTCACCTAAAGGTTGGAAATTCAAGTCCACCCAGACTCATCTTGGAAGAAAGTCCTAGCAATCTACTTCCAAAAAAAAAAAAGAACCAGCCACTGAAAATCTTGTAAAGCATGCTTCTACTCTAACACAAGAGTGTATTAATGGAGTCACCATGAGTCAGGTTGACTCATCGGTAACTAGTATTAGTACTGTATGATTCCATTTAGATGCCATTTTAGAAAAGACTAATCAATAATGACAGAAAGCAGATCAGTGATTGTGTAGGAATGGGGAGGAGGCAAAGAGGAAAGGAGAAATTGCAAGGGAACACAATGAAAGCTTTGGAGTGTGTTTGCTATATTTATTAACTTTATTGTGGCAGTGGTTTTAAGGCAGTACACATTATCTCAAAACTTAACAAATTATACACTTTAATTGTATGCTGTTGTTTGTTGTTGTTGTTATGTGCTGTCGAGTCAAACCCGACTCATAGCGACCCCTCCTTGGGTTTCCGAGGCAGTATCACTACAGAAGTAGGATTGCCCAACCTTCCTTCCAAGGAGTGGCTGGTGGGTTTGAACCGCCAGCCGTCTGGTTAGCAGGCAAGTGTCTTAGCCACTATGCTACCAGAGCTTAATTGTATGCAGTTTAAAATATGTCAGTTGAACCTCAATAAAGCTGTTAAAAAAAATCAATTTAACAAAAGGTGTGAAAGACATTGAATGTGTCCCAGTAGAACTCTCATTTTGAATGAAGGATATTGGTTTAATTTATAACCGCAGTGCAATGAGAGAAGGGCTAACTCAGAGACATGGAGTCAGAAATTGTCTGTTCTCTGCCTCCTGGTAGGGGTCTTCCATGGTGGATTTTTTTCTTTCTTCTTCCTTTTGCTTTTGTTGGTTCCAATGAGCTATTTATTTTGCCTTTGCCCTGGTAGAAAAGTGGTTAAGCACTTGGCTGCTAACTGATGGGTTGGTGGTTTGAACTTACCAGTCACTCCACAGGAGAAAGATGTGGCAGTCTCTGTAAAGATTAACAGCCTTGGAAACCCTATCAGTCAGTCCTATAGGGTCACTATGAGTCAGAATCAACTTGACAGCAATGGGTTTGGTTTTGGTTTTGGATCACCTCTTAAGCTTATTTTCTTTTTAATTAAGACTGATTTTTGGAGTTCTCCTCTGGATGTATTTTCTCAATGATTTTGGCCTGATGATAGCAGGGTTGCTAAAATTTAAACTGATACATGAAACACCCAACTGTCACTCAGTACATTGTAATTATTGTCTAACATTGTTATAATTACCGTATAAGATTATACTCTATGATGAGGAGATAAAAGGCACTTGAAAAGAAATAACTAAGGTTATTTATTCTTTCATCAATGTATTTGTTATTTGTGGTGCACATTTTGTTCCTTAGAAGCGAGAATGGTCAGACTTTGGTCATGTTGTCAGAAGGGACCATTCCCTGGAGAAGGATAGCATGCTTGGTAAAGTGGAGGGTCAGCGAAGAAGAGAAAGACCCTCAATGAGATGGACTGACACAATGGCTGCAATGATAGGCTCAAGCACAGCAAGGATTGTGAGGACAGCACAGGACCAGGCAATGTTTCACTCTGTTGTACATAGGGCTGGTATGAGTCAGAGCTGACTTGACGGCACCTAACAACAACAACAAATGGACATTTTAAGAATGATAGCTTTACCATCCAAATAACCTCAATTTTGAATGATCAGATAAATCCAAGGCCAGTGTAGGAAGGGGTGATGTAGGGTTAAGGACTATTAAATCCTTTGGGAGATTAGGCATTTGAATCATGCTTTCTCAGACCTAATGCAGTCTTCTCTCTATTGGGGGGGAAAAATGAAGCAATGTTGCTTTTGGGTTAGAAAAGTAAAGCACAAGAAGAGAACACTCCCTCATTATGTAATTTGTAGGACAATTTCATATTCACCATCTCTTTTCATCCGCACAGCAACTGTGTTGAAACAGAGGCAGGAAATATTACCCTATCTTAGATGTGAGCAAAGTCAGATGAAATGACTTGCCAAAAGCCTTTAAATCCAGTTAGAATAACAAGTTCTATATCTTGAGTATTTTTCATAATGGGGAAATATTTGAGAAGATAGGCTTACTGGAAAAGATGTTCTGTGCAGCTCAAAGGAAGGGTAATTAATGTCTCATAAATGTACTGATAATGTCTTTTAATGGTACTTATAAAACAAGTCAGAATCAAATCAATGGCAGTGAATGTTGTGGTTTTTTTTTTTTTTGTAACAGTACTGAAGGGAAACCACATAAATATGTCATTTGAAAACTGTGATTTCTGCTTATAAAAAGAGTATGGTTAAATAAATCATAATTAAATCTTTAATGAATCCTTGAAAGAATATTTAATGGCATGGGAGAAATGCACAGTTTAGTCTGAAATTTTTTAGATTTCAAAGACTAAATAAGAAAAACCAAGCTCACTGCCTTTGAGTCACTTCTGACTGAGTGACCTCCAATGGGGCTTATGGAAGTAGATTGCCTCATCTTCCTTCCGCAGAGCAGCTGGTGGGTTTGATCCATCAACATTCTGGTTAGCAGCCAAATGCCTTAACCACTACACCATGAGAGCTCCTTAGATTTCAGAGGAGGGGAAAGAAATACATCAAAACATGAGTGGTAGCTATATTTTTTCTGGTGCTGAGATTATAAATGGTTTTTTGTCTCTTTATTTTATACTGTCTCCCATTTTGAATTATGAACATATATTGTTGTTCTTGGTATAAGAAAAATAATTTTTAAATGAAATGAACGTGCAGTTTTGAACATCACTGTGCATGGTTTCATAAATATTTGGCCCACTGTACTGTTGCATTCAATTCCAGCAGCAAAATCCTCACAAAGGATATTTGCAACAAAGTAGAAACATGACCCCGCCAGATTCACCTGGAATACTGTGTGCATTTTGGCCAACACCACAGACATGGAGTTGAAACAGATTTAGAGAAAGCTGAGACAGAGCAAAGGGAAGAGGAAATTTTGCCATATGGCACAGAGGGACTCACTGAAAAACCAGTCTTACATGGAGATGGGTTAAGACTAAAGGGATATAATTGAAGTTTATAAAATACTCTGCCATCATGCTTGTGAATGTGGAATCCCACAGGATTTTAATCTCTCTGATAACAACTGTTTTATTCATCTCTTTAATCTCACAGTAGCATGCATTCTACTGGTATATACTAGGTACCTGAATTGAATTGTAGCTTATAGGTTGAACAAACATGAATTTATCCAACAAAATTTAGAATATTAACACGGGGTTGTTAAATGCTGGAGCCCTAAAAGGATGCTTCAATTTAATTTTTTTTTTCTAAAAAAAGTTACTGGTAAAGAAACCAATGTGTATATATATACACACATACAAGAAACTGATTTACTAATTGTTCTTATTCTTAACTCCATGGTAGTCTTACCTCCACAACTAGATTTGTAAGCAGGAAGTCTGTCCTGTCATCATGTACCATGCTCCCTAACCCCTATTTAAAAAAAAACAAAAACAAGAGCCCTGTTGGTGTGACCATTAAATGCTTGGCTGATAACAGAAAGGTTGGTGGTTTGAACCCACCCACCATTCCACAAAACAATGATGAAGCAGTCTGCTTATATCTACAGCCTTGGAAACCCTGTGGGCAGTTCTACTCTGTGTATAAGGTCATCAGAAGTCAGAATTGACTCAATGGCAATGCTGTTTTTTTCAACTCCTGTAACACTCAGCACTGTCAGAGCCACAAAGTAGATACAGTTTTTCTATACACATCTAATCTGTATATGTTTGAAATTCAAATTTATTTTGAAAATGCTACCCTTTTCACTGAAATTGTCAAATGAAAAGAAATAAAATAAGTTTCTGGACAGTTAATAAGAAAATAAGAAAAACTGGGTCACCGTATGCAAAATGTTTTTAGGATTTAATTTTCGCTCTCCTATCATTACAGAGTGAGTAAGCTCACATTATTCCCACCTGCAAAGGAACAGCCTTCATGAACTACATTTTCATCACATAGACACACACATCCACTTTCTATACGAATGCTCAGACCATCTGCTCACATTTAAAAATATAAATTGATGATCGCCCACGCTGCCTTGGTTTGTAAAATGTCTGTCACCAAATCTTCATTCCAATAACTCTTTGAGTCTATGTTTTCTTTTCCTTTCTCCTTTTCTTGCAATGGTTTTCATTAATTCTCCTTCAAGTACCTGATGGTCATCATTAAGATTTTCTCTAATAGATTAGGATGTACAGAGTGCAAGATTTTAATGTTACTTTCATCCATGATATACCTTCATTTTGAGAGACGTTTTTGCTACTTTAAAGTCTAGTACTAAGGCTGTTTCCAAGAAGGGAAATTTGGATGCTCTATCTCTTCTTATAGAAAGAAAGACCTGGCAATCTGCTTCCAAAAAACCAGCCAATGAAAACTTGACAGATTACAAGTGTCCAATCCCATTGCACATAAGGTTGCCATGTATTGGGGGCTAATTTGACAGCAGCTGACAAAAACAGTATCTCTTGTTAAGGTAAAAAATTTCATTGCAATACACTATTTACAAAATTCCATGTAAACACAATAAAGACAAGCCAAAATTGTGCAGATAACTGTTGTACCTATTTAAGCTCATTCTCTCAAGATATTTTAAAAAACATCCAAAAGAAAATTGCACACACATATCTCTGAATGAATGGGTAGAGATACTTCTTGGCATGGGCAGGCCCTCTATCTCCATGGAAATATCCCATTGTGGATGGGCAGACACAGGGCTTGTGAGTACCCTGTCTATAGTACTGCAAATCACACCTTGCTCTTCTAAGAGACTCAGGTTTAACGTTCATTCATTCATTCTTTCTTTCTTTTATCCATTGATGCATTCATGTGTTCACCCCAGTTTTACTGAGTGCCGTTTGCTGGGCTTCCTCATAGGCACTAGAGACAGCAGATTATGTTCTTTGACCCCTGGGTATGGAAGGAAAACCAACACTAGGTCTTCTGAGTTTCAATTCAGTGCTCACTTTTTTCTTTCTTTTTCTTCTTTTTATAATCTAGGACATTCAATGTTGTATCCCACTTCTTTATTTGCTTACTTACTTAATTTAGTGAAGGCATTTTATGCAAGATCTTATGCAATGAAGCATTTCAAGATCCAAACAGTGTGTCGTGTCCCTAGCTGCAGAGGTGGTCACGATGGGTGGTACTGGAATTTATTTGAAGTCAAGATTTCTGCTTTTTACAAATATTACTGAAACTCTTGTTGTGTTGTTTTGTTTTTGAATGTGATCAGAGACTAAACCTGCTTCAAGCTTTTCCTGAGATCCAACTCAAGGATCATTTAGGCAACAGCTGGAGACTACTGAACTGTGGAACAGGCTTTGCTAAGGGAATGTGCCACAGTATTCAAATATTAGGGCCTTGGGAAATGACTGACTCCAACTTAGTTTATGTTTGCTGAGGGCAGTTAGTGTCTGTCTCTCAATTGTTGGCTTTTCCAAAATTCTTGTTAATAAAGATTTAACAAACAAGAAACACTAACTCATGTTGGTGAGTGTTTAATTTCGGATAGGGTTGTTTATTCAATACACATCTGAAAAATTTTAAAATCTGCAAATCTTTTGAACAGTATATTGATACTAAGGAAAAAGAACAATGAATAAAAAGGTCTCTTACAATTTTCTCTTTGAATAGAATATAGTCAATGAAAGAGGATTGGTTAATTGTAAAATTACAATTACAAATACTGCTAAGCTGCCACAAGAAATTATATAAAAGAATTTCAGTAGTGGGAACTAATAGATACAATTTATTTTAAGTAATTATTAAATGAATGAAGTAGGTAGAAAATTATATAGTCCAAATGTGTTAAAAATATATTTCAGCTCATCTTTAAAAAGAAACAGGAAGAACATATGCAAAAATGTCAAGAATGTTAACTCTGGACAATTGGACATTTTGAAATTTCTTTTACTCTGTCATGCTTTCTTTAAGCAAAGTCTTTAATGTCATCACCTTTAAAATACCATCATGTTGAAATAGCTAAAAGATTATGAACAGATACAAAAATGCCTAAAACTAGGAATGTCTTCCTCCCTTTGGAGTATTCAGATGTTCTGATGGGCTCAATGTTTTACTCCTTGAAATATTTCTGCTATATTTGTACTTGATTAGGTAGGATCTATAGACAAATGAACTAATGTCAGGCCCAGTAAAAAAAAAAAAAAGAGTCTCTCTAAACCCTTGACTATTAAGGAGCTATATATAACAACTATGCAGATGCTAAACTGAGTTCAACATAATTCACCTTTGTCATTTTATTTCAGAATTACTCAAATTGTGACAGCTTTAAAAATAGCTTTAAGCTTTTAAAAATAATTATGTCTGTGTAGTTTGAAATTCTATAAAGTTATTTTTAACCTTCTAGCAGATCTGCCAGAGACTATTAAATTTTTTAATAATTATGTTTTACATATTTTTTTTATCTCCTCCCAAAGCATATAACATAAATTTAAATGGGAGTAATCAGCCTATAAAATGAAAGGATTTACCTTCTTAAGGTTATATCAATATCCTGTTCACGTATTCTTCCTCCTGGGTTACTATTTCCCAGCTTAATACACAGGTTAGTGAGCTTTGAGGAAAATGACCTGAGCCCTTACAAAGAAGAAGCCTTCCAGCTACTAAGCACTGTAAGACCCTAGTCAGCACAAAGAGAAGCAGAGAGAAGACTTCTTATGTCATGTTAGACAAGAGAGCAGTCCTAAAGATCTTGAACTAAGATCACCTAAGTAAATATGAAACAAAGTAGAATCTTAGACCTGGTGGTTGGTGATTAGAAGATGGAGCAGAAAATGCTTCCACAAATAGTATGGTAAAAACTGCCAAAGCTGGAACCCGTGTAAGGTGGAAACCTGTCAGAGAAGAAAAACACAAATATTTTCCACTAATAGAGAATGATAGAAAAGTGGTAAGATGTACCCCATTAGAGGTGGAAAATACCAAGACTTGGAAAAACAAATCAGTTCTGGTTCTCATAGGTTTCACTGTATGAGAAAATCCTCTCACTGTCTTTGTGAGTATAGATTTAAGGGGTTTAGAAGTGGACCAGAAAAATGCCAAAGATGAATGAAGTCAGTTCAAAGGTCTCTGATCATGTCTAAGATTCACTTGGGCCCTCCCTTTGTCAGCTCCCAATGGATACCCACTGCCCCAGGTCAACCTGCTTATTGTCTCTCCCTTCTTGCCATACCATTCTCAACACAGCATGCACATACTACACTGTTCTTTCCTGACTGTAATTTGTTCATTTTGTTTCTCCTTTCCTCTCCTCTCCTCACATGCAGCCTGATCTACATGAGATTTTATCTGTTCTTCCATCTTTCTAACCCTTCCCTTCCTTTCAAATCCATGTCTCATCTCCTCTGTGAAGCTGACGTTGACTAGTTCGTTCACATTAATGGCTCCCATTTCTAAGTCTTTATTTTACACATTATTAAATGAGATTCAGTTTGCCATCTGGTTATACACTGCCACAAAAAATCATGCATCTTTAATTTCTCTATAAATTACTGTTGAAAATTATTCTCATCTTACTTCTATTACGTTTTTCACAGGGCCTACTATACTGTGGAAATTATAGAAGGTACACAAGATATAAGGTAGTGCATGCTAATGGTTTAATGATTTAAATGCTGATTGATAAAATTATGATTTTCATGATGACTCTTTAAATAAATCATACTTTTGAAAGCATCTTCACATTGTGATCTTCTTCTTTTACCATTGCCAATGTCATTGGTCCTAAAAGGATAAATTGGCAATGAGATTTTTTTGCCACAATTTTGCCAAATCTTTTGCCTGCCTTTAGTTTATCTTAGAGGCATTTTTTAGCCCTTCTGAAATGGTAAGAACTATTTCAAAAACTCAAGATTGTAGGATATTAAGTCACATGTGTCAGTAAAAACATTATAACACGAAGGAGTTTTCAGTTTGAAAATGCCAAATTTAATTCTTTGTAAAATGGCTCAGAAAAACAGCTACAACACCGACAACACACAACTTTTGTTAACTTTCAGACTCTCTGACTTTGTTGTTGTTATTTGCCGTTGAGTCAGCCCCGACTCATAGTGACCCCTCCTTGGGTTTCTGAGGCAGTATCACTACGGAAGTAGGATTGCCCAACCTTCCTTCCCAGGAGTGGCTGGTGGGTTTGAACCGCCAGCTTTCTGGTTAGCAGGCAAGTGCCTTAGGCACTATGCTACCAGAGCTCCTACCCTACCTAAAACTGAAAAGCCTGGTCATAACACTGGCCACCTGGGAACTCCCACACTCAGGCAGGTATCTAAGGAAGGCGTTATTATGCAATTTACAGAGCTATTATCTCTTAACTTTGAATTTCAATTTAGCTTGTTTTATAGGTCTCAAAAGATCTGTTTCTAAAATCATCATTTTGTATTTTCCATGGTAATTTAAATCCTGGTCTGACTAGCTTCCCAAAGCCTGCTGAGCTCCTCTGAAAGACAATGTTCTTCTGACTTAAAAAAAAGAAAAAGAAAAATCTGAGCTCATGATATTTAAAAGCACACAGGAACTTCAAACTGACTTACCATGGAATCATGGAGCTGAATGATTCAAGTGCTTCTGAATCCAATAAGAAACCATTTAAATGATCTGGAACTAGCTTTAGTCCACACCTATACTTCTTCTGACATTTCCTACATTCTTTTTTAGAAAGAGTAGAAAAAAATGAAAAGTTCCAGGAAGATTAGCCACAGTAGTCATTGTTTCTGATACCTTTGTGAACTCTCCAAATCTTGGTGCATTTCTTCCAGACATGATCTGAACCCCAGATTCTCTCACTTACACAGATGGAAAAACTGTACCCTTGGACATTGTTCTTTGTCAAACTTCTTCTGCCTCTTATGAAATTGTACCATTTCTTACCTAAAGAATGCTCCTTGCCCTCATCCCCCCCTCATTTTGTAATCTGTGAAGATATCATTGGAATTTGATCTAGAAGCTACATTGGAGATTCCTGTGGGAAACAGAAGTCCAGAGAACTAGAAACGTGTCTGAGAACTCATCCCATATCAAAGGCTCTTCTGGGCCCAGGTGCTGACTCTGGTCTGCAGGTCAGAGCTTGAGGCTCTCTGCATCTGAAGTGCTATCTTACTGATTCCCTGAGCTCCATCATAATGTTTCCCATAGATGGCTTGACTTCTTCAGTAACACCGTAGAATGTCAGCAACATTTCCTATGTTTATTTATCTTCCATCCCTGGCCCTATCACCAAAATCTGTAGACAAAATCTGATACCGTTGTTCCCTAGCCATATAGGTTGTGCCAAGCTATACTGTGCTATCTGTTCCCAAGCCATCTTCTTATCAACCTCTAAGATTCTTTTCTTCTCACTTCTCTGTGCTTGGCTGAGGCCCCTCCTCAGGTTCCAAGTCTCTCTTGGGCTATTGGTCAGTGTTGCTTTTTCTCTACTGTAAAGCTGCCAGCAAAACTCTGCTCCTACACAGAGAATGTCGTTTCTATCACCAGATGGGAATACAACATCTACTTTTCAACAATCTATGCCAGCACTCAACTGGGTGCCTTGTTTGAAGCCAACGGTGTAGTTAAAGACAAAATGTAGCTCAATTATTTACAGATCATTCTTATTCTGGTAACAGGCTTATTCTGTCTGATTCAACATCAAGTGAGAAAAGGTCACTCTTTCAATAAAGTAAGAGAGGCAACAGCAAAAGTTAATTCAATATTTAAGGAACAAAATGCAGGCCAAGTCAGTTTTTCTAGGTCAGTTCCAAATAACGCATATAAAGTGCCAAACAAATGCACTCCGTTCTTACCACCTGCTTACTTTGACTTTTACTATCTCATTTTAGACTTTGCAATCACCTTGGGAACAAAAGGATACAACCCATGTCTGCCTATTTTGAATTTCTATATGTTCTACAGTGTGTAATGAATTCTCTTTGTTCCTCTTTGCAGCTGGGGCTGAGGAGGTGTGAGAGAATGGCAGTTTCAGGGATCTAAGTACACACTCAAAGCCAACTCTCAGCTGTGGTTTGGCACCACCTGGTGGCCAGTTCTCTGCTCCCACTTAAATGTCGATGTTAGGTGTCATTGAGTCAGCTACGACTCATAGTAACTCACTGTACAACAGAACAAAACACTGCCTGGTCCTGTGCCATATTCACAATCCTTGCTATACTGGAGCCCATCGTTGCAGCCTCTCTGCCAATCCGTCTCATTGATGGGCTTCCCCTTTTCACTGACCTGCTACTTTACCAAGCATAATATCCTTCTCCAAGGACTATTCCCTCTGACATGACCAAAGTGGATGAGATGAAGTTAAATGTCTATAAGGAGCCCTGGTGGCACAATGGTTAAGTGCCTGGGCTGCTAACTGAAAAGTTAGCTGTTTGAACCCACCAAGCGGCTCCAAGGGAGAAAAGACCTGGCAATCTGCTACTGTAAAGATTACAGCCAAGGAAACCCTGTGGGACAGCTCTACTCCGTCATATAGGGTCACTATCCTGACCAGAATCGACCTGACAGCATAAAACAACAACGACAACAAGGTATTCAAGGTCCAGCCAGAAATAGTGATTGGTCTATAGAATTCTCAGGAGTTTCAGGCCCAATCCTCACTTTACCACTTCCAGAAAAGGGGACGCCTTCCATTTCCTGTTCAGCTTTGCCCTGCCTTCCATGAACTCCACCCTGTCTGCACCCCTCCCCACAGCCTGCCAAACAATAACTGTAGGTTCCACCATAGAAGGAGACAAATCACCAATTGTCTTGTATGAAGGTAGGGAAGGGGATTGATTGTACATCCAGAAATCTCATATTATGTCTAAGAGTTAGGCTTCACTGATTGAAACTAGGCAATTATTTCTTTTTAATTGAATATATATATATATATATATATATATATAATTGAACCCTATCAGTATTTCCAAGAGCTAGTTAAGGGAAGATATGTTTTGTTTGTTTGTTATGTGCCGTCAAGTCAGCCCCGACTCATAGCGACCCCTCCTTGGGTTTCCGAGGCAGTATCACTATGGAAGTAGATTGTTCAACTGTCCTTCCGAGGAGTGGCTGGTGGGTTTGAACTGCCAGCCTTCTGGTTAGCAGTCAAGTGCCTTAGTCACTATGCTACCAGAGCTCCTAGGAAAGATATAGCAGTAGTAATACTAATATTAAGAAAAATATTAATATAGGGAAATAAAAATATGTATTGGCTTAATTTATTAACAGGAGCTCTAGGGGCGTAGTGCCTAATGCATCTGACTGCTATCCAGAAGGCTGGCCATTCAAAGTCATTTCCTCCTCAGAAGGAATGTAGGGTGATATGGCCTTGGAAACCCAAGGAGGGGGATTCCTGGCTCTCTTACTTACTAACTTTGTAAATTTAGAGGGCTTAACTTCTCCTGAACCTAATTTTCTCATCTGCATATAAACAGACCAGTTGCCATAGAAACAATTCCAATTCAAGGAGATCCCATGTGTGTCAGAGTCAAACTATGCTCCATAGGGTTTTCAATGCCTAATTTTTTTGGAAGTAGAAAGGTGCTCACATAATTGAGTTTGATACCACCAGCAAGAGCTTGTTTGGCAATATAACTTTACCTAAACTGGATGGGAAGTGAGAAGTCAGCAGGTAGGGCTCTATTTTCCTCCAGATGCTGGTACCAAAGAGGAAATTTTCATCCTCTCATTTCAGAAGTAGAGAACCTGCATAAAAATATGTCTAAGTGCAAGTCTGGAAAACTCCACAGAGATTCATTTGTTTCTGTTGGAAAAGTACATATGCCCAGCTATCTGTCCAGCTGCAGACAAGAGTAAAGCCATTTTCACTGCTTTTTTAAATCATTCACGTCCTGTTAAAAGTTTTGTTTTTTTTTTTTTTCTGTTAAAACGGTGACAAGCGTACTTCTTGTTAATAAGGTATCTATTCGTGAACAATTCTCTCTTTGTCTCTATCAATCCAGCAGTTCGTTATTTCAGAAAGAGTCTGAGATGATGATTCTTAAATATTTCAGTCACCAACTTCTCTGGGGTCACCCCAGAGGAATGTATAAAAACCAAACCAAACTCACTGCCATTGAGTCGGAATCTGACTCATGGCGACCCCTCCTTGGGTTTCTGAGGCAGTATCACTAGGGAAGTAGACTACCCAATCTTCGTACACAAAATCTAATGTAATTTCTGGGAGCTCAAATTTTAACTTAAAAACTCCAGGTATAAATCAATTGCAGAATCACACTAGGTATTTGAGACTTAACGGCAGCCAGACATTCAAAGGGAAAGTGTCGCTCGTGTCCTCTCATCTAGCTTTCTCTCAACGAAAAGATACTACCTTCAGGTAGCAATGGAGCCCCTAGACCTTCAATACAAAATTGAGGTAGGAATCATATTCAGAATGGTTCATAAAAGGTTCTGCAGGGGTATCAATCAGTTAGAATGTATGTTATTTTTGCTCAAGGAAGTTTCCAGAGGCCCCAGCTCTTACAGGAGTTAACACATTTACTTCCTGGACTATGGAGAGTTGGGGAAGGGCATAGTTTCTGGCAGATACTGGGGTGACAGTGGGATTTTTCTTTCTGCAGATATGAATAAGTAATCCATAGTGTGTGTTCTAGAAATTAAAGTGTGAAACATACTATCTTTTTACCTTATTAGGATTTTGTGTATGTTTGTGATCACCTTTTGAGACCTGATACTACACTCTTTCATACACACATGCTAAGGGCACAAGCAGTGGAATAGAGGTCCCTAAAAATCTATATCAACTGGGTGTCAGGGTCAAGAATTTCATATTTTATTTTCTTATTTTTAAAGCTCAGCTATCCAGTTGTTGTGTTTAAAGCATACAAATCTGCTATTGTGGCCCTAGGGGTTTGCTATTAGAAGTTAGTATAATTGCCACAGGATAGGGTAATAAGGAAACTTTCAATACAAGTGGATTATGCTAAAATATTGGCAGGTATAACATCCACCAGGGACCTTCAAATCATAACATTTTGAAATGAAAAATTTAGCCAACAAGAGGAAAAATGCTGATTGCTCTATAGGTAGCTCTCAGCAATTCCATTAGCCTAGTTCTAAGCTTCGGTCTTATCAGCAGGCCCAGTGTATCTGATGCACAGCATATATTATGTAAGTTAGATTGAAATGCAATCGAGTACATGGGATGGAGGAAGGGAGTGGACAGCCAGGAAGAGCTAAGGCAGAAGCAGGAAAGGTCTCCCAAACTCACTGAATGATCAAGATAAAAATAAGGATCTGTAGCCATCATCTTTAATCCTCTCACATTCCAGAAAGAGTAACTAAGGCCCAGAGAATAGAAATCACTTCCCTAAAGTCACACAGTAGGGGGAATTTTCAGAGAAAATGAAAGTTTTTAGGAGAAGGAATGATCAAGTAAGTGATACCTTTTATTAGCAAATGGAGGGGAAAGAAAGAAGAGAAGGGAAGGGAAGAAATCTGAAGGACAGGGGCATAGGAAAAGGAGACTTTGTTTATCACCCACCATGTACCACACTGAGAGAACCTCTTTTTTCTCTTCTCTTCATGTCAGAGTTTGGTATTGTTTTTATTACAATACAAACTCTTTAAAGAGTGTTAAACATTGGCAAGACCCCTGGACTACTAAGTGATGGCGTAGGGATCCTGAACCTGCTTTAGCTCTCTCAAGGACATTGCTTTTTCCACCCTACCATTGTACTCATTCAAAAACTCAAGCCACAGATACCCAACTCATGTATAAATTATGGAATGGGTACAGATACCCTAGTGATTTATTTTGGAATGAATATGTGTCGAGAACCATGGAGGTATATGGAATCAGAACACAGATAAAGAGAGAAGTCTGAAAGCACTGAAAAAAATTTTTTTTTAAAATCAAAATCAGAAAATCTGTTCTGATAGAGCCTGTTGAAACCCCGACACCATGGCCCCTAATTACCTTTCAGGTCTGGAGCTGAACTCACTCCCATGGCTTCCAGCCAAACAACAGACAGGCATATGGGGTGAATATTTACATCAGGTATACACACTCCTTGGAGTGACAGGTCATGGGAGAACAGAAGGGCAGTCTTTGTGTAGGGAGGCAGCTCAAGGGGCAGGAGTGCATAGGAGGAAAGGACACAGGGAAGAGGTAACTACGGGGAAGAAGTGGGAAGAGAGTTGTTACATTGTGAGGAATTACAGTCAATGTCATGAAACAAAATGTTTATGAGCTGCTATATATATGGAAAATGAATTTTCTCTGTAAACTGTCATCCAAATCACAAGAAAAAAAAAAAAAAATCCCAATCCACCTGGCACCTCATTGGTGCTCTACTGATAAGTTAATTAGTTCAGAAAACATAGATAGTCTGCAGGAAATTAAATTATTGCAACTCTAATTCATTTATCTTAACAAAAATATATGTTCATACAACAATAAGAACTATAGAGAATTCAAGGATGTTTATGTACATTAGAGGGTTTTCCTTTTCACCAGGACATTTTTTTCCCCAGTAGTACAAAGAAATTGATGAACAAAGACATGCATTCATTTCAAATCAGAAAGTCACAGGAGTCAAGAGCTGCTCAAAATTTGTGAAAAATCATTTACATAGCATCCTTTAGAACACATCACTTCCTTTTGCTTGAAGGCCAAATTTAGAAGGAGGTATGGGCCATAATTACTCATGTTGCACTACTTTCTGTACCACATATCTAGCAGATAATTGCATGTCCTTTGCCACATTTTCTTGAATTATTGACTTTATGAAATATAGATTTCTTGACTTTGGATTCTAAACCCTCCTAAAAATGACACCATCAACTTATGGTTCTGGGCTGATAAGAATTCAGGCTCCAACCTCATCAATGACTTGATTACTTGCTGTTCTCTATGTAAACCTTGCTCTCCCCCTCTCCCACATGCATATATTTCCTTTCACCTTTTTCTCCATCTCAAACTCCTTCCCCTCTATATAATCTCCTAATAAAACACTAGCCTATCTATAAGACTTTTCAAGACCTTGCTTTCCTCCACCCAATTGGATCTTCCCTCTCTATTGTCTATTTTTATCCCTTCCCACCTAGTGTAGAATACACTCAGTGTGAGTTTGAGTTACTCCATTCATTTGGAGAGATAAAGTCAGAATGGAAGATAACATCTATAAAGAACAGACAGAACCAAGTTTCCTCACAGGCCCAGTCAGACCAATGCAGAAATATTTCTCTAAGAAAAGAAATTCTGTGTATGATTTGAGTAATCCTGGGGATTGGAAGTTTTTAGATGACCCTTTAGATGACTAATTAAGCTCTTTCAGATCCAATAAAACAAAAAGTAGAGACTAAATTTGCCAGCACCAGGGGATCTTTTGTTTTTGGGCATGTTCAGCTCCCAGTTTTAATGGCTATAGTATAACTAAGAGTGAAAGAGGACAGTAGGGATGATAAGAGTCCAATGTGTTCATTGTATAGTGTAAGTGACTAAATCAGAAAGTAGCTGTGTGGGGGCATTGAGGGAAAGGAGTTATAACAACCTGGCCAAAGCTCCCAGCTTAATCTGACTTTTTACTCAATGGAGAACAATGGACTCAGTCCAGCATTCAACATTAATTTCTAAGATAAATAGTAATTTAGAACCCAATATGAGCAAAGGGCTGTGCCAGATGCTGGAGTGGGGAAAAAATATTTTTAAATTTCAGTGGCCAGAAAGTCCTATAGCCTCAGATTTAAAGGAATCACAATGATTTTTGACATTTTAGAAATGGGGGAGGATGAGTGTATGTCAGTCGGTGGAAGGAAAGCTGGGACTAGGACTCAGATCTCTGGATTTTCTACTTAAGACTATTATTGTCACACACACACACACACACACACACACAAACATATACACACAAACTGTGTTACTATCACAAATAAAATTAGAACCCATTAGCCCTTTCTTACTACAATATCTAATCTCAATGGTTTATCCAGAAAAAATTATAAAACAAACTGATTATTCTTTATGCTCTGTTTTTGAGAGAAGTTATAGAGACAATAGAAATAAATTAAGCAGGACAATACAACAACAACAAAACTCTTTTAGGGCAAATAACCCTAGATTCTTGGCTAATGTTTCCTAGTCAAAATTCCAGAATTGCAACTGCTCCTCCTCCAACTCAACCCTATAGAGGTAATAGGACTTTTGTCTGATTTGCTGTCCCAACGGTGTTGTCTTACTGTTGTTGAAGCTTGTATACTGTCTACAAGGCTCTTTTAGTGTAACTTCTCTTTGGGAGAATAGATTCTGTCCCTGTTAACTGACCTTGTTTTTGCTGGCATCCTCTGGAATAGATTTGAACTTCCTGCTCTTGCATGTTCTAATCTAATCTCACTTCATCTGCTGCTACCAGCCTCTCTGGCCCTGACGTGACCCTGGTGAAGAGGTAGATTGACACTGGGTCCTCTTGGTCCTTGTCACAGACTTTTGTAATCGGTTGGCTTTCTTTCATCCTACCATTGTTTGTTTCCTTTCAAGGTAATGAGAAATTTTTGGTTACACATAATGCAGGGTAGGTAAAAGTCTGAGACGTGGCCCTCTTGTCGGTATTCGCAGGCTCCTCACTCAGCAGTTGCTCCTTTACCTACCCAGTGTCCTAGCTTGAGGCTCATCATTATCTCATGGTGCAAAACACCCTCTGCTTCAGGACCCCTTTCATTTTACCCAAGGGCCCATATCTCTAGAGCTTGGCCTGAACCACGGGAGGAAGGGTGTTTATTGGAGAGCCAGTGCAATTCAGCTAAACTCATTTCTCCTCCAAATTTTTCCTTCCTGCCCATAAGTCACAATCTTATCTCCTTTGTAGTCTTGTGGTATGACTCATTTTTCAAAATACACCCAAAAGTTGACAGCTCCTCACTGCTCGATCATTACCATGATGATCTGAGTAAACTCATCTCTCACCTGTATTATTGCATGATCTTCCAGTTGGTCCAATTGCTTCTTATACTCGTTCTCTACATCTATATTCAGAACCACCACCACAGTGATCCCTTAAAAATGTAAGTTATATAACACCACTCTTCTGTTCCACAAAACCCTCCATTGGTTCCCCTTTCACTCAGAGTAAAATCCAAAGTTCTGACATTGACCTGTATAACCTTGTGTGATCTGCTCCTCCCTATAACATACTTCTTATAGCCACCTCCTGCCTCAGGCCTCTGCACACACACAAGTTGTTCCATTTGCTTCCAAAAATAATCCAACCACACTCGCTGCCATAGAGTCAGTCCCAAATCATAGAGATCCCTCCTTGGGTTTCTGAGGCAGTATTTCTATAGAAGTAGGTTGCCCAGTCTTCCTTCCAAGGAGTTGCTGGTGGGTTTGAACTGCCAGGTTTTTGATTAGCAGTCAAATGCCTTAGGCACTATGCTACCAGAGCTCCTCAGATATTTACATAGCTTGTCTCCTTACTGTCTAAATGTCTGATGAATTGTCATACATCAGAGAAAGCTTCCTTACCTCACATTCTCATGTGAAAGAGAAATTCCCCCCCAACACACACACTCCTTCTATCTTCTCTCTGCCTTTCCCTCCTATGGCACCTATTACCACTTGGTATGGTATTGTTCGTTTGCCGCTGTGTTTATTTTCTAATTCTACCTATCAGAATGTAAACTCCAAGAAGATATGCACTTTTTGTTTGCTAAATGTATACCCAGTGCCTGGTACATTACAAAAATCCAAACCAAATCTATTGCCAGAAAGTCAATTCTGACTCTGGTGGCACAGTGGTTAAAGCATTCGACTGTTAACCAAAAGGTCAGCAGTCGGAACCCACCAGCCTCTCTGTGGGAGAAAGATGTGTCAGTCTGCTTCTGTAAAGATTTACAGTCTTGGACAACCTATGGGGCAGTTCTAGTGTGTCCCATAGAATTGCTTTAAGTCAGATGGTACATTATAGGTACTCAAAAATAATTGTAGAATGAGTGAATTAATACATGAATGAATGAATAATCTCTAAAATAGGAGCTTACCAAATTTTGGTTTTTCATATGCAAAGTCAATCTTTTTTTAGGAAAAAATCTTACAAAAACCTTGCATTGGATTTCCAGAATATTTTGCTGCTGTGCACTTTTAAATGTCTGTTTCGAAGTTCAAAGTTAAACATTGATTTTTTGTTCTGGATAGTATCTGCCCTCCCTCTGGGGAATGAAGGATACTGACTCAATGGGTAAAAGGATCTGGAATAATAAGGACAAAAGAAGGAAAAAAAAAAATTTAATAAAAATCTTCAACTCATATCCCTCTACCTAAGAATACTGTAATAAGGATTTAAGTGGTTTGGGCTTTACTTTGCCTAGACACTCCTTTCATCCTCAGTCTTGCCTGGAATTCCTTAAGCACTGACAGGGTAAGTAGCTTATCTCTTAAGTTGAAGTTATAAAAGATGACAAAGTTCAAGAAAACAAAGCTGCTGAAATTTTCAGGGGAGCTGAGGCCTGAAAAATATGGTAAAGGCGTTTGAACAAGACACTGTCCAGTTAGCTCTGCCTTCAAAAGTTGGGTAATAGGTATTAGTAATGAAATGCAGAGAGCTTAACCAGATACAAAGGAGAAAGTGAATAGAAGGAGTAGCATCAAATGATGAATGGAACATTTTAGGGGCTTGCAAATTCCATAGTACAACTCACATCTATCAGTCCTTAAGCATGTTTTATTTAGCCCATATTTATTAATGGAAAATTTTCACATATAAATCCTGATTTTCAGTTTCCTCTTAAAAATGGAAGGTGTATCATACTTACTTAAGAAAAAGCTATCCAAACCTTGGAAATAAGGCAAAAGATTACTGCATACTCTTTCAGTCATACTACAGCATTGTCTAATAAACCAGGCTAAAAGTTACATAATTGTCTAGACCCAAGACAATCCAGGTGATAGACTCTAGGGATGCAAGATTGTTTGACTTACTATTTACTATTGATTGGAACCAAAGCTCTGTGGAGACAAATGTTAACTTGTAATTGAGTG
>NW_006921785.1:1108719-1125876 GCF_000298275.1 Orycteropus afer afer
TTTGTAACTAACTTAATCTTATTTCATCATTCTTTCTCCTGTTGACTTTACAGACACCAGCCTCTCATTTCCTCTATAGCAGCCTTATCATCTGGCTGATTTCTCATTAATGAGTTAAATTAATCTTTGACATGTCTTCACTACATATTTGCAAGACAGTCATATTTTTCACTTTTGCAAAATTATATTTTGATCTATTTCACATTCCTGCACTGCAACCAATGGCTGGAATAATAAGCAGGTGCTCCCAATAAATACGGTGTACCCCCCCCCAGGGGTTTCTCAGGTATGGCAGGTATGGCATGTGCCCTAGGTGACACTTAAGCGGGCACCAATGAGCAGTTTCTGTTCCCCATCACATTTTCCATCACCAGCTATGAGATTTCAGAAACTGAAATCTAATTGTCATAGATGTTATGTTCTGTGGATACGCCTCTGCACTTACCAAGTTTCCCTCCAACCCCTACTCCTTATAATCTCATCCAGCCCCTTCCCTCATTCTGCCTTCTCTGGCTCCTGTAAACCTTGAGTTCATAACTTCTGACTTACACCTTTGGAGGTGTAAGTAGAACAGTGGTTTTACACTTGAACATGCATGAACATCTCAAGAAGGGCTTGTTTAAAAAATTGCTGGGCCCCACCACAGAGTTTCTGATTAATAGGCCAAGGGTGGAACTATTGGTGGTAATGGTGATGCTGGTGATCCAGAGACCACACTTGAAGAGTCATTGCAAAGAGTTAGGCAAGGAAATTAAAATTCATAGTGGGTGCTTGGATTTGAACTTAGCCTTCATGGGTAAGAAAGTATTTTCTATTGTAACAATTTGACAAATAGAATGCAAGACACAGTAAAGTAATTTTCATTTAAAAACCTTTAAATGCGAGTTATGAAACATCAAAAAATCCAAAAGATGCTTACTCCACTTGAGAATCAACCTTTGATGGTACTGAAGGCCCAAAGTGAGAAATTATTATAAAGTCAATGCCCAGCTCAATTACTACATTCTTTGCCTTCATTTTAAGTTCTTGTAGGGCAAGAAAGTTGTAATAGCCACCACAGTGCAGTGCCTAGCCCTCATAGCCTACCCACTGCCATGGACTCAATTCTGACTCATAGCAACCTCCATTGGGTTTCCAAGGCTGTAAATCTTTATGGAAGTAGATTGTCTTGTCTTCCACCCACAGAGCAGCTGGGTTTGAATAGCCAACCTTCTGGTTAACAGCCAAATGGCTTACCCACTATGCCACCAGAGCTCCTTAACCCTCATAGCAGGGCCTGGCAAACACCTAATGACTTACAATGATGCATTTCTATGTGTCCTTATGGTTTCCAAAGTTTTCATACTCATTATCTCATTCAATACTCAAAACAATTATGTGACATAAATAAGGCAAATGTATTACACTATTTTACAGATAAATTAACTGAGACTCAGAGAGACCATGTGGCTTTTCCAAGGATACACAGCAAATAAGTAGCAAGTCTAAGGATAATAACTTGATTTTTTTGTCTTTCTCACCAGAATTATTTACTGACTGCAAAATGAAAAACAGATTAATAATACTATAAGGGTTTGTGGTGAATGAAAAGATTCTTAAAATAATACTTGGCCCAAAATTTATTGCTCACAAATAGCAGAAAAACCTACTTTATAAAAAAAAAAGAAAAAAAAATTCTTTTTGTTTAGCCACAATAGTTTGGCATAAAATAACAAAAATAAACTCTATGATACCCACTGGGAGCTCTGGTGGCATAGTGCCTAAGGCATTTGACTGCTGACCAGAAGGCTGGTGGTTCAAACCTACCAGCCACTCCTCGGAAGGAAGGTTAAGCAATTAGCTTCCATGTTGTTGTTGTTGTTATGTGCCGTCGAGTCAGACCCAACTCATAGCGACCCCTCCTTGGGTTTCTGAGGCAGTATCACTATGGAAGTAGTACTAAATAGGAGTGGCTATGAGTCAGAATCGAATTGATGGCAGTGAGTTTGATTTTTTTTTTTAATGATAACCGCCAGCTTTCTGGTTAGCAGTCAAGTGCCTTAGGCACTATGCCACCAGAGCTCCCAATACCCACTTAGTCAGCAGTAATTAGAAAAAGAATGTGCTGGACTTTCTGGAATTCACAATTTTGCAAAGAGAGAAGATAATATGTGGAAAGAGGATAGATGCTGGAGTCAAATCTCCACTCAATCTTTGGCCAGCTATGAGACCTTAAAAAATAGTTTCACCTTTGTGAATTTTAACTTCCCTGTCTGTAAACCAAGGAGCCCTGGTAGCAAGGTGGTTAAGTGTTTGGCTGCTAACCAAAAAGTTGGCAGTTCAAACCTACCAGCCACTCCATAGGAGAAAGATGTAGCAGTTTGCTTCCATAAAGATTGTTGTTGTTTGCTGTCGAGTCGGCCCCGACTCATAGCGACACCTCCTTGGGTTTCTGAGGCAGTATCACTACGGAAGTAGAATTGCCCAACCTTCCTTCCGAGGAGTGGCTGGTGGGTTTGAACCGCCAGCCTTCTGGTGAGCAGTCAAGTGCCTTAGCCACTATGCTACCAGAGCTCCTTCCATAAAGATATAGCCTTGGAAATTCTATGGTGGAGTCTGTTTTGTGTTATAGGGTTGCTATTAGTCAGAGTCAAATCAACAGCAGTGGGTTTGGCGTTGGTCTGTAAATCAAATAGTATGTCGGTATTAAAACCTAAATGTCTTGTAAGGATTAAATAAAAACACATGTGAAAATAAGAATGTACATATAATGTGCCTACTCCAGGGCCTTACACACTGAAAGCATCCAATGAATGTTAGTTGCCACCTCCATCTCATTTCTCTAGAAGAGCAAAGGAACATGCTGGGACCATTTAGATTTAAACATTAAGAAAGATGCTGGGTTAAGATCTATTTTTCATTCCCACTGAATCCTCACAATTGTGTTGAATTTTTCAACCACCAAACCACAGCATATTCCAGAAAAAGCAAATGCAGTAAAGTAATTGCAGTGCTGATACAATTCATCATTGACTGCTGCACTAAGAAATCATCAGTGCCTATTAGCACCACGGCAGGTGATTTAAATGGATAAGTCAGGTGCAATATATTGTATTTTCATTTGATTGTGTTGTGGTGCATGAATCAATGAGAAAGAACAAGGCAACAGCTTGAGATACAAAGGAGAAAAAGGGAGGAAATTGGATGAATTGCATTCTTCCTGGATGTAGAAATGTTGTACAATTATAAACTGCATGAAAGGAAATGTACATAATTATAGTCTGCATAGAGCTGGGAACAAATGGGAAGGATGGCTATGGTGAGTGAGAAAGAGAAGAGAAATCTGAGAGAGAGGCCACTCTGCATTCCAGGCACAGGAAGATTTCCTCTGCAAACAGCGCTCTGGCTAGACTTGCCAGATATGCGTATGACAAAGCAGAAAACAAATGTGCCCACTGAAGTGCTGAACTCATCCTCAGACTCAAACACAGCTTACAAGAAGGAAAAGAGAAGCCCCAGATTGATGGCAACCTAGCATTTTGATGCAAACAGTGCTGGGATGGATGGCACACCTTTAGGCTGCCCTGGAGTGGCTGAATACATTTTACTCAGTGTACATGCCCATGAACAGTAAAGTGGGTAATGAAGGTTGAGTTTGTCTGGAACAGAGACATTAGGAAACAGGCACCACCTTGTTCCCTATTGTAAGAACACAGCATCCTCAAGGAGTGCTGCAAATGACTACCCACAACTTTCCTAGTGGGAATACAGTAGTGTGTCTGTGATTTGTAGTAAAATATCAACTCTCGCTGGCAATACTCATTACTGTATGATTGCAGATGTGCTATGGTTTAAACTATATGACAAGAATTTAACCAACTATAGTTAGAAAAGCCTAACATTGCTCTCTCCCTTAGCTACTAACACCACCATTGAATCATGACAACCGAAAAACAAGCTGCATTTCCTATGCATTATTGAAAGAGAATATGGTAAACTTTCTGAGACTTACAGGATGGCTTCTTCATATCAGCAGCTACATTTAGCCTTTCTTTCTGGCTGCTCTTTCATTCCTTGTGTAATTTGCAATAGTTCCTAATGCTTATGAAGTGCTAAACCCACTGTCCTCAAGTCGATTTTGACTCACAGCAACCCTATAGGACAGAGTAGAACTGCCCCATAGGGTATCCAAGGCTGTACATCTTTACCAAAGCAGACTGCATCATCTTTCTCCCACAGAACAGCTGGTGGGTTCAAACTGTCAACCGTATGATTAGCAGCCCAAAGCTTTAATACTAAGTTTGTGAGACTGTGATAAGCACTTTACATGGTTGACTATTTCCCCTCTCTGAAGTACAAGCTGCTCTGAGAGCAGAGACCCTTGCTTGTTCATTAGTTGGGGCACAGGAGTGTTTGGTCTTGATGGTCCTCAGAGAGCAATGCCTCTCAAACATGTACATCTCACACGTACACATCTGCTGAGGATTTTGTGAAAATGCACCAGTAGGTCTGGAGTAGGACCTGGCACTCTGCATTTCTAAGAAGATCCAGATGATGCCCTAGAGCACATGGCCCAGTAAACAGTAGATGCTGTCTAAATGCTAAATAAAAAACAAGTTGCTATTGAGTCGACTCCAATTCATGGAGACTCCATGTGTGTCAAAGTAGAACTGTGCTCCATGGGTTTTCAATGGCTGATTTTTGGGAGTAGATAGTCAGGCCTTTCTTCTGAGTTGCCTCTGGGAAGACTTGAACTACCAACCTTTCAGTTAGCAGCCGAGTGCATTAACCATTTGCACCACTTAGGGACTCCAAAATGCTTAATAGACCAGAGTAAACATCAAGGCATTTAATTAACCAACCATGTTCCAGCTCCAAGGAGTGGGATGGGCTAGGTTCCCTTCAGCTCAAAATTCAAACATACTATTTAAGAACAGAAGTCCCTGCAGAGGGCAAATGGTTAAGTGCCCAACTACTAACTGAAAGGTTGGTAGTCTGAACCCACTCAGAGATGCCTCGGAAGAAAGGCCTGACAATATGCTTCTGAAAGGTCACCACAAGTCAGAAGCGACTTGATGGCAGTTGGTTGATTGGTAGTTAAGAATATTAAATTTGGAATTCTATAGACTCAAGTTTGGGTTTTAACTTTGCTATTTACTAATTACGCGACCTGGGATAAGTAAACTTGGCTGAGCCTCATTGCCTTACTGTAAAATGGCTATCCTATCTTTATACTACCTATGCCAAGTGCCATCAAGTTGATTCCGACTCATAGCAAGCCTGTAGGACAGAGTAGAACTTCTCCCATAGAGTTTCTTTCTCCCACGGAGTGGCTGGTGGGTTCGAACTGCTGACCTTTTAGTTAGAAACTAAACGCCCTAACCACTGCACCAACAGAGCTACTTATACTACCTACATTACCTGTAAAACAGACCCAGACTCAGAAGGTAGTTATGAGGATTAAATTAAATAATGCACTTAAAAAATACAGCATAGTACCTGGCATCTGAGAGGTAATAAAAATGATGACCAATATGATTGCCATTTGTGTAAGTACTCCAATTACCAGTTCCTAACATTAGCAGAAGGATGAGAGTAATTTTGATGGGGAAAGACTGATTCATTTATTAAACTCATACATAATATTGAGGACTCTTCTGAGCCAGTCTTATTAGCTTAGCACTGAAGACACGTCATGCAAGAAGTCAGAATATGACGCTACTCTCATATAGCTTAAGGAGCTTTGGTGGCATAGGAGATAAGGCATTTGGCTGCTAACCAGAAGGTCAGGGGTTCAAATACATCAGCCACTCTGCAGAAGGAAGATAGGACAAGCTACTTCCATAAAGATTTACAGCCTTGGGAACCCGATGGGTGTCACTATGAGTCAGAATAGATTTGATGGCAGAGTTTTTTTTTTTTTTTTTTGGTTTCTCATGTAGCTGACATTCTTGTGGGAGAGAAAAACAATACATAATTAAACTTGTAAATAAATATAAATAGTGATAAATGCTTTGAAAAAAATGTCAAGGGAACAGAGAGCAACTGGAAGTGTGTGGGGGGGCTGTGTGTATGGCTGAATGTGAGATATGTGAGATACTGTGGTCAGGGAAATTCTGTGTGAAGAGTTAGTATTTGTGCAAAACCTAAACAATGAGAAAGAACCAGTCACATGAATCCATCTCTCACCTCTTCCCACAAATGCTAAGCTCATGTTGTGGCTGTGGACGTGTTGAAGGTTACACCTATTCTCAAGCAGTGGAGTGCAGCTGAATTAGGCTGCTGTTAGGTGCTACAGCAGCAGAGCTCCTAAAGTATCTACTCTGAGGGGTACACAATGGCTGCCATAGTGTGTGTCCAACTGAGTTTCTAAAGAGCACAACTTCAATATTTGTATGCTGAGGACAGTGTCTATGATACCACCGTGTCTGTGACTCAGACAATGAGATAGGAGCTTATCAGTATGGCTTTTCTAATTAAATCAGTGTACATTAATTACTCCCACCATTCACTTGTCACTGCCTAATCTACATGCTATATATTTCACACTCACTACCTCATTTGGCCATCATAAAAAAAGAAAAGAAAAAAAAAGAAAACTCACTGCGTCGAGTCAATTCAACCCATAGTAACCCCTCCTTGGGTTTCCGAGGCATTATCTCTACAAAAGTAGGTTGCCTGGTCTTCCTTCTGAGGAGTGGCTGGTGGGTTTGAACCTCCAGCCTCCTGGTTAGCAGTCAAATGCCTTAGGAAACCCTATGAAGTAGGTATAGTTCTTCTTCTCTCATATAGGAAGAAATTAGGCTAAAGATACAAAGTAGACTGTCCAAGGTCATACAGCCAGCAATTGAAAAACAGAATAACTTCCAGGTCTAAGCTGTTAAACAGCCCCTAATCAGGTAGATACCCCTAATAAACTTCAGTCCCCTCTGACATGAGATAAAACCCCTCTCCTCCAAACAATGTGATAGATCTTAGAATAATCACAACAGCTGGCTGGGTAAACCACTGAATACAAATGTTTGTTACTGGAATAGAGACACAATTTCAAGGACAACACACAGACGAACATATGATCACATTTCCCCCCCAACACACACGCACAATCTCACCATTTATCTTGTGTTTGCTTCTCCACAACTTTTGAAATATTTCATGGCTGTGAACCCATGATGTGAGTCATCTCATCAGTTGGTGATTGACTATTGGCCCATAAGAGACCTACTATTTGGCTAAGGTTGGAGAAAGCCATGCCAAGCTCCCGCAGCTCACAACAGTTCCCTCTTAAGAAATCCACCTGCATCCAGGGAGACCTTCTTAAATCACTCAGCGTCAGTGTCGGGGAGCTGTTCTGCTAAGAGGGGAGCACCTAGGAGTACTTCAATGTAACAGAAAGAAAATCAAGGCTTGGAAAAAGCAGAGGAAGGAGTTGGAAACTGGAATCAGAGGAAGAAGAAAGGTTTTAGAGATGCCAAGTTTGAGCTTTCATCCTTCAGCTCACTGGAGCTTCAGTTAACTAGAGCTTTGTTTTCTTTATAAAAGGTTGAAGGCAGTTGCCTCCCTGGAGAAAGGGGAGGGATAAAATGTGATGTGATTGCCACTACATATCTCTGAACACATAACATGCTCCCAAAATTTGCTAGTTCATTTGTAGCCATAAAAGACTCTTCATTTTCCATCCACTGTTTCAAAAATATGATGTTGATTACCCTTGCTACACTACTGCATGCCTAATTAATTTTATTTAAGCTCTCCATTTATTTCAATAGAACTTTGACAATTTAAAAAAAGATGTAAAACTTTTGCTGGTGGGAATTTTCTTGTCAGCCCTCCCCCCTTTCAACACCAGCAAACAAGAATAGTTCAAGTAACCATTTATACCAGGTAGGTACAGTCCTTACAACAATCATGGGGGATCAGAAGGGCAGTATTTTCACAGGGAGATAGCACAGAGGGCAGGAATGCATAGGAAAGAAGGACACGGGGAAAAGGTAATCACATGGAGGAAGTGGGAAAACAACTGTTACATTGTGAAAATTGCAGTCAATGTCATGAAACAAAATGTGTATGACAAATGAATTTGTGCTGTAAGTTTTCACCCAAATCACAATCAAAAAATGTGAAAATAAAATCAAAACCAGTTAATGTCACTGAACATTGCCACTTTGCCAATTACTTTCCCACAGGGGTTGGATTCAGCCTCACAACAAGCCTGCTAGGGAAGTACCATTATCATGCCATTTTATAGATGGTGATACCACAGCACTGAAGATTAAGTAATTTGACCAAATCACACAGCTAGTAAATGGTAGAAGCAGGAAACACAGCATGATCCATAGCTCCATAACTATGTAGAAGCTATTCTTATCTAGAAAGAATAGAATGCATACCAAATTTGATAACTTAACCCCTTCTAATAGTGGCATAGTGCCTGAGGCATTTGACTGCTAACCAGAAGGCTGGCGGTTCAAACCCACCAGCCACTCCTCGGAAGGAAGGTTGGGCAATCTACTCCCGTAGTGATACTGCCTCGGAAACCCAAGGAGGGGTCGCTATGAGTCGGATCTGACTCGAGGGCAATGGGTTATGGGTAAGGAGCCTTCAGCAAGATACAGAGCCTGCCTTTTAAATTTCTCCTATGACAGAACCTTCTGACCCTTCTGGTCAAATAAACTGTCCATGCTGGGCAAGATCCAAACCACCTAACAAATAGAAAAGACTGCAAACCCCTTCTGACCTTCTGGGAAGATGCTTTTATATCTAGAACCAGATAATGACATAATTTCTTCTTTAATATGAACTTCAAGATTGTTGACAATTAAATAATTCAGCCTTCTGGGAAAATCTACCTCCCAGTTTTAAGTCTCTAACCCTTATGTCAATTTGATAAGTAGTATAGACATAACATGGCTCTTCCGGTTGCTCTAAATTTACCAGCTCTGAAAGATTTATTGCAGAAGTCCATTACAGTATGGTCAGTTCCACATATTATGGCACTTATCCAGTTCAGTGAGGCAGGCTTAAAGAGGAGGATACTAAAAAAAGGCATTTGGCTGAGTTATAATGGGCATCCAGTATAAGGGACAAAATCTGTAGTTAGCTTATCATGGAATGGCTATGTTCTTTCTGGATAGAGCTTTTATCACTCTCTTCTGCCTTTAGGCTCCTTTTAATGATTGGAGTATAAATGGGTCAAATGAAGTAAAATTCAGTAAATTCTCTATTTTGGTTATATAAGCCTGGTGTGTTGATTCTAAGGAGCTCTGGTGGTGCAGTGGTTAAAAGCTACTCAGCTGCTAGCTTAAAGGTTGGTGGTTCAAAGCCACTCGGTAGGAGAAAAATGTGGCAGTCTACTTCCATAAAGATTTACAGCTTGGAAATCCCATGGGGGCAGTTCTACTCTGTCCTACAGGGCTGCTTTGAGTTCTAAGTGACTCCACAGCAGTGGGTTTGGGTTTGGTGTTGATTCTGAACAAGTAATTGCATCTTTGATCCAGATAATCACTTCAAGTGCTGAAGAGATGATGCATATCCAGACCCTGAGCACACTTGATCAGATTTTATTCAACACAGATTTTCCTGAAGCCAAACATGAATTAAGGGTGAAGTGTGCCAAAAAGCTGCATTTGCAGGACTGCTTCTTCCCACTCACCAAATATCCTGTGACATATGTTAGGATGCTGGTTTTTAAAGTGCTGGGAAGCACCTAGACCAGGAGGAGATCGTGAATTTTGAAGAGGGATTTTACCCTATATGACTATTATCTAAGTTAGTGTGTTGAATGCTGGGTTGACATTGCAATTCCTGTTCCCATGATGGTACCAGGCATCATAAGGTCAATGAAATGTCCTAAAATCTTGCTAATCCACTTGATTTCTTCTTTCAGTACACTACTCTGAAGCCTCAGAGAGAAACAGCTACTAAGGTGGAGGCACAGTGGTTAGAAGTCAAGAAACTGCAAAATAGTCTTTATTGCATGACATGTTATATTATTTTCAATTTGTTCTGAGTGCAAAGTGTACCCTTCTAAAATGAATTAAAAACTCTTATAGGTCAGAATCACATCTTAGGTTTCTTTATATTCTTCTCATAGTGTCAGACACAAACATAGGCACAAAATCTGTGTTCACTGCACTTGCTAAATGGAGTTGGATTAAACTGAAATGCACCTTTGTCAAACCATGTTCACTAAGCATGGTTTGATCCCCATGCAAGGATTAGCAGAAACCAACTCAGACGGATACATGGCTGGGCCTGGTGTTTACAGCTTGCACCTGTTCTGATTGGTCAGTGTCTGTGCTGGGTCAGTTGTAAAATATTTTGACTATCACTCATGGTCATTAGTGTTTGTTTACAGTAACAATTGATGACGCTATCAAAAATCTTTGCACATGTAATGTTCAGAATTACTACAGATCACAGAATTACAGAATCTCACTAGTGAAAGGTATCTTTAAACTCATCTACTCCCATCTGATGCTGGGCACTTAAATCCCTTCTTCAGATTCCCCACCATTGTCAGGCAGCCTGCAAGAAAAGGAAGCTGAGGTCTTGTTGAATATAAATTATATTTTTATTCTTTTGTTTTGCATTGTAAAATGGGAGTCACTAGAAGTTCTCATAGGGCTCCAAGATCATCTCAAGATTAGAGTTGGTACAACATACATCCAGGCAGGATATCATTTGTTCCAGTCTTGTTTCATTATCCAGAGATGATAATGAACCTAAATCTGTCCCCTTCTTATTTCCCACTGTTAAAAACACCCTGGTCCAAGCCATCATCATCTCTCATTGGCATTATTGTAGATGCGTCCTAACTGGTCTCTTTTTTTCTACCCATTACCCTCTTCAGTGTATTCAGCATGGCAACCAGAATGATCCAATCAAAATGTCAGGTCATGTCAGTAATTTGTTCAAAGCCCTCAGTGACTTTCCATTACTTTAAGAACTAAAGTCAGTACCCATACAACAACCTACAAAGTCCAACTACATTTGATCTCCCCATTTCTTCTTTGATGTTATCTCCTACTCCTAGTCTCCTGGCTATTCCTTACATATACCAGGTGTGCTCCTGTCTCGAGTCTTTGCTTTTGCTGTTCTCTCAGACTGGCAGACTCATCCCCTACCTAATTGTATGAGTTACTCCTTCACCTTCTTTCATTGTTTACTCAAATGTAACCTTCTCAATGAAGTCTAGAGTAGCCTACCCACCTTAACGATGTAGCTTCACCCTGACACCTTCTCCTGCAAACAGCTTGATTTTTCTCTTTAGCTTTTATCACCAGCTTATATATTGTTTCCCTTTCTTGTACGTCCCATGAGAGCAAGAATTGTTACCTGATTTAGCTACCATATTCTAAAATTCTGGAATGTTCATCACGTAGTAACCATTTAAGAAATAGTTATGGGGTGGGGGGGAAGAAGAAAGGATGGAAGGATGGCTTTACAGTGATGCTGTACCTAGAAGTTTTAGGAAGGATCCACTTTCTGCTTTGCTTGCAGAAAGAATTAAAAACTCTTCAGGCTCTACAAAGATCAGAGTATCATCACAGAGCATTTAGAATTAATTATTGGAGTTATTTCTAGCTTTTAATTATATATTTAGGAGTAAGAAATGGAGGCAGCTATCATGAGTAGTGCAAACAGTTAATGTGCTTGGCTGCTGACCAAAAGCTTGGAGGTTCAAGTCCACCCAGAGGTGTTTCAGAGAAAGTTCTGGTGATCTACTTCCAAAAAAATCAGCCACTGAAAACTTTATGGGGCACAGTTCTACTCTGGGACACATAATGTCACCATGAGTTGTAATCAACTCTATGGCACCTGTTATCAGGATTTGTCTCCCTGTCTTTGATCTTAGATTTCACTTCACATCTTTGCATTGCTATGTTTTAGAGCTGTATTCATTCATTCAACAGATATTTATTTAGAACCTACTATCTGCAGTGTTCCTGAACTAGCCTCAAGAGGATCTGAAGCGATATTAGACACATCTTGTAAGATGCATAAAGAAAAATTGTACCATCCGGCAGTGGTTCTTAACACAGCTCTGCATTGGAATCACTCAGGAAACGTAAAAACAAATCAGTGCCTGGGTCCAGCCCCTGAACATCTGAAGAATGAGAGGAATTTTAAAATAATTCCCATGTGATTCTAATGCTCATTCAGAGTTTTACTACTGCTATAATATAAAAAGGATAGATACTGAAGGAGCAATAGACATGAATGCTATGAGAGTACAGAAAAAAAAAAAAAAAAAAAAAGATGTCACTTCTAGCCACAACAATGTTCTCCAAACTGTGTTGCAAAAATAGTAATCATCTGTAGCCAATAGCTGTTTCCAGGGGAAACCTTCCCATATTTAAAAACATGAAAAATTATTCATATTCCTTTCCCCTTTTGGAGATCCAGTATCCCAAGAATCTCTTTGCACTAAAGTAAGTTGAGAGAGATGAGATAGAGATTCTGGGAAGAGTGTTTCTTGGGCTCAGCCCCTATGACACACCCATACATGGTTTTAGGTTCATAACCGTGCTTGGGCTGCATGCCACTATACGGTGCTATATATGCTCATTTTCCTTAAACAAGGAGAGCTGCAACCAGAGACAACTCTGTGCTTTGAAAACAAACCAGCCAGGGAAGTCAACTAATGACAACATTAGGAAAAATTCCTAAAGTGAATGGTGGAGTAGGCTCTGGTTTGCCTTCTATGCCCCTTCATGTTGGGGATCCTGCCTACCTGTTTTCTTTGTATTTTCCTCATTTTTGAAGCCAGATTTTGTATTTATTAATTTTTCAAGTCCATATATACATTCCTTGATCTTCTGCAAGTTAATGATTTGGAAGACAGAGAAATGAAATTTGTTCTATTATGCTAAGTTGGAATCTGTAAAGGACATTATATGAATTTCATACCTGTGTTTGACTTGCCTGATTTCTTATTCAATGGTTACTATGCTTCTTTCCTTAAAAATGAGTGAATGATTAATAAAAAGGAGACTGACAAAAGAATTATGGTGGATTTATAAGATGGAATATTTTTCAGAACTAGAAATGTCACAAAAAATGTTTACCATATCATAAGGAAAAAAAAAAAAAAAAAAGAAAGAAACTTTAGGGTAGATAGACAGCTATTTATAATATGAGATACAGATGACATAAATGATGTACCTAGGAAACAAGATGTAAAAGGCTACTTATTTTCTTCTTTTGCTCATTTTATATTTCCTGAATCTGCTAACATGAACATACAAAACAGAATAAAAAATTAGAAAATGAAAAGTCAAAAATTCATGTAATTGTTAATGGAAATCAAACTAACAGAAATTGGTTTTCCTTTATACCCCCCTCCAAGAAACCTACTATTTGTGGCCCAAATCTTACTTGGAGATTTAATTTGGCATAACTGTTCTGTGTTGAATGTGCCCGGGTTTTTAGAGGAAACTAATAAATGCTGTTAAAATACTTTGGAACCACAAACTGTGAGATAGACAAATAAGGCTGCAAACTCAAGATGGTGACCTTTCGCTGCTCATTTTTCTTGCTGAGACTATGCAGGCATTAGTCCTTCTTTACTGCTCTTTTGCTGATCTTTTTTGTTTTATTATTTTTTTTTACTTCAAAGCAAAAAGTTTTTGCTGACCAGTGGAAAACTTGTTGAAGCCAATTATTCCTTGAAGACTTGCTTTGCACACTTTATTTGCTGAAAAATTTCTCACAAAAGAGATCAGTGACTTTTGTGTATAAAGTGTGCCTTATTGATTGCCCCCAAGCTCTTTCTGATTTTATTTATGAGAATTTTTATATTAGTGGCTTTTATGGTACAGGAAATAAGACAGACAACAATCTCCTCATAGATGTAGTACAGATACCTTCCTTTGTTTTATTTTTCTGGGACAATATGATGAGAAAGTCTTTGCTGCATAAATATGACACAAAAGACAAAGCTCAAAACAATAAGGGACCCACTTGATTTCTTTTGATCTGATTGGATGATGGTGTTTGGGCTCCAAATGCATGCAATGGATAATCAGTCTAGTAAAGGACATTTCTGTGGAACAAATGCTCTTTAGGCTGTAGATCTTCAACACAATAATGCAGAAATTTACAAAAATGTACCAAGAGTCATAGCATGTTCAAAGAAAAATAAAAACCCACTGCCATCGAGTTGATTCTGACTCATAGTGACCCCATAGGACAGGATAGAACTTCCCCATAGGATGACCAAGGCTGTAAATGCTTATGGAGGCAGACTGCCTCATCTTTCTCCCACGAAGTGGCTGGTGTGTTCAAACTGCCAACCTTTTGGTTAGCAGTTGAATGCATTAACTATGCCACCAGAGCCCTTGTAAGGAAAAACAAGAATGGAGCAATTACCCCAAACATCCTTCCAATAAAATTAAGTAGAAAATGAATTCTCCCAGGTTCACTGAATAAATTAACTGCAAAGACACATTCCCACTGATAATCATATTGTTGGCAGCATCCAAAATGAAATATTTGATTGGTAAAATTCCAACATTGTGTGAAGGCTTGAAAATACAACTCTTTTTTTCTCAGTAATTATGCATAAGATCCAAAAACATCACATATAAATTTACAATTGTAATAAGGCCATTAAATGAAGGAATGCAAATTAATTCATTTATCAGTAGCAAGGATGATCAACCTTGGAATGATGGATGGGTAACTTATTGGATCAAAATTACCATGACATACAAACCCCTGCCATCCTAGCATACCTCAGGCTTTCCCACTGCTTCCCACTGAAGATAGTACCATTTATCTTACCCAGACATACTAGCTTGCTCACAGGCATGAGGGGGAAAGAGAAGACATGGTCAAAATGGCACGTTATATATCTCTACACACCGATTGCCATCTAGTTGATTCTCACTCATAGAACAGAGTGAATTTTCCCCACAGGGTCTCAAGGCTATAAATCTTGACAGAAGCAGACTGTCTTCTCTTTTTTCCCATGAAGCAGCTGGTGGGTTTGAACTGTCAACCTTTTGGTTAGCAGCCTGCTGCAGATAATTTTATCTCTAAATTTTCATTTTTCTCCATGCATTTAACCCCTGAAAAACTGCAGAGACGATTAGAAAAGGAATTGAGCCATTTCAGGAAAGAGAAAGATACTCTTTAGTTTAATTATTTCTGTACTAGTCCCTGTAATTGTTCATTACCTCAAATATACTGACAAAGCAAAATATGTTTTCCTTGTGTTGCTATAGGTCTTAGATTTTTTAAAAAAGGAAAACACATTTTTTTTTTTTTTTTTTTTTTTTTTTCTATGAGGCTAAGTTTTAAAAAGTAACACTTTTTCTAAAGTTGTTCTTGAATGTATTAAGGGAAGAACAGACAGAATCTGCCAGTAAGAGTTTCAGGTAACTTGCCTTTACTCTCAAGAAAAGTGAGAGATAAAAAATTTTATGTGAATACCAAAATGCTCTTAGTTAAGAAAAGAAAACAAAAAAAGAAATGGATTCTATCTACCCATGACTCTAGATAGAGACACACTCCTTGCCTTCAAAAGATGTCTACTTCAGAATGGTCTTTTAGATGCTTTTTTGTTTGTTTACTGGAATTTTTTTCTTCCATTATATTTTTCACTTCAGAATTTTTTATGAAAAAAATTACTCCGACCACATCTAGTTTCCACTCATTCAGTCATAAGAAAGAGATTCTCTGCACTGCCTAAATATCTACACTGCGGCTTCCATGTGCCAAGGGTTTTACTGGGGGCAGAGATCCAGGCTTAATAGGACAGCCACCATCTCTGCCCTTATGGACTTTATAGTCTAGTGTTTCTGTATATTTCCTTTGTGAGATGAGGATGATATTATAAGGTTTTAATGAACTTTAAAAGAAATTATCTAATCTATAAATAATTGCAGTGTACTGTAAAAAATAAAAAAGGCTAATTACAGAAATAAATATGTGTTTTCTTTTCTATTAGGAAACAAAAAGGCTGGAAATTCTCCCCTTCCTATAATTAAAGAATAATATTGCTTAGTATAAAAATCACATTTTCAGACTGTTTAGGATTAGTTTACTGCTAAGGTCTTGGCTCACTTACTAACCAATGATTTTTTTTTTCTTGCCTTGAAATATTCAACTCTGATTCTCTATCTCCCCACTCCACACTCCACAATGCATTCAAGTGGCATGTGTGAAATGCCACTTTAGTTAACTGACAAACTAAACACAATATACATTTAAGAGAGAGCATAATTTGTCCACAATTCACTCACCCAATTCACAGTATCCATGATAAGGAAATAATCATGGATGTGGTCAAAATTTACATATCAGGATACATAACCTCAACAAACTGAAACATCAAAAACAATCTCAACAATTCACACTAACATAATGGTAAAATAAACTATAAATGCTTGATTGATACATGAAAGATTGGGAATTCAAACCTACCCCTGACAGGGAAAGACCTGGTAATCTGCTTCCTTAATGATCACAGCATAGGAAACCATATGAGGAAATACTGCTCTGTCACATGGAGCTACTTTGGGTTGAATATCAACTCATCAGCATGCAACATGCAGAAATATTATCCAACAATTAAAATCAAAGAATATTTAATAACATGGAAAATATGACAAGTGATAAAAGCAGAGTGCAAAATTATGTATAATCAATAATCACATATTATTATTTTAAAAAGACCAGAAAAAGTATATCAACATTTAACTGTATTTTTTATGAGTGGTGGAATTGTGGATGGTTTTAATTACTTCATTCATTTATTTTAAATGTTCTGTTGGGCAGTGTCTTCAGCTGGGTTCTCTAGAGAAGCAAAACCACTGAAACTTAGAGGAGAGAAATTATCTCAAGAAAATGGCTCACATAGTTGTAGAGGTTGGTAAGACCCAGGTCCGTGAGTCAGTGAGTCAGACATCAAGTTGAAGGCTTCTTCTGACTCACATAGTTGCAGGAGATGATGAAACCAAGGTCAATAGGCACTAAAGCAGGCTGTTGGATTTGGAGAGTTATGAATCCAAAATTGGCGGGTAAAATGGCAGACCGTTGGCTTGCAGTCTGTAAAGGCAACAATCCCAAGATCTGCAGACAATATAGTAGGCCACAGATTCAAGTCCAGTAAGTGGAGATAATGATGAGCCAGATGTAGGATCCAGATCCAGCAGAAAGTCAGAGAACTTT
>NW_006921785.1:1126329-1130682 GCF_000298275.1 Orycteropus afer afer
ATATATACATATGCATATACTTTGAAAAAATAGCATATATATAACCTCAAATGCACTATTTTGATGATGACTATATTTTATAGCTGTCCACATGCAATCTATTCCAATAGAGCATACTTTCCTGAAAGAATGAATTTAAGTTGGATTTGGTCATTTGAATCATTAGCAAAGAAAAGAAGGCATGCTACCTTGACTCAGCCTCAGAGAAGTTTCAAAATCACTGCTGATATATGTAATATTTGTTGTTGTTTGTTTATGTTGTTCCTAGAAGCACTATGCTACACAATCTGGAAGGAAAAGAATACTATAAGTGCAGCCTATAATTCTGAGATAATTTATTGTTTACCTAGATATGTGTTCTCACCTTATAAAAGCTTCAGCTGTCACAAGAATTCTCACAACAGATTCATTTTAATCCTAAGCCCATTGATTCTAATATTTAATAACTTGTGTAGTCTTATATAGAGCCCTTGAAGGGTAGACTCCCAGAATTTTATTGCTTAAAAGAGTTCTTAGAATGAACGCCAAGAAACTAAAATCTGTAATAGAAAAAAATTGGCAAAAACGTCATGTGAGCATTGATATTTTGAGAAAAGAATATAAGTAGCTCATCTGCTTAACATATGAAGGGCGATGTGGTGACAGAATTATATCCTAGTTTGGGTGTCTTTGGCTGCGTTAGATTCACCCTTGCTTATTATGAGACTGTCCTCTGTGATAACTCTGTCTCCTGCTCTTTCCTGGTTATGGCCATCATTTTATATTGTGATCATTCTGTATCATCCATTCTTAGCACATTAAACTAGATTCTGGGGAAATAATTGAAGACTCAAACATGAGGAAAAGCTGAAAAAAAAAAAGATAATGTTCAGACTAGAAGAGAGATATGGGGTTCAGAGGCATAAAAACACTCTTCAAATATTTAAAGGGAAGTAATATGGATGATGTATTGCATTGGGCAAATCTTCTGCAAAAGACCTCTCTTAAGTGTTAAAAGGCACAGATGTCACATTGAGGACTAAGGTTCATCTGACCCAAAACATGATATTTTCATTTACCTCATACGTATGTGAAAGCTGGATGATGAATGAAGAAGATCAAAGAAGAATCGATACCTATGAATTATGGTGTTGGCAAAGAATATTGAATATACTATAGACTGCCAGAAGACTGAACAAATCTCTCTTGGAAGAAGTGCAGCCAGAATGCTTCTTAGAAATGAAGATGACAAGACTTCCCTCATGTACCTTGGGCATGTTATTAGGAGGGACTCTTGGAGAGGGACAGCGTGATTGCTAAAGTAGAGGATCAATGAGAAGATTTACATGGTGGCTGCAATAATGGGCTCAAATATGGCAACATTTGTGAGGATGGCACAGGACCAAGTAATCTCTCTTTCTGTTGTATATGAGGTTGCTTTGAGTTGGAATCAATTTGACAGCACCTAACAACAACAGTGTATGGAAGGGAAGTTAAATTTTTCATGGTTCCAGAAGACAACTAGAAAATGGAGAAGTTTATTGGAAGGCAGATTTCAATTCTATATAAATTAATGTGGGATAATCTAGTTAAACCCATAGGGAACTCAGACTTCTGTGTGACAGATATATTGTTGGAATTTCTGGGTCTATAAGTGTCTGTGGGAGCTCTGGTGGTATAGTGCCTACGGCATTTGACTGCTAACCAGACTTGTGGTTCAAACTCACCAGCCACTCCTTGGAAGGAAGATTGGGCAATCTACTTCCATAGTGATATCGCCTCAGAAACCCAAGGAGGGGTTGCTATGAGTTGGATCTGACTCGACCCAGAGCGTTATAAGGTCTGTTGGCATGAGGTTACTTATAGTAGCTTTTTTAATTTCAGGCTGAAGGAGAAGGGGCAAGGCATAGATTAGGACTCTGGGAAGAATTTTAAAAAGTCATTGGAAAGTACATGATGATGACAATCCAGCAGTGTAGATTAATTTTCTGGACCATTTCAGGAGAAGACAACAGGGAGAAGGCTGAAGGAGCAGTTTTTATGAAACACTCCATGGGGAGAAGGCATTCTGGACATTCAGGACCTAACTGCATAGGACCTTGCTTGGATGACAAAGTGTGACATAAAATTAAGGAGGTGATTCTCCCCCTTTCTGCATAGAATGTACCACAACTTAGTCATTCTGATTTAGGAATCATCCAGCACCTCCTTTAGCTCTGTCATTGGTGTTATCAGAATGGGCAAGGGCATAGTCACCATAAGGCACTATGTAAACAAATAATGCTCCTCAAACTTGAATGTGCACTCAACTCATTGGAGGATCTTGCTAAAATGATGATGAGTCTAAAATGCGAACCATGATTCAACTGCTGGTCCAGGGGTCAGACTTTAGTAGAGATTTTGCATGAGAAGAAACTGACAAGAGAAACCAGACTAGAAAAGGAAGAATTGGGTAGATGTTGAAGGACAGGGTTTGAAATGGATATGGTGGGTTTTGAATAACTTCTGCCCTCAATCCAGTCATTCTTGGCCTTTTCAAACTCATTGCCGTCGAGTCTCATCCAACTCATAGCGACCCCTCCTTAGGTGTCCGAGGCAGTATCTCTGTGGAAGTAGATTGCCCAATCTTCCTTCCAAGGAATGGCTGGTGGGTGTGAACTGCCAGTTTTCTGGTTTGCAGTCAGATGCCTTAGCACCATGTATATGGGAAAGGGTAGTAAATTTGGGTTATTGATATAAACACGACCATATCTGTATACACAGGTTGAGGAAGAAGAATCAAAGTTGACTAACAAATGAGCATGCTAACTTGGAAAATAATGAACTGCTTTAGTGGAGGTTTTCAAATAGAAGCTAAGCAACCTCCTACCATAGGAATTGTAGAGGGCTGGTTGAGATGATTCCCAAGCTTCCTTCTTACTATATTCTTTTCTGATTTTATGATGGAATCACCAAGCTGGAAAAAACATTCTTTGTTTTTTTATGTTATTTATTTATTTTTTTTAAGAGAGATTATGTTGAGGAACTCAAAGAAAAAGGCTAAGATATATTAAATAGAGGATGCTACCAATAGAATTAGATTCCAAATGGATTTTTTTTTTAAAAAAACAACTCACTGTCATCAAGTTGTTTCTGACACACAGTGACCACCACTGGGTTTCTGAGTCTGTGAAACTTTATGGAAGTAGATCACCCTGTCTTCCTTCTGCAGAGCAGCTGGTGGATTTGAACTGCTGATCTTCCAGTTAGCAGTCAAGTACCATATCCACTATGCCACCAGAGCTATCTGTGAGAAATCTCTAAACTCAATGTATGTCCCATGACCTTACACTATACTCCATCCTATTTTTTCACAGGTAAATGCCATGAGATCTAAAGACAGAAAATAAATAGATGGATCCATGGAAATTAATTATCACTACCAGATTAAAAATAAGAAAGAAAGGAAAAGAAACTCAGTGTGATATATAATAGGATGAAAAGAGTTTGGAAACAGATAAGAAAAGCAGAATGTTAATGATAAATTTGAACATTCTTCTTCTTGAAAAACAATAAAAAAAATTCTCTTTCCTCCTCTGGCCCAGAAATTGAAGCCTTTAGAATGTTAGTTTCAGTTTCCTGCCAAATTGCTAAGATTTTTAGATGAAATTTAGAAATTAAAAATAAAAAAAAATATAATAACCCTGTCTAATTACAAATTATCCTGCCTTCATAGATCAAAGCTGGACTCTCTCTCTCTCTCTCTCTCTCTCTCTCTCTCTCACTCTCTCTCTCACACACACACAAACACACACACACAGACTTCCTGTTCTTTGGCTGAATGCAGTTAAAAATATTGACCTTGAATTAGCAAACATTTATAGGGTCCCTTCTAAAGTTCTTACTAAAACAAAAATAAGACCGAGTTACAGACAGATATCCAGTTTAAAAATACAATGTGCTAACTACTTATAGATATAAATATAGTCTTGAATCACAGATTAGTGAGAAATTTATTTCTCTGGCCTTTTCCCAGGGTTGGGGACTTGGGGAGACTTCACAGAATACCTTCTATTTGAGCTGGGCCTCAAATAAGGAACAGGCAATTCTAGGTAGAGGGAAAATATGTACCAAAGCACAGGCACAGAGGTGAAGACAGTAACTGGGAAAGGTAGGTTGGCCATTATATACTACAGATTAGTATAAGCAATCTGTAGTATATAATGGCCAACCTACCTTTCCCAGTTACTGTCTTCACCTCTGTGCCTGTGCTTTGGTACAGATTAGTATAAGCAATGCCCTCCGGGAGCTCTGGTAGCATAGTGGCTAAGGCACTTGACTGCTAACCAGAAGGCTGGCGGTTCAAATCCACCAGCCACTCCTCGGAAGGAAGGT
>NW_006921785.1:1130782-1157256 GCF_000298275.1 Orycteropus afer afer
ACTGCCTTGGAAACCCAAGGAGGGGTCGCTATGAGTCGGGGCCGACTCGATGGCAAATAACAACAACAACAACAACAGTATAAGCAATGGCTTTAACTTTCACCCCTGCCAGCTGTTCTTGTTGAGTTTTCTCTGAGCACCTTCTGCTGACAACTTTCAGGCACTTGTCACCAGTGTCTAGTCTTTAGCCATCTCAAGAATTTTACTGGCAATGTTGGAAGTAGTATAAGGAGCTCTGATGGTACAGTGCATAATGCCAAAACTTCTGGCTGCTAACTAGAAGGTTGCCTGTTCAAACCTCCTAGCTGCTTTGTGAAAGGAAGATGGGAAAATCTACTTCCATAAATATTTACAGCCTTGGAATCCCAATAGGGGTCGCTATGAGCTGGAATAGACTCGATAGAAGTGAGTTTGGTTTTTCTGGTTTTGGGAGTAGTATACTTTGAGGACTGTTACCTCTCTCCATGGCCAGATGCAAGATTTTGCAATCCAAGTACTAAACCTGTTTATGGTACTTCATCTATGGCGAGTCTTTTAATTTTGCATGTTTAATTTTCCTATAATATAAGAAACTTAAGATAAACAGCCCTACTCCAAACTTGTTGTTGTTGTTGTTATGTGTGGTCGAGTCAGACCCAATTCATACCAATCCCTCCTTGGGTTTCCAGGGCAGTATCACTACGGACGTATATTGCCTAACTTTCCTTCCAAGAAGTGGCTGGTGGGTTTGAACCACCAGCCTTTTGGTTAGCCATCAGGTTTCTTAGGCACTATGCTACCTGAGATCCTACTCCAAACTTACTTGACCATAAATTCTTATTATTTTGAAGAAGAGACTAGGAAGATCCCTTAGAATTATACCTTCTTTTGTCATAACCTAAACCAGGAAACCATCTGCAGCTGCATGATTTTTAAGCAGAAGCAGAATAATGGAGCAACCCCATCCCCAATATAACTAGTCAGGGAGCTCTGGTAGCATAGTGCCTAAGGCACTTGACTGCTAACCAGAAGGCTGGCGGTTCAAACCCACCAGTCACTCCTTGGAAGGAAGGTTGGGCAATCTACTTCCATAGTGATACTGCCTCAGAAACCCAAGGAGAGGTCGCTATGAGTCGGGTCTGACTCGATGGGACATAACAACAACAACTAGTCAAGGGTTTCTCCCTAACTCTTGGGGAAAATGGTGGAGATGGGGTAGAGAAGCCAAAACAACTATCGATTATTTCAGAGATGCATAGTCTGTGGTCATTTGGGGTCAATGAATGAAAAGAGCTTAATGGGACTCTTATTCCAACCCCCCATATATGCACACATAGCACACAACACATATAACATCTGCTTCTTGCTACTGCTCCATTTTTGCCCATCTATCCACATCCTCCTAGTTGAAGAAGACATGAAAATCCATTATGGTTTTGAATTCAGAGGAAAATTCATGACCCAGTTCAACAAGATTAATTCACATTCACACATATGCACACATACAAAGCCAAAAAATATTCCAAACTCTCCATACATTATAAAGGACTCCACATTCTTCTTTGTTATAAGAATTCCTTGTAGCAATTGGAGAGTTTGCCAAAAAGGCTTCAGGACCCATATTTCATCTACCCTAATGGCTGTAATACACAAGAAGTAATCTGCATCCTTCCCTGCTGAGAATCATCTGCTTGGTGTGTGCTCAGCATAAAAACTATACGGTAGGAAAAATGCCACCCTGCTTAAACTAGCTAGCAGGCAGCCAACCTGCTGCCTAAATTTCTCTCCTGACAAGCTGCTGATCGGAGAAGCCATATTGTCACTCAGAACTTAATGGGCTCTGTCCTCTAAGGCATGTATGTCATTTACTAAGAACTTTATGAGCCCCACTCTTATATTTTATTTAGGAGCCCTGTTTGGTCTCAGAATCTTCCCTCAGATTAAAAATGTCTAAATTGCCATATACCAGCTTTGAACCCCACATCAGTGTGGTAGGCTCTGGACTCACCTTTGAGGCAAGCCAAAAGAGCTGAGATATCTACTTCCCATACATTTAAGGTTGGGCAATCTACTTCTGTAGTGATAGCACCTCGGAAACCCAAGGAGGGGTCACTATGAGTCGGATCTGACTTGATGGCAGAGAGTTTGGTTATTTTTGGTTTATACATTTAACAGGTAACGAGAGCATTTCACAGGAATCTTTAAGTGGTGTAAGCAGTTAATATGCTCAGCTGCTAACCAAAAGTTTGGAGGTTCAAGTCCAACTACAGGCACCTCAGAAGAAAGGCCTGGTCATCTACTTCTGGAAAAATCAGGCATGGAAAATCCTGTGGAGCCCAGTTCTATTCTGACACACAATACCATCATGAGTTGGAGTTGACTCAATGGCAACTGATGAAACATATCACAGCAACTCATGAAAGAGAACTGGGTTAGAGAAAAGGAGGCACAGGTCCTAGGATTATGAATGACCACATTTTCACCATCTCATCTTCGGTTTTAAGGATGGACTATCAGCACTAACTGTGGTAATTAAGGTTGTGTGTCACCTTGGCTGGGCCATGATTTTGAGTGAGTTAGCAGCTGGCTGTAGTCACTACCCATAATGAGATTCAATGTGGTGTAATCATCTCCATGGTGGTATCTGCTGTGAGCAGTTAATCAGTCAAAGGGTAGTCATCTTTGAGGTGTGGCCTGCTTCCAGTGTATATGGAAAGGATCCTGCATTTGGTTTGTGATTTATCATCTCCAGTTCCTGGACTTGAACCAGTGGTCTATAATGTTGCCTACTGATCTTGGGACTATTGCCTTTATAGCCTGCAGGCCAACAATCTGCTATTTTACCAGGTGATCTTGGATTAGTCAGTCTGAGCAGCTAGTAGCTGCGTGAGTCAGGAGATGTTTCCAGCTTGCTCCAGTGGGCCTAGAAGGCAGATTTGAACCCCAAGGTAGAGGAGCCTCCATCCAGTCCCTAGAGCTGGTACTTTGAACTCAGACTTCTAGCCTCCTAAATCGTGAGAGAATAAATTTCTGTTTGTTAAAGCTATCTGCTTATGGTATTTGTTATAGCAGCATTAGAGAACTGACACTATCTGACTCAAACATCCAAATTCTTTATTGCAGATCAAATACTAAAGGATTATGATCATACCGAACTTGAAAATTTCAAACATCCCCTCTACCAAATCTCATGTTCTTTTTTAAAAATCCATCACTGACTTTAAACCCAGCCATTGCTTTTGTTTCTGGACACCCCCCAAATGATATGTGTGCCTTCCCTTCACATTCCATACCAGCCTGTAGCTAGTTAATTTTTATAGAGTGATTTATTTCTTCCCAATAACCACCATTTTCCCCAATGAATAGTAGGGTGGGTAAGAAATATTGTGAGAAATTGTTACCTTTTGTGAAACTAAGTACAGTTTAGTTCACCTGCTTTGAAGCCTAACAAGAACAGGTTTGGAATTCAAGTTCTACATCTGTGATCATAGACAAAATACACACACCAATTACTGGCAAGTTGACTCCAACTCATGGAGACCCCATGTATGTCAGAATAGAATGGTGATCCACAAGGTTTTCAATGGCTGATTTTTTTGGAAGTAGATCACCAGGCCTTTCTTCCAAGGTACATCTTGTAGACTTGAAGATGTACTTTGTACACTTTTGATTGCCAGCCAAGCATAATAGCTGCTTGTACTATCCAAGGGCAGAGTCCCTCATTTTCCTCACTATGAAATGGGAATAATAGCACCCACAATGCAGGGCTATTTTGAAGTATAACGATATTGTAGATAGGGAGCCAGTGCTTGTCACAAAGTAGCTATTCTAACTGGTGGGGAAATTGTGTCCCACATTAGGAAAGTAGCAGGGTTAAGCTAAATAAATAGAGATATTAGACAAAATATCTAATACCAAAAAAAAAAAAAAATCACACACACATACAATCAGCCTCCTCCTTCAGTCCTAAAAATTACAGACTTCAAAAGCAAAGGGGACTTCAAGAATCTGGAAAGATTGGCAAGATGCTGAGGTAGTGCACTCCACTGCCCATACTGGAAACAATATAGCACAAAGACTGGTTGGAGCAGTATAGGAATTGGACACAGGTTGTCCATCTCAAATAGTTATTCTGTACAGAGAAATTAACTATTGCTGAACTTATATGAAAAAAGTTCAGCTAGCCATGATGGAGAACTCAGATTTTCATCTTGGTGTGAAGCCCATTGAGGAAAATACTTCCTTCCCAGTTCCTCTATAAATGCAAGCCAAATACTAAATCTTAGTACTGTCAAGGGGCCTGGGCGCAATAACTATGCACAGCACAGCTTCTGCATGCCAACTGCCATGTAGATATAATCACTTTGCACAGCAAGCCCTTCTTCAGCCCAAGGGCACTGAGCAAAACGCAGCAACCAAGAGGCAGTGTAGCTATTGAGCAGGCCAAAGGGAAGCAAAGGGGCAGACTGGAACTGAGCCAACTAGTCCAGTGCCACTTTCAACCTCACCTGGAATCTGTCTTTGAAATTACTGCCTAAGGGATGAGACAACAAGTAAGAGTCAGGTGATAGAAAATGCCCTGGGCAGACAGCACCAATCAAGGAGTCAGATCACTGGGTCTGAGGTCTCCAATTCTCTCTACCAAGAGGCTCCCAAGGCATGCAATATTGTCTCCTGGAAACAATGACTAGAAAGAGGAGGGAACAGGGATCATCAGCAGGAAGGATACATGTGGAGGTGGAAGAAGGACCAAGAAAGCTGAAATGCCTCACTTACCCTTTTTTTGGGATGACAGATGTTGGTTTCAGTCTCTGTTGGGTCTCTTACTAAGAAAACATGGGAAAGTCATTTCACTGCTCTGAAGCTCAATTGACTTAATTATAAACTAGAGAAAGTATTACATTGTTCTGAAAATCAAATATGATAATGAGCAAGGCTAGATGTACTTTGGTAGCGTAGTTCCTAAGGCATTTGACTGCTAACCAAAAGGCTGGCAGTTCAAACCCACCAGCCATTCCTCAGAAGGAAGGTTGGGCAATCTACTTCCGTAGTGATACAGCTTTGGAACCCCAAGAAGGGGTCGCTATGAGTGGGGTCCGACTCGATGCCACATAACAAGAAAATGTACTTTGTACACTATGAAACACATCATAAATAAATGGGTTGGTGACTCTGCTTTGCCAGTTGAGGACTCAATACACACACACACACACACACACACACCGTGATGGTTCATTTTATGCGCCAGCTTGGCTAGGCTATGATTCCCAGTGGTTTGGCCAAACATTAAACTAGTTGCTGTCCCATAATGTAATCTAATGTAATGTGATCACCTTGCCTAATGTAATTGATGTAGTCGATCAATCTTTTGAAAGGAGAGTTTCCTTAGGGTGTTGTCTCCCCAGAGTACAAAATAGATATTTTGGCAAAACTCTCTTTCTCTGTGGACTGTGGACCCTTTTCATCACCTGACCTACATATCTCACACACAGGCCTGCAAAAGTCTTGAGCCTGCTGCCTGACCTATAGATTTTGGAGTTACCAGCCACCGTAATAGATGGGCTAATCCTTTGAAGCAAAGCAATCTCTCTCTCTCCCCTCTCTTTATATGTGTGTTTGTGTGTGTGTAGATGGTTAGATGTCAATGTTTCTGTTTCTCTAGAAAACTTTAAGACACACACACACACACACACATCTGTGTGGTTAAAGATGTCAGAACTTTCCTGTTTGTTTAGGGTGACCTGCCAAATCAACCTAGGCGTCACCTGTCACAGATACCGCAGAGCTACCAGACAATCTTTTTGGATTGTGCCACTTGCAGCTGCAGCTTTTATATTAGAAATACAACCAATTTATAGTTCATACCTAGCTCACCCCCTGCTACTTTATCCCTCTAGCTGTTTACATTTCGATAATCAGTGTCACTCATAATTCAAATCAAGCAAGAAAATATTAACTGTATAACAAATATGTGTTAGGTCCCAAACTAGATGCTATGAAGGATAAAGAGAACGAGCAGAGTTCTTGCCCTCAGATTGTTCAGGCTGGTCAGGAGGGGAGGCATCAGAAAAAACTAATGATTGCAAGACAAAACTGAAGGAAGTACTAAATGGACTATGAGATCTTAGAGGGAGGTGTCATCTCCTTTTTGACCAGAGAAAATAAACAATTTAAACAAGCTAAATGTGCTTTTTTTGTTGATGTATCTGGACTAAGTTTCTGATCAGGAAATAAAAATGTTGGTTAAAGTTACATACTTTGAGACTTAGTAGCTGAATACATTTAACCTGTTGCCATTGAGTCCACATCATAGGAGACCCTGTATGCTTCAGGCTAGGACTTCTCCACAGGGTTGTCTTGGCTGTAAACCTTCAACTATAGATTGCCAGGCCTTTTTTCCATGATTCTAATAGATGGATTTGAATTCCCAACCTTAGGGTTAGCGGTTGAGAGCAAACTGTTTGTGCCACCCAGGGACCTAATGTAAGCATTAAGTCCTACTATTACTGATTTGGCTGTGATGCCACAAGGTAAACTTAATTCTTTCAGAGGTTCTCTAACCCTCATGCCTTAATGGGCCGCCTTTTTTCTTTTGTGCAAAAGTACCTAATGTTTACTTTGTTTTGTATTCTGCTTTTTATTCAGATGTGTTGGGGTTGCCTAGAGAGAATATGACTCATTATGAATATGAGGAGCCAGATCTTATTATGCTCTTTCCTATGTGCGCCCAGAGTAGAATGCTGGCCTCCTTAGGTATAAAGACCATAAGTGGGTCACTTTCAGTGCAGTCTCAACACAAGGATGGGAAGCTGTAATAAAAGGTGCCAGAGAAGAGGGGTGAAGTCTGATAACCTCCCCTCCCTTCCCGCTGGCATTAACTCTGGAGGGTTTCATGGCACATTAGACCCACACCCTTCTTTGATAGCCACTTACAGGAGGTTGAGAGCAATCATGACTAGATGCCAAAAGTGCCTGTTTGAAAATGCAATTATTTTTCAGGGCTTCCAAAAGCATGTTTGAGAGTGTATAATCAAGCTTAAGATTGGGTTATCACAGTGTTAGACAGAAGGTTAATTAAATGTGAAAACACAATGTATCTTGAGTGGGATATGGATGGTTTTATGAAACTAAGTGATTTAAGCTCCTTTTATTTATATATTCTCAAGAGTTAAAAGCAAAAATTAGTAAAGTGAAATGATAATTTTTATGGAAATACATATAGAAGGCATACATATGCTCAGTAAATGTGAATTAACCTCTATTTTTTAAAAAATACATACCCCATTTGATACTAAATTGAGAAAAAACAAATCCCTAGTAAGCTGAGACTTGAATGTACAGAAAAACATTAATCTTGTTTCTAGTTATATAAAAGTGAAAAATAAATTAATATATAAATATAAATTCACAGTGGTCAACCCTATACTCATATTTTAGTCAATATATTGTAAAAATCTTTCCATCTTCAACAAATGCTACCAAAATGCTAAACCAGGAAAAAAAAAGTTTTTTTAAGTGTTAATTTATGTTTTTTCACATTTGAATACAAGCAGTCAACCAATATCAATACTTTTCAGTTATTTTCTTCAGCTTTTCAAATGTAATTTCCCATCACAAAATAGTTAGCTAGCATCTTTCTTGTGTAAGGAGGATATTAGGGAAAAAAATAACTTCTAACAATAAGGTTGATTTTACCATTTCAGTTTATTATGTATTTTATGTATTTATTTATTATGGCATACAATTTATGCAATCCTGTATAAAACTAATATACTATTATTACATAAATTGCTACATATTAAAAAAAAATCCCTGGGTGGTGCAGATGGTTAAAGGCTTAAGTACTAACAAATACTGGCAGTTCAAATGAACCCAGCCAGAGGTGTCTTAGGAAACAGTCTGGTGATCTGCTTCCAACAAAGGTTACAGCCATGAAAACCCCATGGAGCAGTTCTACTCTGCACATGTGAGGTGGCCACAAGTCAAAATCATCTCCATAGGAACTAACAATAGCAACAACATTACACATAAAGTTAATTTATTTTATGATTAGTAGTAGTTTCACATGCTTTAAAACTCAAAAGGTGTAAAAGATTACACATTTAAAAATGCTCTGCTTATTCTTCAGCCAAGAGTACCCTCCCCTAGAGCATATTTTAATGTATTCTTCATGTTGCAATGTACACTTCCAGAAATACTTTATGAACATACAAGTTCATAAAGGTTACAGACTACGTTCACAGTCCTGTGCCTTCGTTCTTCTCCTTAACAAGATAGTTTGGAGATTATTCTAAATGGAATATGAAAAGTTATCTTGAGTTTCAGATCCATAGATTTTCGTTTTATGGATGTGCCATCATTAACTTAACTAGTCACTATATAGATTCCATCCACACTCTTTCACCACTACAGATGGTGCTGTGATGAGTTTCCTTTCACACTTGTATCTTTCCCATGTCCAGCATATCTGAGATATGTTCCTAGAAGTAGAATTGCCAGGTCAAGATATGTGTATTTGTAATTTTGACAGACATTGGTAAATTGCCCTCGATAAAGATTATACCAATTTATTCTTTACCAGTACTGTATCAGTTCCTACTTCCCCACAGCCTAGTCAATACAGTGTATTATAAAACTTCCTCATCTTTGCAACTCTGAAATTTTAAAAGGTATCTCAGTGTTTAATGTTTTATTTGTCTTTTTATTATTGTGAGTGACATTGAACATATTTTCATTTATTTAAGAGCTGTTTGAATATTCTCTTCATTGAAATTATAAATTTTCTTTATTAAAATAAAATGTTGTTGTTATGTGCTGTTGAGTCCTCTCTGACTCACAGTGACTTTATGTACAACAGAACAGAATGCCACCCGGTCCTGTACCAGCCTCACAATCCTTACTATACCTGAGCCTGTTGCTGCAGCCACTGTGTCAATCCGTCTCATTGAAGGTCTTCCCCTCTTTTGTTGATCCTCCACTTTACCAAGCGTGACATCCTTCTCCACAGAATGGTTCCTTCTGACAACATGAACAAAATAGGGGAGATGAAATCTGGCTATTCTTGCTTCCAAAGAGCATTCTGGCGGCACTTATTCCAAGGCAGATTTGTTAGTTTTTTAGCAGTCCATGGTACTTTCAGCATTCTTCACAAACATCACAACTGAAAAGCATCAACCTTTCTTTGGTCTTCCTTATTCATTGTCCAGCTCTCACATGCCTATGAGACGACTGAAAATATCATAGCTTGGGTTAGGTGCATCTTAGTCTTGAAGGAGACATCTTTGCTCTTCAGCAGTTGAAAGAGGTCTTTTCCAACAGATTTGCCCAATGCAATACGTCTTTTGATGTCTTGACTGCAGTTTCCATTGGTGTTGATCGTAGAACCAAGAAATATGAAGTACTTGACAACTTCAATCTTTTCTCCATTATACTGATGTTGCTTATTAGTCCATTTGTGAGGATTTTTGTTTTCTTTATATTGAGGTGTAATCCATACTACACACTTCCGTCTTCAATCTTCATCAGTAAGTGCTTCAAGTCATCCTCACTTTCAGCAAGTAGAGTTGTGTCGTCTGTGTATCTCAGATTGTTAATGAGTCTTCTTCCAATCCCGATGACATGTTCTTCATGTAGTCTAGCTTTGTAGATTATTTGCTTAGCATACAAATTGATTAAGTGTAGTGAAAGGATACAACGCTGATGCACTCCCTTCCTGATTTCAAACCATGCATATCCCCTTGTTCTGTTCGAATGACAGCCTCCTGGTCTATGTACAGGTTCCTTATGAGTATTATTAAGTGTTCCAGAATTCCCATTCTTCTCAATGTTATCCATGATTTGTTATGATCCACACAATCAACACCTTTGCATAGTCAATAAAACATAAGTCAACACTTCTCTGGTACTCTTTGCTTTGAGCCAAGATCCATCCAACATCAGATATGATATCCCTCATTCCACATCTCCCTCTGAATCCAGCTTGCATATCTGGAAGCTCTCTGCAAATATACTGCTGCAACCATTTTTGAATTATCTTCAGTAAGATTTTACTTGCTTGTGATATCGATGATATTGTTCGATAATTTTCACATTCTGTGGGGTCACCTTTCCTTGGAATGGGTACAAATATGGGTCTCTTCCAGTCAGTTGGCCAGGTAGCTGTCTTCCAAATCTCTTGACAAAGCCAAGTGAGTGCCTCCAGTCGGGCATCTATTTGTTGAAACATCTTAATGGGTGTTCCGTCAATTCCTGAAACCTTGTTTTTTGCTTATTCCTTCAGTGCAACTTTGACTTCTTCCTTCAATACCATTGGTTCTTGCTCATATGCCACCTCCTGAAATGGATGAACATTGACCAGTTCTTTTTGGTACAGTGACTCTGTGTATTCCTTCCATCTTCTTTTGATGTTTCCTGCATCATTCAATATATTACCCATAGAATCTTTCAATATTGTAACTTGAAACTTACATTTTTTCTTCAATTCTTTCAGCTTGAGAAATGGTGAACATGTTCTTCCCTTTTGGTTTTCTAATTCCAGGTCTTTGCACATTTCATTATAATTGACTTTGTCTTTTCAAGCTGCTCTTTAAATCTTCTGTTCAGCTCTTGTGTCTTGTCATTTCTTCCATTTGCTTTAGCTACTTTTCATTCAAGAACAAGTTTCAGAGTCTCATCTGACATCTATTTTGGTCTTTCTTTCCTTTCCTGTCTTTTTAATGACCTTTGCTTTCTTCATGGATGATCTTGATACTATACCACAATTCCTCTGGTTTTTGGTCATTGGTGCTCAATGCATTAAATCTATTCTTTAGATGGTCTCTAAATTCAGGAGGGATATAATCAAGGTCATATTTTGTCTCTTGTGGACTTATTTTAATTATCTTCAGCTTCAACTTGAACTGACATATGAGCAGTTGATGGTCTGTCCCACAGTCAGCACCTGGCTTTGTTTTGGCTGAAGATATTGAGCTTCTGCATTGCCTCTTGCCACAGATATGTTGTTGTTGTTGTTGTTATGTGCCGTCGAGTCGGCCCCGACTCATAGCGACCCCTCCTTGGGTTTCCGAGGCAGTATCACTACGGAAGTAGGATTGCCCAACCTTCCTTCCGAGGAGTGGCTGGTGGGTTTGAACCGCCAGCCGTCTGGTTAGCAGGCAAGTGTCTTAGCCACTATGCTACCAGAGATATAGTCAGTCTGATTCCTGTGTACTCCATCTAGCATAGTCCACATGTATAGCTGCTGTTTGTATTGTACTTGCAATGATAAGTCGTTGGTTTAGCAAAATTCTATCATGCAATCACCAGCTTCATTTCTATCACCAAGGCCATATTTTCCAACTACCAGTGATGGCATAGTGCCTAAGCCATTTTACTGCTAACCAGAAGGCTGGTGGTTCAAACCCACCAGCCACTCCTCAGAAGGAAGGTCAGGCAATCTACTTCTGTAGTGAAACCACCTCAGAAACCCAAGGAGGGGTTGCTATGAGTCCGATCTGACTTGACAGCAGTGTGTTTGGTTTTGTTTTGGTGATTCTTCTTTGTTTCCAACTTCTAAATTCCAATCACCAGTGATAATTAACACATTTTGATTGCATATTTGGTCAATTTCAGACTGCAGAAGTTGGTAAAAATCTTCAATTTCTTCATGTTTGGCTTTGGTAATTGGTGAGTAAATTTGAATCATAGTAGTATTAACTGGTCTTCTTTGTAGGCATATGGATACTATCCTATCACTGACTGCATTGTACTTCAGGATTCATAAAAATGAGAATTTAGTAAGTTTCAGATTCTTTTAATATCTTCTGACAAGTAGATAAAAAACATTAATATCAAGCACTCATGATTTTCATAGCACAATATATAGTCTATATCTTTTTCTTAAAGCCTAGTGAATATGTAAAGGAGCTCTGGTGGTGTAGCAGTTAAGGCATTTGGCTGCTAACCAAAAGGTCAGTGGTTTGAACCCACCAGCCATTCTTCAGAAGAAAGATGAGGCAGTCTGCTTCCATAAAGATTTAAACCCTTGGAACCCAATAAGCTTCACTATGAGTTGGAATTGACTCAGTGAGATTTTTTTTTTAATGAATATGTAAAGGAAATAATCTCTATATTCAGAAAATATTTCAAAAATAAGTCATATTTTTCAAGGTATTTGTTACCATGTATTTGAGTCTGCACTATCTAAAGGATTATTGAGGTAATAAACTAATGAAAAAATAAAACATATTAAAAGGGAATGGATTGTGAATAAAAAATGAGAACAAATAATGGGCAGAAAAGTTATTCAATATTATATTGAGTATATATATTCAATATTATATTACATATTTTAAAATCCTAAAACCATTAATTGCAAATTTTCACAAGATCTTGAGTTTTGGAGACAAAAGTAAAGATAAATAGATTGATGACTGGATTAGTATTGTTGATGTTAGTTGCAGTTGAATCAATTCTAATCAGGGTGAACCCATGTGCACAGAGTAGAACTGTCCATAGGGTTTTCAAGTTTGTGACCTTTCAGAAGTAGATTGGAAGGCCTATCTTCCATGTGCCTCTGGGTGGGTTTGACTGCCAACCTTTTGGTTAGTAGTATGGTACTTAACCATTTGCCCCAGAAAAATTTGATTTGAATAGATAGATTAGATAGTTCCTTGTTTTACTAACATTCTTGTTTCTGATGATCACCTTTTGCTTTGATATTACAGGAATGGGTAAGGTCTACAAAATATTCTGATGGTTACTTCAATGGCTGACATCTTTGTGGAAAATTAAATGCTTACCAAGAAAAAATAAATAAATTCTTTGTGGAAAATTAAATGCTTACCAAGAATAAATAAATAAATTCTTCAGCACTCGACCAGTCAATGGTTGTAGTTCCCAATTCTATTCACAAATATATCATATCAATCTTTTTTCCTAAATAAACAGCATATGTTATTTATTTCATGGTTACATCCAAGTGATTAATTTACAAAGAAGATAAATGATCTACTGCCAAATTGAACAACACATATCTCTCAGCATTTTATTTCTGTTCTTTAAGATCAAATTATATTAGGTGCATGGGAGGTACAGACAACAAAGATGAACCCTTTTGCACATACAGTACTGCACTGTCAGTGAAGGCAAACACTGATATATGGGTGGATAGATGAGTGGACAGGCTGAATGATTAGGTATGTCTGTGCAGGTGAGAGTGTGTCCAGGACCTTGTATAGGGATGACAGACAATGTTTCTACAAGTGTATTTATATATTCTGTAAGAATTCCCAGTTACATGGTAGAGCTGAAAAGGGCAATGTTGTAGTCACTTCTTGGGCACAGCCAGCCACCCAGAGGGAATGAGTAGTTGGACCTGTGGGCTGCAGCCATAGTTGCAGGGGACATTAAGCTGACTGGCATAACATACTACACAAAACATTGTTCCACATCCTACTTTGGTGAGTGGCGACTGGGATCTTAAAAGCATGTAAGAGGCCATCTAGGTGAAATGATGGGTCTCTCCTTGGCCAGAGTAAAGAAGAATGAAGAAAAACAAAGGCGCATGAAAAAATTAGTCCAAGTGACTGGTACACCATGTGATCCTCAGCCTATATGAGTATGAGACCAGAAGAACTAGATGGTGCCCAGCTACCACTGTCAACCACTTGGAGGGGTATCTATGTGGGAGATCCTGAGTAGAGTGGGAGAACAATGTGAAATAAAACTCAAAATCATTTAAAAAGAAAAAAAAAAGAAAGAAAGAAAGGACCAGCTTTGCTGGTCTGATAGAGCCTGGTGGAAACCCTGAGACTATGGCCACAGCTGCCCTTCAGGTCTGGAATTGAACCCATTCCTGTGACTTCCAGCCAAACAAAAGACAGGCATGTGAGCTGAACATTTGCATTAGGTAGATACACTCCTTGGAGAGATCAATCATGGAAGAATAGAAAGGCTGTGTATGTACAGGGAGCTCAGGGGGCAGGAGTGTATGGGAGGGAAGGACAGAAGGAAGAGGTAACTATGGGGAGGAATTGGGATGGGAGCTGTTGCATTGTGGTAAATTGTAGTCAATGTCCTGAGACAAAGTGTATGTGAGCTGCTGTATAGAATGTGAAATTGGTCTGTAAACTTTCACGCAAATCAAAATAAAAATTTTAAAAAGAAAATAAAAAAGAAAGATCAAATTATATTCCTTAACTATCATCCCTAAGGCTGGTCATAGTTAAAATAAAATATTAAATACTCAGTTCAAATTCTCTCAATATCATCCAAGAGAAACTGTAAGGAAAATTTCAGTTGGATAGAAGGTTGCAAAGTTCTGCTTCTCTCAGAAATACACTAGCTGTAGGCATTCTGAGTGTGAATTATATATCAATAGGAATATACATATATATACAAAGTATTTTAGAAGATTTTTAAAATATGGAAGAGTGTAAAGATAGGTAGTATCACTAGTACCCAAATACTACTACTATTTAATATCAGCTAACATCTTTGTGCTAGGACACCCCTGTAAGAGCTTTAATCACTTAATTAAAAAAAAAAAAAAAAAGAGATGAATTGGAATTATTGTATCCTCATTGCGTAGATAAGAAGTCCACAGAGAAGTTGAATACTTTCATAAGAGAAGTCACATGTGCAAACTTTCTCTCTTCCTGCCAAGGAGCTTCCAGATGTGAGCACTGTGAATTAGAAGTAGGATCAGAGGGACCAAAACTCACTCAAAATCACTGTCATTGAGTCAATTCCTACTCATTGGGTTTCCAAGTTGTTAAATCTTTATAGAAGTAAATTGCCCATTTTTCCTTCTGCAGACCAGCTGGTGGGTTTGAACCACCAACATTTTGGTTAGCAGTCAAATGTCTTAAGCATTGTGCCACCAGAGCTTATTGGACCAGGGGGAGAGAAATATATTCCAAATCTGAGACTTTAAACTGGATAGTAACTGAGCTTTTAATTGCCAAAGTACACAAAAAATAAATGATTAGACTCGACTGAGTCTATCAGACTGGACCAAATTTAGTTTGCACACACAAATGGGAATGGATATGCTCAAGAAATAGATTGGCAGTTTCAAGAGTGAAGCAAGTTTTATGTCTGCACAAATTTAAGCATGTACCCATGTACCTGCAACACTGAAGAACATATTGAGATTGCAGCAAGGCTGTAAAATTTTACATGACAGAAAAAAAAAAAAAAAGCCATAGTTGTGCACAAAAAGACACTGCCATATTACAGAGTAGAGTAGGTCAGATCACCTTTACATTTAGCAAAAGATATTTTCTATTAAAGAGGAAATATCTGTTGATAAAGTGTGAGGAAGAAGGAAAAGGACTATCCCAGGGACCTTGAGGTCTGCATTCCAGAAGTAAATCTGTCACCAAGTCACTATGTGATTCTGGGCAAGTCACTTCCCTTCTCTGGCCTCCCTTTCATCTTCTGCTTTTCAAGTGTTATGCTTTTTCTTTTATACCTTTTCTTGGATGTGTACAAGAGAATAATATACATCTCTCAAAGACCTGAACCTATTTCCTGCATTTTGTGGGTAGTTCTATACCTACTTATTGATCTGTAAAGAAAGCTATTTATTATTAATCTGTGCTGAAAAAGAAAAAGGAAAAAAAAAAAAGACATGCATAAAAAAGTAACTCTCTGAATGAATTGACTGTAGGGAGATGGTAATAGAGAAAACTTAAAAGAAATGGGAGACCAAAGAAAGTCAAGTAAATGGAAAACAGTGTGAACACTGAACTTAGAGCCAAGAAGCACAGGTGAGGTTGCCTGGCTACTAATTTTCTGTGAAATCCAGAGCAAGTCATTTCCCTTCTATGAGCTATTCTTTCCCTGTCTATAAACTTGATGATTCCTAATAGTTCTTTCCATTTCAATTTTATATTTACTTAAGATAAGAAAAGACTTTCACAGATGATTATAAAGGTGTGGAACCTAGGAAGAGTCTATAAATTATATCTCTACTAACAGAAAAATTATTAATTTGCTTACTGGTAGGAAATGATCTTTCTGGAGACCCAGATAACATGGGGGCCCTTTAATGTATTCCTTCCCCTAAAAGTAATCCACTGCACATAGCAAGTTGATTTACTTCATCTAAGAACTCTTGTTTTGCATGCCAGTACAATCACCTAATCACTACAGTGACATCATCCTATATTTTATTTATACACTTAATTTTCTCTAAAGAATTAGAAATAGTGGATCTCAAGCTTATTTCTATTGAGTCAATTCTACCTCATAGTGACCCTGTAAGTCAGAGTTGAACTACCCCATCAGGTTCCTAAGGCTGTAAATCTTTACAGAAGCAGACTGTCACATCTTTCTCCTGTGGAGTAGCTGATGGGTTTGAACTACCAACCTTTCAGTTAGCAACCAAGCTCTTTAATCACTACACCACCAGGGATCTTTGAAATGGCAGATAGATGTTACCAATAAGACTTCAGAAAAGCCTCAAGGGATGGAAAAAGGACACCAGGGAGTTCAAGAAAGCCAAACTTATGCATCTGCAAAAATGGGCTTGGGGGTTAGATGAGAGCATATTCTGAGGTTAGACTACTGATGGTTCTTCTGCTGTTGGGACTGAGAAGGCAATAAAAACTAGCTTCCCTGCATCATTTGGCTCCTCAACTTGAAGTATCAATTGGAAATAGTGTGCCAATATACTTCTTTATTGAGTTTCTGAGCACTATCCCAGTTCGTGAACACAAAGAAGTGCAAAGGCAAATGATGGAAAGAGAATATAATAAAAACAGAATATTGAACAGACCACAGAAGCTAAACAGTTTTGTATAGATTTTCATCTTAGAATTGCTTGTATCCGTTGGTGTCGATAGTTACCTTGTAGAAAAGAGCAGAACGTCCATAGGGTCTCCAAGGCTATAATCTTTATGGAAATAGACTGCCACATCTTTCTTCCATGGAGCGGCTGGTGAGTTCAAACTGCTAACCTTTAAGCAATTGGGCACTTAACCACTACACCATCAGAGCTTCTTGAATCACATGTAGTACCTGTTAAAATCAGATTCTGGGGATCCACCTGACTATTTCAAGCACAATCTTAGAAGGCAGAACAAAAGACTACGTCTTTTTAACAGGCTTCCCAAGCAATTCTCACTAACAATTTATTGGGAGTCCATAGCCTGGAATTTGAGAACCACTGACGCAGAACTACAATTTCACTTTATAGATAAAGAAACCAGGGCCTAGAAAGATTTCTCTTTTTCCCAATAAGTCAAGGTGATACACACAATAATTAACAAAGTCTGAACTAGAATTTTTGGCACCCTTTATATGGCCTTATGCCTTTGTGGCACACAATCTCTATCAAAAAGTCCACTTTTTTTTTTTTTTTTAAGGAAACTAAGACTTGGAAGGAAGGTTGGGCAATCTACTTCCGTAGTGATACCGCCTTGGAAACCCAAGGCTATGAGTCGGGTCTGACTCGATGGCAAACAACAACAACAAATATAAGACTAGCATGGGTCCAAATATCTACACCCTTCTTCTACTCCACAGCTAAAGCCAGGGATACGCTTCATACCTTCAAGATAATCTGCAATCCTTGTTTCCAAAAAAAAATCTTTTGTTTTGTGACACAACTCACTCAACTGGCTCCAGCCCCACATTTGGAGTCCCTAATATCATGTCTTGTTAGCAGCCCATTATTTATCTGACACTCCAGTTACTGACCCCTAACTAGTTTTGACTTTGTTCTAATTAAAAAAGAAAGAGAGAGAGAGTGTGTGCAGAGGAGAGAAGAGAGACAGGAAGGGAGGGAGGGAGGGAGGGAGGGAGGAAGAAGGAAGGAAGGAAAACAAACAGTTGTGGTCGAGTTGATTTCAATTCATGTCAACCCCATGTGTGTCAGCAGAGCTGCGCTCCATAGGGTTTTCACTGGCTGAATTTTTGGAAGTAGAATGCAAAACCTTTGTTTTAAGGAGCCTCTAGATGGATTAGAACCCCCAGACTTTCAGTCTGAAGGCAAGAACATCAACCATTTATACCATCTGGGGACTAATTTCTCATCATAAACTCACTGCAGTCAAGTAAAGTCCGACTCACAGTGACCCCTCTTTGGGTTTCTGAAGTGGTACCTCTACAGAAGTAGATTGCCCAATCTTCCTTCTGAGGATCCTTTTTCTGTAACCTATCTCATACTTCAATGTCCATTTGCTGGACCTAATTTGTTTTTCAATTCCTTTTCATAGAGAAAAGTCCTATCCTTAAACCTAAGACTAGTGGCTGAGCTCTGCTACTCTGATGCCAACTCTCCAGGTATTTACAGTGGCCTACCACAGAGTGTCTAAAACTACATTTACCCCAAATATGGCAACCAAAGCTATGATATTTTCTATCACCTCATATGCATATGAAAGGTAGACAATGAATAAGAAAGACCAAAGAAGAATTGATAACTTTGAATTATGGTGTTGGTGAAGAATATTAAATATACTATGGATTGCCAGAAGAATAAACAAATTTTTCTTGGAAGAAGTACAGCCAGAATGCTTCTTAGAAGCAAGGATGGTGAGACTTCACCTCATGTACTTTCAACATGTTATTAGGAGAGACTAGTCCCTGGAGAAGGACATCATGCTTGGTAAAGTAGAGGGTTAGCAAAGAGAGGGAGACCCTCAAGGAGATGGACTGACATAGTGATTGTAACAATGGGCTCAAACACGGCAACAGTTGTGAGGACAGGACGGGAACAGGCATTGTTTCATTCTGTTGTACATAGGATCGCCCTGAATCAGAATCAACTTGACAGCACCTAACAACAACAACATAGGGACATATGCTACTTTATTCAGCATTGTACTCAGCATTTCACTTTTCCATAGCAGCTGCTTAATGTAACTGAAAATCTTGCTGGCATCAAGTGTGTACACCAGACTGAGCCCCATTTGCACTTATAACTGGAGAATTTTCCCAACTGCTTGTACCAACCAGTTGGCAAGTCTAAAACCAGGATGGTTCAGTCTACCCATTTTGCCACATCTTGCAAAAAGTAAGTGTCCTTGTCTATTAGCTAATCCTCAGCTCTGCCAAAATGTTATAATACTTCCTGTACTGGGCTATAACTCTCGATATACCCTACTGCTGTTGTGTGTCATTGAGTCGAATCTGACTCATAGAGAACCTATGTTGTTGTTGTTGTTATGTGCCATTGAGTTGGACCTGACTCATAGCAACCCCTCCTTGGGTTTCCGAGGCAGTATCACTATGGAAGTAGATTGCCCCATCTTCCTTCCAAGGAGTAGCTGGTGGGTTTGAACCACCAGCCTTCTGGTTTGCAGTCAAGTGCTTTAGCCACTATGCTACCAGAGCTCCATAGAGAACCTACAGAACACAGTAAAACAGTGCCATGGAGTTTTCTAGGCTGAAATCTTAATGGAAGAACACTGCCACATCTTTCTTCCATGGCAGCTTGTGGGTTCAAACTTTTAGCTAAGCACCCAAGCATTTAACCACTGTGTCACCAAAGCGCCTTCTATATACCCTACTAGACATACATATTGAAGATAGGGGTCAGAGTCCATTATGTTTATGAATGTATTTCTAAATATAATGCAGTAAACAGAAACTGAGACATGCAAGTGAGAGCAAAAAGTTTTGCAATAAATGACTGAAGGCAAGCCTAGAAAAATCCCTTGGACATTGGAAGCATGATCAGGGACAGTATAGGGGTCCCTGGGGTCTGCCAATGGTAGCAGGGGTGGGGAGCCCATCACCTACTAAGCTAAAATCCAAGTCCAGATTCAGTGGCAACATCTACTCCTTTAGTAATTTGCCAACTCCCTGAACTGTTTTACTTTAGCTTCTGTGGTTATAAAAGGAGAGCACAATTCATAATTCTCCCAGGAGAGCAATGAGGAGAAATTAGCCAATATTTACCAAATCATCTGAAAGTGAACTGGGCTACATAGCTTTACACATACATTTTCTGCTGGGACTCCAGATTACACTTACTACATGGTACATAGCGTTCCCTTACCCCATTCTATCCAAATCACACAGGAAGGAGAAGATGTGTTTTTTCTAGGAAAAAAAAAATCAGTAGTAATTGAAAAGCAGAGCATGAAACTCAAACACCCACGTAGATTTTTATTTTCACCTGATGGACATATTTTACTTATTAAACCCTAATGCAGCATTTTTTTTTCTGATCTGTGGGGAAAAGAAACGATTTTGACTAAATGAAAAGCTTTGCCAGAGAGAACAAATGCATTAACCAGCCTGCTTTGACCAAATCCCTCACTTTTCCCCCCACAGGAAATAAATATCTGCAAAATTTTGTTGTCATTCAGTTCCAAATGCCAAAAAGGAAAAAAATGACATGAGATTAGATAACGAAACACCACTAATTCTACTGCAAGATAGTAGGAATAAGTTTCTAACCCTGCTTGATACAAATTTAATGCTCAGAAGCTGTCACTCATATTTCCCAATCCCAGCAAATTGATATTTAAGTTTGCAAATGTTCACAAAGCACTTTACAATGGACAAATCTCTTATTTTTATTCTGACTCATTTAATTGTCTACAAAACTCTCAGAGGTAAGCATCATTATCTCCAAATTACAATGAAAAAATTAAGGCTTGAAGAGTTGAATGATTTTTCCAAATCACACAGCTAATAAATTGTGAAGCAGAGATACATACAAAAGTCCACAGCTCTCATCCCTAAATGGCATACTGTTTCCATTAAATTATGCTGCCCAGATCAGACAAGTCCAGTATGCTGCTCTAGTGTTGGGGTCATTCTGTATCATCTTCCAAAGGAGTCCTGCTTCATTTAACCTGCTCTAATCTACTATAATCAGCACACAATTAAATATCTCTGGTTGCCCCCAATGGAGCCTCCAATGGCTTCCTTCAGCTAACAACAGAATGCCCCAGGCCTTTACTCACAGGATACTCCAGACCAACACTTTCAGTTACCTTACTCACATCTCAACTTCCTTTCATGTACCTTTATGTTCAGTCAAGATGAATTAACACACTGACCTCATCCCCATCTACCTTTTCCTAACTCTACATTTTGTTTCTCATCCTGAATACTCTTCCCTCAATGCATGTCAACATGCTAAAAATCTGTTTAAGTTCAAATTCATCCCTAAAGGCCTAGGGCAGATATAAATCTCCCTATCTTCTTAATTTCCATAGCCTTCTCTTTATTTTAAGAAGGAACTAACCAGGTCTGATTTGTATTATTGATTTTCATTCATTTCTTCATTCCCTCCCTCATTAATCCATCCATTATCAATGTATCTATGTATTTATGTCCACCACTCATCTGTCAGTATGCTGTATTGTGGTGGCTTTTATGTCGCAGTGATGCTGGAAGTTAGGCCATCAGTATTTCAAGTACTATCAGGGTCATGCATGAGATAGAGGTTTTAGTGGAGCTTCCAGACTAAGACAGATTGGAAGGGAAGAAGGATAGAGTCATCCAGTTCTGAAAAAAAAAAAAAAAAAAAAATTGGCCACTGAAAACTTTATGAATAGCATTGAAACACTGTCTGATATATAACTGGAAAACTTCATGAATCACAGGGAAATACTGTCTGATATAATGTTGAAAGATGAGCTCCTCAATTTGGAAGGCACTCAAAATATGACTAGGGAAGAGCTGCCTCCTCAGAGTAGAGTCAGCCTTAATGATGTGGATGGAGTAAAGCTTTTGGGACCTCCATTTTCTGATGGGATATGATTCAAAATGGGAAGAAACATCTGCAAACATTCTGACAAGGGATGATTCAAAAGGAGAAGAAATATCTGCAAAGATTCATTAATAATCAGAACATGGAACGTATGAAGTATGAATCCAGGAAAATTGAAAGTTGTCAAAAATGAAATGGAATACATAAAGATAAATATTCTAGGCATTTGTGAGCTGAAATGGACTCATATTGGCCATAATGAATCAGACGATATAGCCTACTGTGCTGGGAATGAAAAGTTGAAGAGGAATGGCATGGCATTCATCATCATAAAGAATGTTTCAAGATCTGTCTGAAGTACAGTGCTGTTAGTGATAGGATAGTATCCATAAGCCTACAAGGAAGACCAGTTATCTGACAATTACTCAAATTTATGCACTGACCACTGAAGCCAAAGATCAAGAAATTGAAGATTTTTACAAACTTCTGTAGTCTGAAATTGGCCAAGCATGCAATCAGTATTTATTAATAATTACTGATGATTAGGACACAGAAGTTGGAAACAAAGATGAAGCATTGTTGTTGTTATGTGCCGTTGAGTCAAACCCAACTCATAGCAACCCCTCCTTGGGTTTCTGAGTCAGTACACTATGGAAGTAGATTGCCCAACCGTCCTTCCAAGGAGTGGCTGGTGGATTTGAACCAGCCTTCTGGTTAGCAGTCAAGTGCCTTAGGAACTATGCTACCAGAGTTAGTAGTTGGGAAATATGGCCCAGAAAAGATGCCAGAGATCACGTGATAGAATTTTGAGACACGAATGACTTATTCATTGCAACCACCTTTTTTTCAGCATAAATGGCCACTATATATGTGGGCCTTGCCAGATGGAATACACAGAAATCAAATCGCCTAAATCTATGGAAAGAGGGGATTGGGAGGCTAGAGAACATCAGTCAGAACAAGACTAGGTGCTGACTGTGAAACCGACCATTAATTGCTCATATGCAAGTTGAAGTTGAAGCTGAAGAAAATTAAAACAAGTCCACAAGAGCCAAAATATGACCTTGATTATATCCCACCCAAATTTAGAGACAATATGAAGAATAGATTTGCTGCACTGAACATCAGTGACTGAAGACCAGACAAGTTGTGGGATGACATCAACATCATCATCACACATGAAGAAAGCAAAAGGTCATTGAAAACACAGGAAAGAAAGAAAAGACCAAAATGGATGTCAGAAGAGACTCTGAAACTTGCTCTTGAATGGAGAGTAGCTAAAGCAAATGGAAGAAATGATGAAATAAAAGGGCTGAACAGAAGCTTTCAAAGGGTTCAAGAAGACAGAGTAAGGTATTGTAATGAAATGTGCAAAGGCCTAGAATTAGACAATCAAAAGGGAAGAACACACTCAGCATTTCTCAAGCTGAAAGAACTGAAGAAAAATTTAAGCTTCGAATTTCAATATTGAAGGAGCATATGGGCCAAATATTGAATGATAAAAAACATCAAAAGAAGATGGAAAGAACACACAAGACACTGTACCAAAAAGGACTGGTTGATGTTCAACCACTTCAGGAGGTAGCATATGATCAAGAACAAACAGTACTGAAAGAAGAAATTCAAGCTGCACCAAAAGAATTGGCAAAAAACGAGGCTCCAGGAATTGACAGAATACCCATTGAGATGCTTCAACAAATGGATGAAGTGCTGGAGTTGTTCACTCATTTATGCCAAGAAATTTGGAAGACTAGCCAACTGACTGGAAGAGATTCAGATTTGTCCTCGTTTCAAAGAAAGGTGACCCAATAGAATGCAAAAATTATCAAACAATATCATACATAAGTAAAATTTTGCTGAACGTAATTCAAAAAATGGTTGCAGCAATATACTGACAAGGAACTGCCAGAAATTCAAGCTGGATTCAGAAGAAGGGATGGAATGAGTGATATTGCTGATGTTAGATGGATCTTGACTGAAAGCAAAGAATGCCAGAAAGATGTTTACCTGTGTTTTACTGACTATGCAAAAATATTTGACTGTGTGGATCATAAAAAATTATGGATAATATTATGAAGAATGGGAATTCCAGAACATTTAATTGTGCTCATGAGGTACCTGTACATAGATCAAGAGGTAGTGGTTTGAACAGAACAAGGGGATACTGCATAGTTTAAAATCAGGAAAGGTGTGAATCAGGGTTGTATCCTTTCACCATACTTATTCAATCTGTATGTTGAGCAAATACTCCAAAAAGCTGGACTGTGTTAAGAAGAACATGGCATCAGGATTGCAGGAAGACTTATTAACAACCTGTGACATGCAGATGACCCAACTTTGCTTGATTAAAGTGAGGATGACTTGAAGCACTTACTGATGAAGATCAAAGAGTACAGTCTTTAGTATGGATTACACTTCAACATAAAGAAAACAAAAAATCTGCATAACTGGATCAATAAGCAACACCTTGATAAATGCAGAAAAGATTGAAGTTGTCAGGAATTTCATTTTACATGGATCCACAATCAGCACCCATGGAAGCAGCAGTCAAGAAATCAGACATCATATTGCACCGGGCAAATCTTCTACAAAAGACCTCTTTAAGATGTTAAAGAACAAAGATGTCACTTTGAAGAGTAAGATGCACCTGACCCACCTGGCATTTATAAGCTTTAATAACCATGGTATCTTCAATTACCTTATATACATGTGAAAGCTGGAGAATGCGAAAGGAAGACAATGAAGAACTGATGCACTTGAATCACGATGTTGCCAAAGTATACTGAAAATATCATGGACTGCCAAAAGAACAAACAAATCTGTCTTCAAAGAAGTGCAGTTGGAATGTTCCTCAGATGTAAGAATGGCCAGACTTCAACTCACATACTTTGGTCATATTGTCAGAAAGGACAGTCCCTGGCAAAGAATATTGTGCTTGGTAAAGTAGAGGGTCAGTGAAAAAGAGGAAGAACTTCAAAAAGATGGATTAGCACAGTGGTTGCAAGAGTGGCCTCAAGCAAAGCAAAGATTGTGAGGATGGTGCAGGACTGAACAGTGTTTCATTCTATTGTGCAAAGATTCAATATGAGTTGGAGCCAACTCAACAGCACCTAAAAACAACATGGATTTATGTATCTATCTATCTATCCATATTCATACATATGTAGACAAACATATATATATATGCACATGTGTATAGATATACAAATACATATATACACACACACACACACACACACACATACATACATATACATATCTCCAAAAACAGAAGTCAAACTCTTGAAGAGGAAGGTTCTGATGTTTCTCTCAGAATATACAGTACTGTACTTTTTACCAGGAAGGTGTTCAACAAATCAATGATGAATTACTAATTTATATACATAAAAGGAAAAAATTATGAGGATTTAAAAGAATTGTAATTTTAAGTAATAGCTCATAATTAATAAGGAATGAAAATCATTTTAAAAATACATGATCTATTACTCAAATTACAAAATAACTGGGAAAGAAAGTATCAGAAGTATAACACAGTATTAGGAGCTGTATTAAAATTCCTTGGTCCCTGCTTCCATGATTAGAACATCTGAATTTTTTAAGCACCTACATACAGACTCATAACTTTTTTCCTTTAGATCAAATCTGAATTGCATTTAGGAATGTTGTCGTTACTTGCTATTGAGTTGATTCCAACTCATGGAGACCACCTGTGTGCAGAGTAGAACTGTTCCATAGGGTTTTCAAGCCTGTGACCTTTCCAGGGCAGGTAATCAGGCCAGTCTTTGAGGCAGGTCTGCGTGGTGTTGAATGACCAAACGTCTGGACCAGCACTTAACCATTTGTGCCACACTGAGACTCCTACCTTTCAGACTATCACTGTCAAAATATCTAAAATATATTTACATACAGCATTACTAGGAGCTCTGGTAGATAGTGCCTAAGGCACTTGACTGCTAACCAGAAGGCTGGTGGTTCAAACCCACCAGCCATTCCTCAGAAGGAAGATGGGGCAATCTACTTCAGTAGTGATACTGCCTCAGAAACCCAAGGAGGGGTCACTATGAGTCGGGTCCGACTCGACAGCACACAACAACAACAACAGCATTACTACTTTGGACTGGCCAGCTATTTGACTTATGTGTACAATTTGCTTGTAGTTTGGCTTTACTTAAATACAACCTAGTCAGGCCCTGATGATTTTGCCATGTCACTTTATAAGCTTTAATAACCTGGCATTGAGTCTCTTAGGTATACCAGCACCTAACAGTGGTTTACCTTAATAAATGTTTGTAATGATCATGAGTTGGCCTGAAGCTGTGTATACACTAAGCCAGAAACAAAAGAAAATGATATCATTTAAGCCTAAAAATTGATTGTTTTAAAATTTTGCTACATATTTTTCCCTTTGCTTTTTATTGTTGGCATGGGGTATAGGAAGCAGAGGGCCATAATCTTCATGTTACAGACAACTATAAATGATTTTTCTGGTGAACATCTATCAAGGTGTGGAATTTATCTTCTTTCTATTTATGGAATCATACACTCTTATAATATAATTAGGGATCAACTGGTCATCGACTCTTAATCAAAGATATTTGTATCAAAAAATGCTATATATGTTGTGCCTCATGGGTGTTGTTTTCTCTCTTACTAAATCTGGACAACTGGTACTAGCTGCCTGTATCATCACATTGAGAAAAATGCTGAGATGAGTCTGGGACTTGAAAGATTAGAAGCTTGGATCAAGTTGTAATGTATCTGCCAAGGGTCCAGGAGAGGTAAATAATATGTAAGCCACATATTTGTCAGCCTTCAGTTATGTTGATTTCCAGTGTGT
>NW_006921785.1:1157356-1161567 GCF_000298275.1 Orycteropus afer afer
TATATATAAAACAAAAAACCCAAACTCACTGTCATTGAGTCAATTCCAACTCCTAGCAACCCCTTTTGGGTTTCTGAGGCAGTAAATCTTTATAGAAGCCCAGTCATCCTTCCATGGAGTGGCTGGTGGGTTTGAACCACCAACTTTCTGGTAGCTGTCAAATGTCTTAGGCATTACACCACCAGAGCTCCTAATAAATCCTTTCTCATTCACCTGAGTCCACTAACCTCAAGTAAAATCAGTGTAAAACCACTATGCTATTTTAGTAAGGGAGCTCTGGTACCCTAGTGCCTAAGGCACTTGAATGCTAACCAGAAGGCTGCCGGTTCAAACCCACCAGCCACTCCTCGGAAGGAAGCTTGGACAATCTACCTCTGTAGTGATACCACCTTGGAAACCCAAGGAGGGGTCACTATGGGTTGGGTCGTACTCCACAGCAAGTAACAACAACAACGTATTTTAGTAAATTACCTTATAAATAACACTATAATCAGTGTCTAAACAGCTTCTTAAAAAGTCTCAAGTGGGAGAAAAATGTAGAAACAAACTCAAAATCATAGTAAAGACCAGGCTTACTGGTTTAAAGAGACTGGTGAAACCCCCAAGATTATGGAGGGTACTCAGACTTTGGGCCTGGAATTAAACTCACTCCTATATTATATTCCATACAATATAACTATTGTATGGAAAATGAATTTGCCCTGTAAAGATTCACCCAAATGACAATAGAAAAGAAAAAAAAAAATTAAATGTGCAGAGAAACACCAAAAATTTAGTGTAAAAAAAAAAAAGTGAAATCTTCATTTCTGAAACTTGACATTGTTATGATAAACTCTTAGTGTTAAATACTGTGGAAATGCCTGAAATTTTACCTACATAGTAAAGATCATATTAACAATTCAAGCAACCAATTGAGCAAGGGTTTTATGGTAAATACCTCCATTTTATACATGAGGAAATTGAAATTAAACCACTTGCCTTGGACCTCAGATCACAGTTAGTAGAGATGGTCTTGAATATAATTTCCCCATTGCCATCCTAGAAGTTCCTGATGTGAGGGAAGGAGAAATTTGTTTGAGGAAAGGGAAAGGTAGAATGGAACCAGCTCCAAAGACAACAGTCTATTATCTATATACTTAATACATAGTAGATGTTCAATAAATAAATCGGAGAAAGAGAAGAGGAAGCAAAAGAGGGAAAAAGAAAATATAATCATTAATACAAATACTTCATTAACTCTGATGTGAATCTGGGCCCTGGGTCTCCCCTGATCCCTTTTCTGTAAACACACACACACACACACACACACATGAGATGGAACCAGTAGCTCTCTGATGCCTCCTTTGCTCTAACAACATGTCCAGGAATAGCACTGACATGCCATTGCATCAGTGTGTAAGATAAAATCAGGGCATGTAACTGGTACATGTATGCTACTAATAAATAGTTACAAATTCTAAATCCATGAAATACAATTATATTCAGGAAAGCACTTCATAAAATATGTATTATGACTTGAAAGACAGTATACTAGTACGAGTAGTGGTATATTAGATCCTCCTGGAGTCTCAGTTCTGAATATTTGGATCCTTTGATACATAGTTGTCCTAATACTAGTCACATGTGGTAACTTAAATTGAAATTAAATAAAGTTAAAAATTCATTTCCTCAGTCTCTCTAGCCACATTCCAAGAATTCAATAACCACATGTGGCTAGAGAATGCTATGTTGGATAGCACAGATATAGAACATTTCTATCATTCCAAAAGTTCTCTGGGACTACCTTGCAAAGATTCCAACAACCAGTATTTAACATCACCCTTTCATGATGCTGAAGTCTGCACCAGGCAACCCTTAACAAATAGGTTCATAAATCTCTTCTCACGTGACATGCCACTTCCTTGCTTCTCTCCTTCATTAGTCAGGGATATGGTAGTGGCTCTGGTAGCATAGTGCCTAAGGCACTTGACTGCTAACCAGGAGGCTGGCGGTTCAAACCCACCAGCCACTCCTCGGAAGGAAGGTTGGGCAATCCTACTTCCGTAGTGATAACTGCCTCAGAAACCCAAGGAGGGGTCGCTATGAGTCGGCGCCGACTCGATGGCAAATAACAGCAACAACAACAACAGGCTCCTGCAAATGAGTGTGGGTGCATGTGAGTGTGGTAGAGTAAGTGTGGGAGGGCTAAAGGGTGATACCTATTGGCTACTCTGCCTGCTGAGTCTCTCTCTGTCATGAGGCAACTAAGCCACGCTGCTCATCAGAGGTGACTTCAGAGGACTTCTTCTCGATGACCCAGGTGCCCAGGAGAACAAGAAGCCTGTTCTGAAACTCTATAGTTGTGTAATCCTAAACAGAAAGCACAAATGGAAACTAGGATACATTCAGGGTGGCCAAGGTATTAGAAAAGGCAGAGAGAGGAGTGAGACTGTGGCAATAAAGAGAATGCTACTGATAAGGGGAATGGGAGGAAGGGAGATGGCAGGAAGCCAAAGACTGGCTGGGCTGTGCAGAATTACCCAGTAAACCACCTTTGGCCTGATTATCATAGGCTGTCAGCTTAGCTCTGTGATGGCTGACTGAGAACACAGCTGATAAATAGACTCTTCCCTATTCTTCTGTTTATAATGTCTTTCTCCTGCACCTATTTCTTTGGATAAGAGAATGGAAATCTTGCTAAATGCTGACAATGCTTTTGGCTGCTATTATAAGGACACTTCAGAGGTGCCAATTCCTATTGCCCTCTTCTCAGGACTCCCATAATAGTCATGGTCTACACCTCTGCTTTGACCACCAATGCACAGGTTGCATGGCATTTCTCTTAACCTTTTCATTCAAATTTCCTTTCAGCTGAAATACAACTGTAAGCTCCAGCAGGACAGGAACTATATCTAAACTCTTTTCAGCATTGTGCCATGAGCATCTGGAGACAATATACCTACTTCTCACTTATTGACTATCTCCTTATCCTACATTTCACATTTACAATACTAAAAAATACTGTACCCAACTATTTTGCATATTAATGATGTACAAATCCCAAGGTGTGAGGTCAGAGTAACACTAACTATGATGGTTAAGGTTATCTGTCAACTTGGGTAAACCATGATTCCCCCTGGCTTGGCAAAATGCAACATACTACACTGCCGTTGAGTCAGATTCAACTCATAGAGACCCCTCCTTAGGTTTCTGAGACGGTATCACTACAGAAGTAGATTGCCCAACCTTCCTTCTGAGGGATGGCTGGTGGGTTTGGACCGCCAGCCTTCTGGTTAGCAGTCAAATGGCTTAAGCACTATGCCACCAGAGCTCCTGGCTTGGCAGTTATGTAATAATGCAGTCCTTCCATTTTGTGATCTAATGTGGTCACCCTTAAAATAGAGGGTCACTCTTTAATTAACTATGTGGATAATTGAGGAGTGGATACATATCATAGAGATTGCATTATCAGCTCTGGAGTCACACTGCCTAGTTTTAAATTTCAACTTTGCCACTTGCTAACTGTGACTTTCAGAAAAAGACCTCCCTGCCTCATTTTCCCCTTCTGTTAAATGAGATAATAGTATCCACGTGACATCATTGTAAAGGTTAAATCAGATAAAGCAAGTAAAGCTCTTAACGCAGTGTTCAATACAAGCTAAATACTCATAATTTTTAGTGGGTGTTAAATAAATACTGACTAAACCCAACTGCATAAATTTGCCCTCTGCCTAATAATGGGAATTTGAGCTAAGGAAGACCCAGTATTTTCTAGCTAAACTTCCACATTTTACATATGAGAAAACTGAATACATGCAGGTGGCAACACTTGCTTGAGAGCATAAGCCAGTCAGTGACAGAACAGGGACTGGAGGCTGGGCTCCTCAGTGGCAGATATTCCATTTCACCACTATCTTTCTAAGGCCCTTTGGATGTGCAGAGCACACTGTAGGCATGACATAGTGGAAAATGTCAGCCAAAGGATACCCTTTACTGTACCAACAACTCAAGATTTAAAGCCTACAAATAATAGCAGATACGGTCATGCCCTTGTCACATTGTCAGTGACCTCATCATCCCACATGACAATAACATTGTCACTCTGGGAAGCTAGGCTTTCAGATAGACAGCTTCGAGTGTCACACAAAATATTAAGGACAGAATCATTTTTCAAGGCAGAGAATTAAAAGTTGTGAATTATTACATCAATACAATTTAACATACATACATTT
>NW_006921785.1:1162042-1168610 GCF_000298275.1 Orycteropus afer afer
CCCGGAGGAAGCTGCTAACTGAAATGTTGGTGGCTTGGGTTTGCTTCGGCCTAACAATATATATATATAATTTTTGATTATTAAATGATAATATGTTTTACACTGACAATTAGGCAGTGTTTTTATATATATACCAAACACTGCAATCAAGTTGATTCTGATGCATAATGACCAACAATGGGTTTCCAAGGTGGTAAATCTTTACAGAAGTAGATTGCCCTATCTTCCTTCTGTGGAGTGGCTGGTAGGTTTGAACCACCAACCTTCTGTTAGCAGTCAAATGCCTTAGGCACTGTACCACCAGAGCTCATGGTCTATGTTTTTATTCTTTGCAGTAAGTGGAAAAGATGCAAGTCCAGCTTTTAACAGTTGCTTCTGAAAAGATTTCTGTGGGTCAGAACTATGAATTGTCCATAGGGGAGAGAAAGATAGACATTAGAGCTGGCATTTTAAAAAGCTTCTACCATGTGAAATGTAAAGTGCTACTATAGCACAAATTACAGAGTTCCGTTTTCTTGTACGATTTAAGCCACTCCCCAGGACGTTAAGCACTTTAGTATGCATATTATAGTTCTTTCCCTATTTGAGGCACATCTATGTGCCTTTAGAGACCCTGGAAGTGAAAATTTGACCACGCTTAATTCCTAGGAGGAGATAAGATACTGAGAAAAATTAAGGCAGGAAATTTGCCAAGTATTCCAGTAGCAGATTCATAGAGTGAGTAACTTTCAAATGCTATTTATTTATTGAAGATTTTATTTATTTAACAGAGCTTTTATACTGCACAAGCCTCAAGAATTAAATTTATCTTTAGTCCCAGGACCAGTAATTAGAATCTTCAAAGACTGCTTTCAACAGTTCTGCCTCTGTGTGTGTGTGTGTGTGTGTGTGTGTGTGTGAATGTGTGGTGTTTAGCTTCATTTGTGATGTAGAATCATAGGATGCCAGAGCTGGAGGGGAACTTTTGGATCACACAGCAGCTTAATTTTTTTCTTTTTTCCTAAGTAATGAAAAGCTTCAGATGCAAACGTAAAAAGGACTCTGAAATATAAAAGAGAAAAAGCAACAAATGGGGTCCTGGGTATATAAATCTTCCATGTTTGTTGGAAAATACTTAACTGTTGGTAGAAACCCTGAAGCATCTGTTCTGAGACTTAAATTCCAAAGGTCAATATATCAAACCAATGCTATAGTCCAATTCTATAAGGAAACTGAGACCCAGAAAGAAAAAATCTGCTGAGAACAGGAAGAACTGAGTTTCTAAGGGAGTGAGTCATTTGCCTATGGCTCAGTACTCTTCCTATCATGCCATGCTGGCTGGCTCTTAACATTTTTGCACATGGTCATTAAATGGTATGACATCTAAAAATTATGGACCCTTCCCAGATCATTTGTATTTATAGAAGAGTAACCAATGGCTTTTACCTAAACTACAATGATGATCAACATAACAGGTCAATCACAATTATTAGTAAATTCTTGACTATAACTCAGTATTTTTCCTGCCTTTATACATAGCTCTGGCATTGACATAATTATAAACTTAGACATATTACTAAGATACTTGATCTTAATTGGACAATTTTTTTTTTTTTTTTTTTTTTAGTTTGTCTCACTAATTCTTTTTTACACTGATGGTGATGTTAGTATTAAATACGAATAAATTATATGAACATCTAAGAGAAGGAGTCAGTAGCTGTATACCTCGATTGGGGGTGAAGTGGCATCACTAATCACTCTGGAGGAATGGAGAAAAGCCTTCATTAAAATGTGACCTGTAGCTTCATGCCCTTTGCAAACAAACTCAATTGCCAACTTGTTTCAAAATCACGCCATTATATCCTAATAGCAAAGCACCTACTGGGAAATAGCTAGAAGAAATAATAAACAATAACAGCTCTCAGCAAATGAATAATACATTTCATCCACGGATTTGAAAGTCCTTTAGAAGCATTAACTAATTAAATTTCACCACATGCCCACAAGGTAGGTATTAGTTCCCTGCTTTATAGATGCGCTGATTTAGTGTGAGTTACAGCCCACAATTGTGGGAGTATTGGATAGGAAAAATTCCATTGAAATGAAACACTTTCACATTCATTGGGCAGTGCAAGGATAACATGGCAGTGCCCAAAGTAATACCCAGGAGGCATTGAAGGATTAATGGACATCCAAAACTCCTCATTTAAGACAGAGACACTTGAAAACCAAGAAAAACTGAATGCATCAATACGCAAAAATCAACCACTAGTTGTAAATGCATTTAAAATATTAGAAGGCAAAGCCTTACTTGGAGAAAGGCTTTCATAGGTACATTTTATATATCACATATAAATAAAGCTGAACCACAACAGATTATCCAGGACCATTAAACTGGAAAAAAAAAAAAAAAATGTTAGAAAAGGAAAACGCCTAAGAGATTGCCAGATGTCTGTCTTATTTGACACAAAAAAGAATGAGGCTTAGAGGATAATATGCCCTGTCCATGGTCACACAGACATCACCATTTATTCAACAGCTACTCTGTTCCAGGGACTAATTTGGATGCTGAATATACAAAGATGATAAAGAAATAGATCTACCCTCAAAGAGCTACAAGCTTCTGGCACAAAATAGGCACTTAATTACTTGTTGACTAATGAACACGCATTGAGAGTCCCTGAGTGGCACGAATAGTTACCCTCTCAGCTGCTAACTAAAAAGTTGGCAGTTCAAACCCACCCACAGGAGTTTGGGAAGAACGGCCTGGTGGTCTGTTTCCAAAAAGTGACAACCTTGAAGACCCTATGGAGCACAGTTCTACTCTGCAATGCATGAGCTTGTCAGGATGCACACCTATCGAAATTTTATTTTTTTTCTTTTTGGTTTTGGTTCTGGTTCACATGTTGAAGAGTCCATAGTTTCACAACAGATAGGCATGTGAAGAAAAATGTATAATATAATGAGATGCCTGTACCTAAAGACACATAGTAAGTGTTGTGGAAGTGTGAGGAGTTTCCACAGAGAATGACTGTGAAGTATGAGTAAAGGTTGAAGAACTTCATTTTTGTTTTACAGATAAACCAGAGAAGAAAGAATATTCCAGGCAAAGGAAACAGAACAGTCAAAGGCTTGAAGGAACAAAGGGCAGATGTGTTTGAAGAACACTGCCACTGCTGCAGCAGAGTATGCATGTGAGAAAAAGACAAGGAATAAGCCTGGAGATGAGGCACAGGCTTGATGGGACAACATGCCTTGCCATACAAAAAACCTAATAACATGCATCCAGTTATGGGAACCTATAAAAAACATTTTTCAAAGGGGAGTCACCTGGTCACATTGTATTTCAGAGATATGACTTTGGCAGAAGGCAAATGCCAAATTTGAAGAAGCATCATGACAGAAAGTCCATCTAGATGAGTCTTGCTTTGATCATAAAACTTAAAAACTCCTGGGAAAGCACCATTCTATACCAAGGGTGAAACACAATCTCAAATTGTGTTTGGCAATCTACTTTCAAAAACAAACAAACAGTCACTGAAAACCCTGTGAAGCAGAGTTCTCAAAATTCTTCCCTATGCAAGGCTATCTCTGGGAGGATATTTTGTCTCTGGTTGGCTGAAGAAAGAGTTTAGGGAGGCTTACTATTTTTTATTTGACATCTGTGCTGTGTAACTACATTATATTATTGAAAAATAAGGTTTTCAAATCTCCAAATTAATGTAGGATAACCAAGTGTCATTATCTCTTACCAATAAGCACCACCTCTTTCTGTTTGAGAGAAGGTTGTACAAGTTTCCTATGGCCCCCATGGATAAAAGAATTTCAATTAAATGGTAATCTAACATGAGTGCAGCACTTGCCTTGACGTCCACTTTGATAGGCTCTTTACTTGTAGCCTAAACAAAATGATGGAGGACACCACTGCCCTGTGTTACTACATCAGCACTGGCAGGCAACTGATGACAGCTTGAAGGAGTGTCCTGACTAATCTATATGAAGTGATACTCTTTCCTTCTATTCTTTTTTCACTACTAAATGTCATGACTTACAGTAAGATCAGCTGTCAATTACATTTTTTACCCATAGAAAATACTTTGCAATATATGCACAATTATTCCTTTTACTTCTTTTGAAGGAATAATGTTGCAGAAAACTATTTTGTTGGCAAAATGTAGTCAGCAATCATGACATTTTAAAAATAATTCAGAATTAGAGTTAAAATTGTCAGGGAAATTATTTTATTCTTTCAGTCTTCCGAAAATACAGATTTTTTGCTGTTGTTAGGTGCCCCTGAGTTGAGTCTGACTCATAACAACACTATGTACAACAGAATGAAACACTGCCCAGTCTTGCACCATCCTAACAATCCTTGCTGTGCTTGAGCCCATCATTGCAGCCACTCTGCCAATCCACCTTGTTGAGGGTCTTCCCTTTTTCTCTGACCCTCCACTTTATCAAGCATTCTCTATGAAAATATAGATATGCATACATGCACACACACATGTATGTTTATGTATGCAGAGATATAACTGATGGGTATATACTACTTATTGACATACACAAGAAGACTTGGTAGTGCTGTAATGGAACTTTGGTAGTGCAGTGGTTAAAGTGCTTGGCTGGTTGAAGCCACCAGCTACTTTGTAGGAGAAAGATGCAGCAGTCTGCTTCTGTAAAGATTTACAGCCTTGGAAGCCTATGGAGAAGTTCTACTCTGTCCTATATTATTGCTATGAGTCAGAATTGACTCAACAGCAGTGGGTTATTGACATACAAATACTGTGTGTGTGTGCATATACACACACAGACACACACACCTATATATACACATGTACATATATATATATATATATATATATACACACTGTTACTGATATATATATATATATCTCATATATATATACTAAGTATATATATATATATATATATACTGTTACTGAGATACACACATGCATGTGGATATCACTTATTGATCTTTACATGTTGGAGAATTATGAAATTAAGGACATTATGATCGGATGGACTATTACAGATCATCTAGTGCAATTCATCTTTAATCGATGAGAAACTGCCACCCAAAAGGATTCTGTCCAATGTGAATCTTATAAGTAAACATTATGTATATATACAGGAGCTCTGGTAGCATAGTGGCTGAGGCACTTGACTGCTAACCAGAAGGCTGGCGGTTCAAACCCACCAGCCACTCCTCGGAAGGAAGATAGGGCAATCTACTTCTGTAGTGACACTGCCTCGGAAACCCAAGGAGGGGTCGCTATGAGTTGGGTCCGACTCGACGGCACATAACAACAACAACAACATGTATATATACATCCAACTTACTTTCAACTTGACCTCTCTATATATTTTTAATCTTACTGTCTATCACCTCTCATTCATGCAAATTATATTAACTGTCCCCTTAAACATCCCCAAACCAGTCATTTTGTGCCTTTCTCTCCTTGTTCTTTTTAAATGATATGAATGTCCTTTGTTTTTACTTTCCATATTCATATCCTGAGCACTCTTCAAGGTTCTATTCTTCTGAACTCTCAATGCACGTTGGGGTATTGCCATTTCCAATGGCAGTTATATTTATTCATCCATCTATTCATTCTTCCTTTCAGTGCCCATTGTTTAGGATAGGTGATAGGATTATGGATAATTTATACTATTTTTATTGTTGCTAAATCATATTTTTTAAAAAAATAAAAGACTGTTTTACAAGATTTTTTATACTTGAACTTTGGTAAAAAAAAATAAAAAGCTAAAATGAAAAAATATTTAACTCTTACACTGTAATCAACAATTAGTTCTCACAAAGTAAATGGGTCTTGATTGCTTGGAATTTGTCTTGTTCAGGGGTATCAGTGTCATGCTACCTGAAAAGTAACTCAGGAAACCTTAGACCTTTAAACTTTTAAAAACCTAACAATACTTCCATGCCAAACTTCTTGCCTTACATATAAAGCATACAGGTCTGGAGAGGTGAAATAACTTACTCAGAACCAAAACCTTGGTCATATGATACTTTAAGCCCATACATTCCCCATTCAATTATATAGTCTCCCCTATCAACCTTTTTTAGTTGGTGATTCTATTGTCAAAATACAAATACCATTTTTTTGAGTGCCTTGATCCTTTTAATATAATGTGCACACATTTTAGAAGATTCTTCAAGAAACCATAATGTCATTAATTATCTCAGGCAGGACAGCTCCAGAATGCTAGAGTCTCGTATGAATTCTCTAAAATTTTCAGGTTTGACCTTCAGCAGACTTGATATGCAACATAGCCCAATTCACCCAGCCCTCCCTTGAACCACTATACACTAAAACCCTTGTTATTATCTCTTCCATTCATATTCCTGAAGCTGTCTCTCTAGACTTAATTATTAACTTTACCTTTGCTCTTATTTTATTTCAGTTCCAATATGATTTACCCAAAACACATTTTCATTTAATAATTGATTCAACAATTTTTTTTTTTTTTAAATTAGGATTTGGGTGAAGATTTACAGAGTAAATTCACTTTTCATACAGCAGTTCACATATACTTTGTCTCATGTCATTGACCAAAATTTACAATG
>NW_006921785.1:1179140-1193950 GCF_000298275.1 Orycteropus afer afer
TGCGATGATGGGCTCGAGTATGGCAGGGATTGTGGGGCTGGTGCGGGATCGGGCAGTGTTTCGTTCTGCTGTGCAAAGGGTCGCTATGAGTCGGAAACGACTTGACGGCACTTAACAACAACAACAACAACCAATAATTACTGTATGTCAGGTACTATACGTACACCCTCTAATATTAACTGGCTCATCTAAGACCCAGGACTGCAAGTAGGAGTGAGGATGTGAACCCAAGCTTGTCATTATCCAAAGCCTAGGCCCTCAGAGAACAGTCTTTGCACTTCTAGCATCATGTCTAGTATCGAAGAGATATCTCTACCACAATGCTTAAGATCATGCTATGCATGCTGTTATTCAGGTAAGTAAAATATATCACTAGGCAAAGAGGTATCACTGAGCAGTTAGCAAAGTCTGAGGAATATATGGCACCACTAGAAGTTTGTTAAGCAGACAAAAGAAAGAAGGGCTTTGTGAGCCCTATGGCAAATGGCACATTGTTTAAAAAAACAAACAAACATAATATGTTTGAGGATTTGAAAACCATCTGACATAATTGGAATAAATTAGAGAATGGTGAAGAGGTAGCAGGACCTTGCAATCCAAGCAATGGAATTGGGACCTCACCTACAGAAAATGAGTAAACACTAAAGGCTTTGAAGCAAAGGAGTCCAATGGTCAAAGTTTAGGTTTAGAAAGATCACAATGGTGTGGAGTATGGATTAAATAAGATCAGAGGGAGGTAGGGAGAGGCATGTTAGAAAATTACCACAGCAGCTTGACTGAGAGAAAATGAAGACCCTGAACTAAGAGAACAGCAATGGAAATGAAAGAACTAATTAAAGGAATATTTGCAAGATTGAATCAACTTGATCTTGTGACTAAATATAAAGGCTAAAGAAAAAAAAATTATTGTGATATCCAGGTTTCTGGCATAGGTAACAAAAAGGGTTTGATGCCATTAAACAGGGTAGGTAATACAGGAAAAGAAGTAAATTTGGAAAGGAAAGATAATAAGTCCAGTTTTAGAAATGCTGACTTTGGTACCCATGAGGAACATTCAGATAGAGATGTCAAGACAGCAGTTGCTCATGATGGTTTGGAGCAGGAGCAAGGGTAGGAAAGAGATGCCAAGTAGGGAGTCATTAGGGCATCGGTGGTAATTAAAGTCCATAACTTGTTCAAACATATATTGAATGCCTATTGTGCATCAGAAACTGTTTTAGATGCTGTGGATCTGGCAGTTATGAAAACAGGTTTTTTTCCTTTAAAAAAGAAAAAAATCAGCCCTCTTGGAGCCAAGATCTAGTGAAGGCCATATTCTAGAGTACACAAATAAATCCACAATTACAAATTGTGTTAAGTGACAGAGAGGAAAAGCATAGAGTGCTATGTTGTTGTTGTTATGTGCCGTCAAGTTGGCCCCAACTCATAGCGACCCCTCCTTGGGTTTCAGAGGCAGTATCACTACGGATGTAGCTTGCCCAACCTTCCTTCTGAGGAGTGGCTGGTGGGTTTGAACCACCAGCCTTCTGGTTAGCAGTCAAGTGCCTTAGGCACTACACTACCAGAGCTCCTATAGAGTGCTATAAGACAGTGTAATAGGAAAGATGTAATATAGACTAGGGAGTGGGATGGTCAGAGAAAACTTCTCTTAGATATGGAACTTTTAAATTGAGACCTAAAGCCTGATAAGGGTTGACTGAGTAAAAAACACTCTAAGCAGGAATAACATAACACCAAATACATAAATAAATAGGTAAGTGTAAGGGAACAAAAACCTCGAACTGCATAAACAAACAGGAACAATAGCAAAAAAAAAAAAAAAGTAATGCAATAAAGGAGAAAAAAAATTCAAAATACATCCAAAAAAATGGATAAAAGAAAGATAATGAGAGAGAGAGAGAGAGAGAGAGAGAGAGAGAAACAATATCTGGGGAAGGAGGAATGAGAGAAAGAGCAAGAGTAAAAGAATACTAAGGAAAACATGGGAAAACTCCAAAAGGAAAAACAAGGGATGGGAAGAACCAAAAGAAAGAAAAGGAAAAGGCAACCTGTAAAAGGGAAAACAAAAAAAAAAGAAGAAGAAGAATTTAAAAACAATCAATGAAAAACAAAACTGTGGGGGGTGGAGCATGGCACACAGGCTCTGTCAGGGCACAGACTGGAATGGAATTTCTGCTGGTCAAGAAGGCAGGTGGAGGCAGGGGATGGCCACACCTCTGTTCACCAAGAGTGTGTGGTATATAAGAGTATCAATGGGAATATAGCACCTTTCCAGTCCTCAGTCTCCAGTGTGGCTGTCCAGCTATCCTCAGCAAGTAGAGCCCACTCTTTTGTTGCCATCCCGGTAAGAATGCTGTTTACATATAATCAAAATGATTGGGTCCACGCCTTGCAAATTTTCAAAATGGCTGCTCTTTCAGGACACAGGTCCATAGTTCTGTTTGTCTCCTTTGCTATTTTCTTTTCTGGTTGCCAGGCAGCAATGCAGTTCTTTCCTCTTCAGTCTTTAGTGAGTAGAGCCGATTTCTAGGTTGCTTCTAGGGTACCTTCAGGACAGCCAGCAGTCTGCAGCTCCATTTGTCTCCTTACTCACTGTTTTCATTCAGTTTCTTCTACTAATTGGTTTTTAATCCACTTCTTTATCCTTCCCTTCAAAACTCAGAGTTCTAGGATCATCTTCTCCATCAGTTTCAGTTAGTTTCTCATTGCTTTGTTGCAGAGTGTCTATGTAGCTTTTCTACCTATTCCGTCATCTTGCCAGAATGCCTCCAAAATTATTTTTTAAAAAGATGATTTTACTTTTGATTAGCTACAGCTAAATGAATTATGTCTGTATTTAATAATGACTTTGGAAGTTCAGTTCACTAAGATTATTTTTTACCTAGAAAGATGCTGAAAAGGTCTTCAGTAAACCATCACATAAATATCAAGAAAAAGATAGAGTCCATGTGTCTTATAAAACATTGCTGTTCCCTATCCTGTAAAAGACCTATCAGGAGGTCTTACTCTTTGTGCTCAATGATAAGATTGATAGATCAAAGAGAAGGCAGAGCTATAATGCATTTGGGCTTTAATGAGGCTTTGGATCATATTCCATATGGCATATTAATCAATGAATTGGAAGATGTGTTCCATACATTTATCCTTCAAGCACTAACCTACTGGTGTATTTCAAGAAAAAAATATTTGAAATATTAAATATTTTATAAATAGCCAGGGAAAGATTTAAAAATCTAATACTTTTCCATTTTTCAAAAGCCAGTGACTATCAAGAAGCTGTAGCCTCTTAATATCAAGTATTCAGAAAATACTGAGAAATAAGATTTATCAATTGTTCAGGTTTCCCTTAATAGTTAATGATCTAAAAAATAGGCAGAAGACGTGAATAGACACTTCACCAAGGAGGATATTCAAGCGGCCAACAGACATATGAAGAAATGCTCATGATCATTAGCTATTTGTTGTTGTGTTGTTATGTGCCATTGAGTCATACCCAACTCATAGCAACCCCTTCTTGGGTTTCCAAGGCAGTATCACTATGGAAGTAGATTGCCCTAACTATTAGAGACATGCAAATCCAAACAATAATGAGATACCATCTTGCTCCAGCACTAGTAGCAAAGTTCAACAAGACAGAAAATAACAAATTCTGGGGAGGATGTGGAGAGATTAGGACCCTGATACACTGCTGGTGGGACTGTAAAATGGTAGAACCATTGTGGAAAGCAGTATGGCGATTCCTTCAAAAGTTGGAATTTAGAAATGCCATTTGACCCAGCCATTCCTTTACCAGGTATATATCCTAAAGAAGTGAGAGTCATGACAAGAACAGATATATGCACACCCTTGTTCATCGCAGCACTATTTACAATAGCCAAAAGATGGAAACAACCTAGGTGTCCATCAATTGAGGAATGGATAACCAAACTATGGTACATACACACAATAGAATACTATGCAATGCTAAAGAATAATGTAGAATCTACAAAACACCACATAACGTGGATGACTTGGAGGACATTATGCTGAGTGAAATAAGTTAATCACAAAAGGACAAATATTGTATTAGTTTGTTATTGTAAAAGTCAAGGAAATGTTTATCTATGGAAGGAAATTTTCTTTGTTGGTTACCAGGAGCGGGAGGGGAGGGGATGGAACACTGTTAGATAGAGATAAGTATTGATTTGGATGAAGAGAAGGGCAATGTACCAAATGTGAGTGATCAATATGGTGGCATTGAGGAAGAGAAAGACATAAGAGAGAGGTACATGGCAGGTACAGACAACCAAGATGAACCCTTTTGCACATACAGTACTGTGTTGTCAGTGAAGGCAAACATGGGTATATGGGTGGATAGATGGGTGGACAGATGGGTAGACAGGCTGAACTATAGGTATGTCTATGAAGTGGGGAGTGTACCCAAGAACATGTATGTTGTTGTTGTTGTTATGTGCCATCGAGTCGGACTCGACTCATAGCGACCCCTCCTTGGGTTTTTGAGGCAGTATCACTACGGAAGTAGATTGCACCATCCTCCTTCCGAGGAGTGGCTGGTGGGTTCGAACCACCAGCCTTCTGGTTAGCAGTCAAGTGCTTTAGGCACTACACTACCAGAGCTCCTATACATACATATAGATATATACATATATACACATGCATATGAATAAAAGAGATGGTATCAAATTAGCAAAATCTTAGAAAAGAAAGTACAAATGAATCAATGAATAAATAAGCAAACTGTGTAGAGGAGTTGCTCAAGAAGATGCCGATTGAAAATATTTACCAAAAAAAATAAAACCAGTTCAATATTTTATATGTCCCAAAATATCTTCATATCTATTAATGCATTTGATCCTCACATCCACTAATAAGTTGTGCAGAAAGATAGCCCCATTTCATAGAGACACAAAGTGAAACCTAGCAGGATTAGGATACTTTGCCCCAATTCACATCTCTAGGTAAGTGCCATATCCAGTTTTACACAAATTCACATCTTCTGATATCAAGCCCAGAAACTTTCTGCTATAACATAGTGTTGTATAATATTTAACATTATTTAATATTATTAATTACAATATATTAAAATATAACATTATTAATTTTATCTTTATCATCACAAAATATACATGTCACAGAACACACAAATATCAGAAAGTGACCAAGTGGTCTATGCTATAAACCAAATGGTGTATAAAAATTGACTAGTGGCCTAGCATATAACATATTTGTAGTAAAGTTGTGTGTCAACTTGGCTGGCCATGGTTCTGAGTGGCTTGGCAGCTGGATCTAGTTATTTCCCATGATGAAACTGCCTTCACCTTCATTGTGGAATCTCCTGTGAGCAGCTAGGGAGCTGCCTTTGGGATGTAGCCTGCTTCCAGTATATAAGGAGAAGTTTTGGGAAAGGTCTCGGGTGTTTGGCATATTTGGATCCTGCATTTGGTTGAGTCTTCTCAGTAGCCTGCCATGTTGCCTGCCAATCTTATGATTGTTCTTAGACTTGAACTAGTGGCCTACCTTGTTGTCTGTTAATCTTAGGACTGTGCCATTTTACCTGTCAATCTTGGACTGTCAGCCTCAGCAGCCACCACCTGCAGCAGTCAGAAAAAGCCTCAAGCTCTAGTGGGTCTGGAGCAGGAGGCATAGGTGAAGCCCAAGGTCGAGGGGCCTTCACTCAGCCCCTAGAGCTGGCACTTTGAATTCAGACTTCTAGCCTCCTAAACTATAAGAGAATAAATTCCTGTTTGTTAAAGCTACCCACTTGTGGTATTTCTGTTATAGCAGCACTAGAGAACCAACACAACATTTTTGAAAAATATTTGATTTTGTTGATTTTACTGATTCTTTAGTTGTTTTTGTTCATTTTATAAAGAAAAGCAAGATACAGAGATATCTAGGCATAAATGAGATGAGTTTCTCCTCCCATTATATAGTCAAATCTCAGCTATCCATGGGTTGATAGGAACAAAAGAATTTGTATTTTTTTAATCTCTTAGAAATTTCAAATTCTTACATTAATAGGTATTTCCACTTTAGCCATCATCAAATTTGTTGTAAAAATCCATCAAAGTTCCAACTTTTGTTGGTTCTTCCTTTTTCTCAAACTGAATGTGGTGGTTATGTTTTTGTGTCAACTTGGCTAGGCCTAATTGAATGGCTGGGCAGCTGGATGTAGTATTCCCCATGACAAGACTGGTAATCAACTGTATGGCAGACTCCACTGTGAGCAGTTGAGTAGCTGCCTTTGGGTATGTGGTCTTCTTCCCATATACAAGCAGCAGCTTTGGGAATGGTCTCTAGCTTATGGCATGCTTGGACCCTGCATGTAGCTGTGTCATTGTTCAGCAGCCTGCCATGCTCTGCTGACCTTGGGACTTACAATGGACTTGAATTAATGGCCTGTCGTGTGGTTTGGTAACATCGGGACTGTGCCTTGTTACTTGTCAACCTTGGGCTTGACAGCCTCAGCAGCCAGCAGCTGTCTGAGTGAAGAAAAGCCTCTAGTACCAGTGGGCCGAGAGCAGGAGGCAGAGCTGAAGCCCAAGGCTGAGGAGCTTTCACCAGTCCCTAGAACCTAGCACTTTGAACTTGAACTTACAGCTTCCAAACTATAAGAGAATAAACTGCTGTTTGTTAAGGCCATCCCATTTGTGATATATTCCTGTCAGAGCAGCACTAGGTAACCAGAACACTGGATAAATAAATGAAAACAAAAAATAAAACAAACAAAAAAAAAACAGATGGAGTGGAGTTGATTTCAACTCATGCGACCATGTATGTGTCGGAGTAGAACTGTGCTCCATGGAGTTTTCAGTGGCTGAGTTTTTAGAAGGAGATCATTGGCCTTTCCTCCAAAACACCTCTGGGTGAATTCAAACCTCCAGCCTCTTGGTTAGCATTAACTGCTTATACCACCCAAGTCTCCAAATAAATGATAACTGTCATCACTGAGTTATTTCACTCACACATTCTGCTGTATTGTAAGAGAAATATGAAAAATGAAAAAATGGCTTCAGAAGAGAGCAATGGAGAGGGAAAAATTAATGCTTCCAGAAATTAGAATAATTTATACTTTCAATTGAGTAACAACCAAATATGCACTAAAATTACAGTATGGGAATCGAGGGCAGTTATGAATTTATTCAAACTTATGGTTGCTTAATCTCCAAAATGTATTCTCAACTAGATCAACAGACTCACTCTCTGAATTATTTCAAGTTGTTACTATCTTTGGGAGATGGAATAGATGTTGTTGCATGTGGAGAAAGGAGAATTGCAGTATTGAGAGGTCATTGTATCACACTGAATATTAATACAATCCTAAGGTCAAAGTTAAAGACTTTTAAATCTCTGTATCCAACCACAGTTATCGCAACTCTCAAATCAATACACCTATAAGTGGTCACCATCTTATTTAACTGACAGTCTCTTAAACAGAGGAAAACTCATGACTGTGGCTCAGCAAGTGAGCTCATCTATACCGCATCAGTCAGCAGAGGTTTATTCCACAAATCCAAGCCCCAGTCACTCCACACAATCGTAGGCAACTATGATAAATATGGTTACTCGAATGATCATGTCTTCTTAAGGGGCAGGGAAGGATTAGCCTTCCCAAAGCACAATAGCTCTCATTATTAATTAATTTCCCCATAAGAATTGTATGGCTTAATAGAAGTTTTCATTCTTAATGCAATGATTACCTTGACAATCTAGTTTTCTCCCTTTTATTACAACTTATGGCTGTGATACATACCTTGAGTTTGTGTGTTATTAAAATTATATTGAAAATGCATTTTAATATTTTCACTTAGGAATTATTTTCATAGAAGGGTATAGTCTCGGGGTGGGGGGGATGCAGCTAAAGGTTACTCTGTGTTCCACTTGTGCAATTATTTTTATTAGCAGTTTTTGGGAAAAATATAATTGGTTTTGAAGGAAATGTTTTTTCTTTGATAATTTGGCAAAATGCAAGCCTTTTCCCTCTCTTCCCTATGTCATATAGGAAACCATCTTTCACTGTATCACAAACTATAAGAAAAAGGAATCAAAAAGAATCAAGGGGAAGCAGCAAAGACAGCAATGTATTTCCTTTAAGAATAAACCTGACCATGTCTCATGCCTCCAAAAATACACACACAAAACTTCTCTTTGCCTAAAGAATAAAGTTCAAACCATTTAAAATCCCTAGGGAAAGAATTGCTTTCTTTATCCTACCACTAATCTATACAAATTCTACACTCCAGAAATATCAATCCAGAAATATCAGAACATTTTGTACGGTTGCTCATCTCCATGCCTTTGTACCTGCTATTTGGGCTACCATGTCTTCTAGTTCTTGCTTCTGATGAATTCTGACATATTCTGAAAGAAACTTTCCATCTGTATACATTTCCCCAAGACACCCAAACAAGTACACACTCCCGTTTGTGTTTCCCAACATTGTATCTCTTATCTATCCCATTATTGTATTATCATGCTTCACTGTAATAATTTGTTTTTAAGTACATTTTTTTCTTATCAATGTGTACATTTTTTTGTGTGTTATTCAACATCATGTCATTAGCAATTAGCACAGTTCTTGGCACATAGATATTCCATAAAAGTTCCTGAAGGGATCTGAAGTATTCATGACTTAGACAATGAAACATTATAATTAAAAAGTAATGATTTTTAAAAAACCTAAAATAAGTAACATGTGGTATAATAACATATGTCTAATGGGACAATCCTGACTTTAACTATTCTGTCCTTTCATCAAACCATATATTCTAACTTTTCATTCAGAAAAAATGAATAACATTGATAATAAAAAATAGATAACAAGATTTATTGATCAACATTTTATCCTAAAGCAATGAGTAAATATTAAGCTAAACTTATTGCTGTCCTAATGTCTCAGTGTCAGAAAGATGTTGGTGATCTAAATATTAAAAAAAAAAAAAAAAATTCAATTTTCTGCTGAAATCTGTAAATCTGTTATCTATTCATAGACACAGATATCTACTAAAGAGATAAAAAGGTACATGCAGGTAAAATTTCACAACACACAGGACATCCAAATTACTTGGGCCATCATGGTTGCAGAGCTGAAGAGCAAAAGAACATTCAGCTTCTCAGATTAATTGTTATTTGTTGCAGCCTTCAAGTCAGTGAGATTTTTCGAATTGTTGGGGTAGGATTTCCAGGCAGGGTGAATTGAGTACCAAGCAGCTATATGACTCTGGATAGATGACTGCAGTTCCTCCTCTATAAAATGAGGGACCTAGGCAACATCACCAAGGACCTTGCAGCTCTTACATCAGTCAGTCTACAGATTATTTTAAGATACAGAAAATGACTAGGCAAGTTGAGTGATAGTTAACTGCTGGATGACAAACAAGAGACTTGCTTCTTGATTCAGCTCACCCCCCTTCTTTTTTCACCTGTCTTTGAAGTCAAAAACAAACAAACACCAGATACCTTTCTTATGGTAACATATTTAATGTAGAGCAATAAAATATTGGTTCCAGTGTACTATGACAAATGAAGAAAGGACTGAAATTTTCAAAGATTTCATTTTATTTGGATCTATAATCAACACCCACAGAAGCAGCAGTCAAGAGTTCAGACATCGTATTGCACTGGGCAAATCTGCTGCAAAAGACCTCTTTAAAGTGTTGAAGAGCAAAGATGTCACTTTGAAGACTAAGGTGTGCCTTACCCACTTCATGGTATTATCAATTGCCCCATATGCATATGAAAGCTGGACAATGAATAAGGAAGACCAAGGAAGAGTTGAAGGAATACTGAAAATACCATGGACTCCCAGAGCTCTGGTAGCATAGTGCCTAAGGTACTTGACTGGTAACCAGAAGGCTGGAGGTTCAAACCCACCAGCCACTCCTTGGAAGAAAGGTTGGGCAATCTACTTCTGTAGTGATACCACCTCGGAAACTCAAGGAAGGGTCACTATGAGTCGGATCGGACTCAACAGCACATAACGTAACAGCCAGAGGAACAAACAAATCTGTCCTGGAAGAAGTGCATCCGGAATACTCCTTGGAAGTGAGAATGGCCAGATTTCGTCTGATCTATTTTGGTCATGTTGTCAGAAGGGACCATTCCCTGGAGAAGGATGTTATGCTTGGTAAAGTGGAGGGTCAAAGAAAAAGGGGAAGACTCAACGAGCTGGATTGACACAGTGACTGAAACAATGGGCTCAGGTATAGCAAGGATCGTGAGGATTGCGCATGACCAAACAGTGTTTCATTCTGTCGTACATAGGGTTTCTAGGAGTCGAAGCTGACTGAACAGCACCTAACAACAAAAACAAAGTGGAGGGTCAGAGAAAAAGGGGAAGACCCTCGAGGAGATGGATTGACACAGTGGCTGCAACAATGGGCTCGAGCGTGAGATTGTGAGAATGGCGTAGGACCGGGAAGTGTTTTGTTCTGTTGTACACAAGGTTGCAATGAGTCAGAATTGACTTGACAGTACCTAACAACAACAGGAACAACAGTGTATTACTTCGGGAGCTCTGATGGTGTAGTGCCTAAAGTATTTGACTGCTAACCAGAAGCCTGGAAGTTCAAACCCACCAGCCACTCCTTGGAAGGAAGATTGGGCAATCTACTTCCATAGTGATACTGCCTCGGTTAAAACCACTGTAACTTTGGCTCATTCTGGAAGTTGTTATACATAGAAACTTTAAGCAGCTAACATTATTTTCATATATATAAGATTTATAGCTTGCCAAAGTGTTCACACACAGTACTCATTTAATACTCAGGACATCTCTAAGAGTTAAGATTCTTAATTTGCATTAAACAGAGGAGAGAACGGATATTCAGAAAGGTTCTATGTGCTGCCTGAAGTCAGGCAGCTAACAAATGTGAAGTGAAAATGAAAAGTGAAGATTCAATTGTCAGCCTCTAGATTTCAAGTAAGGAGCCCTGGCTGGAGATGCCGTGGTCAAGCACTCAGCTGCTAACTGAAAGGTCAACAGTTGGAACCCACCAGCTGCTCTGCAGGAGAAAGATCAGGCAATCCACTCCCATTAATATTTACAGCCTTGGAAATCCTAAGGGGCAGTTCTACTCTGTCCTACAGGGTTGCTGTGAGTTGCAATTAACTGGACAGCGACAGGTTTAGATTTCAAGATGAGTTCCATTCTGTGTCAGAGGTCCTCCCACCTCTCCAGTCATATTATTCATTCAGAGGATGCTGATAGGTCAGAAAAGAAGGAATTAAAATATTCATATACTTATTCAAAACTATTCACCTACTTTCTGAGCCAGACATTCTGCTAGATGCCAGGGAAAACCAAACCAGATTTGATCTCTGCCCTATGGACTTCTAGCCATTACATTTACAGAAAAGATTGAAATGGATAAACTTAATTTTATGGAGGGGGATGTTATCAGTGCCACATAAAGTTATAAGCAAGGAGATGTGGAAGCACATTGTTTGAACAACTGATTCTGTTTATGAGAATAAGAGTAAACTTATGGCATGTAGTGAGACCTGGAATTGTGAGAAGGATTTCAGTAGATGGACATAGGAAGGGAAGGTATGCCAGTGCAAAAAGAACAGCAGGAGTGACAGCTCAGATGGGCTAGAGTTCAAGGTTTACCTAGGGACCTTGTTTTTTGGTCAGCATAGCAAGATGAAAACTGAGTGGAGACCATCTTTGTTCTAAGAATGTCAGAACAGCCCTAAGGCTGCATAAACAGACATCCTCCTTAGGCTTTCATCCCTCAAGCTTTCCCAGAGAGGATGCTTGGATGCTCTTGGCTTCAGAACATCTTTAAAGAATGGTTTTCATATCAGTAGCACTGGCAGCACCAGGGAATTCAAGAAAAATGCAAATTCTCAGGCTCAAACACAAATTATCAAATCAGAAACTTTGTGGATTGAACCAAGCAATCTATGTTTAACTGAGCCTCCAGAAGATGTTGAGAATCAGTGACTTAAAGGATTTATTCAACCACTTTGGATGTCCACCTTATACTGTAAGACTTATGCCCAAGATATCCTCACCCAACCCTAAGACTGCAGACAAAATCCTTTTTGTTTGTTTATTTGGAGAGGAAGCCAGTCTGCTGAACAAAGGTCAAATGGATTATTTGAGAATGAACTAGGAATTATGCTGAGGTAAGACTATCACTCTTCAGGACTATTGAAAGGGAGATTTGAGTAGATGCCATGTAAAGTCCTAGTCTCCTTGGGATAAAATTATTTTGTGACAGAGAACTTCAGTGTTAGACATCCTGTAACAACATATTTAAATGGCTTACAAATAGGAATTGTGCATTACTTTTTTATGGTTCCCATATCACAATCAAGTATATCAATTATAGATAAAAATGTAGGTATACCAGTTTTTTTTAAATGTCTTTGTTTGGCATTGGGACTGGCCCCAATTCAATTTGATAATTTCTAAGCTCTTTTGATATCATCATCGTAGCTAGGATAAGCATGGTGATGGGTAATAAGGCACAGTTCTTTTTCTCAAGGATTTCACAGTCTTTTTTTTTTTTTTGAGGGCTCAAAAATTCCTCTCACTTTTTGTCAATCATGAGCAGGAGTTTCCTTCTTGGAATGCTCCCCTAGATCCCTTCCTCTGTCCATCAAAATCTGGCAAAGCTGAGTTCAAATGCCACGGCTTTTCCCGCAACCAGATAAGATCTCCTCTTAGACAATACAAACCAGAGGATAATTTCTCTCTTACAGAGCTCTGGGGCCTTCTGGGAACACAGTGAAGAACTGTATTATTAAAAATATTCTAATTAGTTCCTGTATGCCCCATAAGAAAACCTTGATGGAAATCATTTCTAATTAAGAAAAAGACAAAGGATCAAATTTTCATTAAACCAAAATTAATAAATGAATAATACTCTTACTTTTCAACATCTATTCCTTACTTTGGAGTTCTTAAAGTGATGATGCCACCCATACTTGACAAATATTTTATGTTGCACAAGAAATACATGAAGTACCTCAAGATTCTGCCATTGCATAATGAGATAAAGAATAAGATATGCTCTTTATGAATTGTGGACTTGGAAACTGGAAAACAGGCACCCAGTGCTTTGCGTAAGCTTGCAGGGCAAGTAAGAGGGCTAAGAGTAAACTCTAAGTTGTCAGGTTGTGCTTCCTAGGTCTCCTAATTAATATCAATGAGTAATAATACACCCTTGTAAAATCAGGCAGGAGAGCAGACTTTCTGAGAAAATCAATTGCTACTAAAATATTTTTGGAAAAATAAATTGTTTGCAGCCTTTTGTTTCTAAAAATAACTAATATATAATTGTAATAATATTAAGGACATCAATAATCAAAACACAATAGAATTTTGAATTTACATATGCATTTTTATATATCTCATTTGAGGTTTACAGTAATTCTGCCCAAGATACCTTAGTATCTTGCCATTGATAGTAAACTAACTGCCATCGAGTTGGAGTATCTGAGTTTCTGAGGCAGCATCACTATCCTTCCAAGGAGTGGCTGGCTGGTGGGTTTGATCCACCAGCCTTCTGGTTAGCAGTCAAATGCCTTAGGCACTACACCACCAGAACTCCCACCATAGATAGTAGACATTCAAAATATCTTTGAGAAAGGATATATAAATGATCATTAGTCCCATGTATTTTAAGGATGGAAAACAGAGCCTTAAAGTGATTTAGCAAAAATGACAGTCAGGAAATTGTCAAATCCAAGCAGAACAGAAGATTCTTGAACATACTCCATTCTTTCTCCCATACTGTGCTGCCTTACCATTTGACAGACCTATGTACCACTCTCCTTGTATGGCAAAACTGTTCATATTTTCCATAGATACAAGAGAAAGAGCATCCTCATAATGCTTTCTGGTGAAGTCAAATGGAGTATAAAATAAGCATTTCTGACAAATTAGTGGAAAAAAATAATTAGTTAACTAGGTTGACTGACCACATCTTTCACTTTTCAGAGGACACTTACAGTTTTTCACCTTATTCCCTGGGGCAATGATAAAGAATCCTTCCAACTCTGTATATCAGTTTTTAATAAAGTACAAAAAACCCATGCTAGTAATTATAACTCAATATTAATAGATTGAGAAATCTTTGCTATATTGAATATGAAACATCATATGGAAGTCCTACTTCATGTCTGGTAAATATAACAGCAATGATATCTATTCCTCTCAAAGTTCTCCATTTGGCAGAGATATCTGCTGCCTTACCAATATCTATTCTCACTTCCTCCTCATTAACACAATCTCTACCACTGGCAATATATTGCAGATATGTGTTAAAATTTAAACAAAACATTTTCAAGGGGGATTTAGGAAGAGAAATTAATCCTCTAACAAGCCCTCCTTTTACTCATCTCTTCTGTCCAACTCTCTCCCTGAAACTCAGATATGATGATTAAAGCTTCAAAAGATAGACATTTTTTGACCTTGAGGGGACCTTAAGGATGAAAGCTGTACAATAGGAAAGGTGGAATAGAAGGAGAGAGGAAAACTAAGGTACTGATGGAATTCTAACATCACCATACAAGCTTTGGAATCTTTTGTTAAGGAAAAATTAATTCTATCTTGTTTAAATCACTATTATTTTTACCATGGACTGCTAGAAGAATGAAAAATCTGTCTTAGAAGAAGTCCAGCTGAAATCTTTCTTACAAACAAAAATGGCCAAATTTCAACTCTCATACTTCGGTCATATTGTCAGAAAGGTCCAGTCTCTGGAGAAGGACATTATTCTTGGTAAAATACAAGGTCAGAGCTCTGGTAGCATAGTGGCTAAGTCACTTGCCTGCTAACCAGATGGCTGGCGGTTCAA